>NC_051063.1:75313005-75645505 GCF_004664715.2 Peromyscus leucopus | reverse complement strand
TGAGCATGTATATATTTGTGTGTATATGTGTGTGTTTCTCTGTGTGTTTGTATATGCATATGTGTGTTTATGTATGTGTTTATGTGTGCATGGGTGTATGTGTGTGTTTGTATATAAGTGTATATATATGTATGTGTGTGTATGTGTGTATTTGTGCATGAGTATGTGTGTTTGCATATGAATATGCATTTGTGTGTTTTTGTATATGTGTGTGTTTGTGAGTGTGTACTATGTGTTTTGAGAGGGTCCTATTATGTCATGTTTTCTACTTTCTTATCGCTATTATAAAGGAAAGTTTTGCATTTTGTATACTTAACTTTTATCCAGTTTGCTACTGGATGGTTTTTGTTCTAATAGTTTTTTGAGTTGAAGTTTAATTTGAGAACAGAAATCTATAAATAATAAACCAGAATCCCAGTGTTGAAGAGTAGAGATAGCAGCACTCTTCCATGCTGTGAACTTTAGACTGTATCTTTTTAAATGAAGGGTTTGTGATTGGTATACATTATGTGCTTCACCAAAGTTAGGCTTAAAAATTTGAATTAGATACTGTTTTTCTGCCACCCATAAAAACAAATAATGAATTTTTCTTTAACCCGTTGCTATGGTGAGTTGCACTGATAGACTTCCTGATGTCAAACCATTCTAAAATATAAAGTCATTCTAAAATTCCTGTAATAAGTCTAACTTACTCATCATATATCAGAAATATACTTCCAGCCAGGTATGTTGGGACATGCTTGCAATGTCAGCATTTTTTGAGGTTGAAGCAGGAGGATTGCAAGTAAAATTGCAGCCTGGGCTCCATAGAAAGATCCTATCTCAAAAACAGCAGTGGGGGGTGGTAAATCTAATCAAAATACATTATATGCATGTATAAAAATGTTATAATGAAACTAATGGTATGTAATTAACATATGCTAACAAAAAGAAAAGGCTTTTTTTTTTTTTTCTTTTTGAGACAGGGATTCTGTGTGTAGCCCTGGCTGTCCTGGAAGTTGTTCTGTAGACAAGGCTGGCCTTGAACTCAGAGATTCACCTGTCTCTGCCTCCTGAGTGCTGGGATTAAAGATGTACACCACCACCACCCAGCAAAAGGCTATCTTTTAACTCAACATTATATCGACTCAAAATTTAGAAAAAAAGTTTATCTTCTCTTGTAATCTACCTAATTTGAATAACATGGGAACTAGCTGATTTGTAAAGGATGACCACATTTTTCTCTGAGAGGCTCATATTATAGTAGTGTGGTGATTTGAATAGATATGGTCCCCACAGACTCATGTGTTTGAATGCTTGGCCCATAGGGAGTGACATTACTAGGAGGTATGGACTTGTTGGAGGATGTGCATCACTGTGGGGATGGGCTTTGAGGTCTCATAAACTCAAGTCTTGCCAGTATGTCACAGTCTCCCACTGCTTGTGGATCAAGATCCTTCTCCAGCACCATGTATCACTGCTGTGAGGAGCAGCCTCTAGCAGGTCAGGATTGAAGGAGAGCAATGGAGTCGGTGGACTAGTCACTCAACTTGGCTTTTCTATCTGAAGGAGTAAAACTTAACTCTCTGGGGCCACTGAAAAGGGGAACCACACACATACACATTTAGGGTCTCTCTATTGTCTTTTCTCTGTTCTTTATTTCTTTTCTTACTTCTATCCAGATGTTTCCATTCTGTCTCTCTTGATGTCTTCCTTATAACTAACTTTATTTTTTTCCTTACAGCCTACAAACCCCAGCAAAATCTCTCAAGGAGTGTAAAAATTACAGTGTGGTTACATTATATTTTTCAAGTGAATGATTACAATGAATACAAGTAAAAAACAGCATGTTTTCCAGATCCTCACTTGATTAAACATTTTACAAATTACAGGTGAAAACAAGTTGTCCCAAAAACCCACATACATTCATACTGAAGCAACTTGTGATAGATTAACAGAATGTTAAGCAAGCAAGGTATTTTTCTCAGCCACTTCTTTTACTGGCAGGCTGCATTTTGTGGTTACAAAGGAAGGACCAATTATTTTATTCGTTTCAAAAGGTAATCTTACAAAAAAAATCTTAAAGGAATCACAAATCTAAACTTTTATATATGAAAAAGAACCAGTCAGGTCTATTTTAAATCCTCAGGGTGTACACCCACACATCCACAGTTTTTTATTAAATTATATCAGGAAGCTGAGGGTAGAAATGGATATAGAGAATTAATTATCATCTTTGATAACAGCCCATCCTAACAAGAAAGACACACCAGCCAGTAATAATTGGGCTGCTCTGTTCTTGTTCCCTGACCTCAGTGAGTCCCTCACTCAGCTCTGTGCCTTTCTGAACTTTAGGTGGCTTCCCAAGGTTCTTCACCTCAAAGCTACTCACATCTTAACCTAGCCTTAAGTCATATTTAAAGCTTTGTTTCAGCTTTGATGCACACAGAAACCCATGGACACATCTCTCAACATTAAGATTAAAAGAACTTGAGCTATCTTAGCTTCTGGGACTCAATTGTTTTTCTTCATCATTAACCTAAGCCGCAGTCTGTATGGCTCTTCAAGAGAAACTAGCTGTGTGACATTTCCCTGTTCTTATTTTTTATCTTTGAATCCCTTGTTTTATCAGGGGATGGGGGCAATACTTTAAACAGTAAGCTTAAGAGGAAATTATCTTCATAATAATCCAGGTAAAAATGCCCAGTAGAATGGGATATTTCCATCAGATAATCACACTACATTAAAGGCAGTGGGGTTCTCCCCACACTCATTCATACCATGCTAGACACCAGAGAAAAATGGCAGCTGCAAACATGTAAAGGCACAGCAGTAGCAAGAGACATTCTGGGGACGAAGTCCTTGGGGCCTTGCCTATCTGAGATTCACCCATCAGAGCTTTGCTTCCTGGTGGACCGACCTCTGGAACTTCAATTGCTACCTGCTACTCCTACATGGCCACCAGCAACTGTGTCTGCCTGCATGTCGCCATGCCACCCACCATGATGATAATGGACTGAACCTCTGAACTGTAAGCCAGCCCCAATTAAATGCCTGCCTTTATGAGAGTTGCCATGGTCACACTGTCTCTTCACATCAACAGAAACTCAAACTAAGACAAGTGACAAGGGGAAGCTGCTGAGCATCTCTTTCTATCTCCCATAATTCTATTTCTTGGGTTTTGGCCTCTTTTGGAGGCCATTGTGGTAATTTCAGCTTCACAGTCACCAGGTTCATTTTCAAAGACACTACCCTTGGTTTTCCTTAGAACATATAATTTCAAACAGGAGAAGAAGTTGTTTTAGTTAGTTTTCTATGGCTGTAATAAGACACCACAACCATGTGGTCCTATTGAAGCCAGGGTATGTGTTACATCCATGCCCATGTGGCCACCAATGGTCGCATGGATGCTAAGGTCTGGGCTGCCACCTGTGACCATGTTGGTACCTGAGGGCCCTGCCACTGCTGGGGCCATGCCAAGCTGGGTTTTCTGCACTGCCACCCAAGGCCATGATGACACCTGGGCCTGAGCTGCTGCTGCTGGCCATGTCTGGGTCTGTGGCCCTGCAGCAGCCAGGGTCTTTGTTGATGTCTGTGGTTTCAGTTGAAGTCCTTGTGGATGCCCTGGGTCAGGTCAGCAACCTGAGTCCATACTGGTGTCCAAGGGCCATGCTGCTGCTGGGGCCACACTGATCTGGGTGGCCTGTGCTGCCATTTGTGGCCATGGTGACATCTGGACCCGAACTGCAGCTCAGGACCATGTCTGGGGCCATGGCCTTGCTATGGTCAGAGTCTGTGTTGATGTCTTGGTCTATGTTGCCACCTGAGGCCTCACAGATGCCCGGGGTCTGGGCTGCCACCTGGGGCCAGGTTGGTGTCTGAGAGTCATGTTACCACTGGGGCCATGCCAATCTGGGTGGCCCTATACTGCCACCTGGAGCCATGGTGACATCCAGGCCTGGCTGCTGCTAGGGACCATATCTGGGTTCGTGGTCCTACTGCAGTCAGGGTCTGTGTTGAATTCCCGGCCTATGTTGCCACAGGGGGCTGTGTGGATGCCTGGTGTCTGGGCTGCAGCTTGTGACATTGTTGACACCTGAGGCCTGTGCCACTGCTGGACCCATGATGATCTGAGTGGCATGTGATGCCACCCAGGGACTTGGTATTGTCCAGGCCTGGGCTGTTGCAGAGGGCCATGTCTGGGTCTGTGTCCCTATAACAATCAGGGTCTGAGTTTACGGTCTGTGGCTCCTGTTACCACCAATGGCTGTGCAGATGCCAGGGGTCTGGTCAGCCACCTGAGACCATGTTGATGTCTGAGAGCCATGCTGCCTCCAGGACCATATTGAGCCGGGTAACCTGAGCTCCCACAGGGGCCATGGTGGTATCCAGGCCTGAACTGCTACAGAGGGCCATGTCTGGTCCTGCTGCAGCTAGGGTCTGTGTTGATGGCTGTGGCTTGAGTTACCACAGGGGGCCATAAGAACCATGTATGAAGAAGTTCAAGGGCCAGGCTGAGCCGGCCCTATACTTTGTGGGCCCTGGGAAAGCTGGCCCTGCCTGTCGATGGACACTGCAGAAAGAGAGCTGGCCACAATGATCCAGGCATGGAAGAGCTGGCTTCCTGTACTCAGGAGAGATGGGCCCACCCATCACCATGGGCATGGGAAAGTTGGCCCTGATGGCATGGTGTAGGAGAGCTGGCTCTGCCCTTCACCTGAGGAGGGTGGCCCCAGTGGTCAGGTCTGACCAGCTCAACTACCAGTCAATCCCACATCTAGGCCTTGGGTTGATTTGCCCTAACACCTACCCCATCTATGACCTACTGGACATGTGAAGGGACTGATCCTATGGAATGATATCCAAAGGGTCTCCATGACTCAGGGCAGTCTTGGGATATCCAAGAGGAGTTTCAGACAGGGTCCAGTGACTATGGTGTACCAGAAACCAGAGGCCTTGAACCAGGCCAATGACTCATTGCAATGAATATTTGCAAGTAAAGCTGATTGGACAAAAGGGTCTACTGTGTGACACACTGTGGCTCCCAGTGCCACTAAGATGAATGAAGAGGTGTTGGAGAGGTGGGAAAAATGGAGGAGCAAAGTGTTTTATTTATTTCGTTTTTTTTTTTTTAATTTTCTTTTTGGGGGGATGCTGCAAGGGGTGAAGGGCAGATATGGAGGGACTGGGAAATGAGCAGAATTGGGGTACATGATGTGGAATTCCTGAAGAATCAATAAGGAAATTATGTTAAAGAGAAAAAAGATACCACAACCAAGGCAATAATAGAAGGAAGAGTTTATCGGGGGTTTACAGCTTCTGGGAGAGGAAGCATGGAGAGGAAGCATGGAGAGGAAGCATGGAGAGGAAGCATGGAGAGGAAGCAGGGAGAGGAAGCATGGAGAGGAAGCATGGAGAGGAAGCATGGAGAGGAAGCAAGGAGAGGAAGCATGGAGAGGAAGCATGGAGAGGAAGCATGGAGAGGAAGCATGGAGAGGAAGCAAGGAGAGGAAGCATGGAGAGGAAGCATGGAGAGGAAGCATGGAGAGGAAGCATGGAGAGGAAGCATGGAGAGGAAGCGTGGAGAGGAAGCGTGGAGAGGAAGCATGGAGAGGAAGCGTGGAGAGGAAGCATGGAGAGGAAGCGTGGAGAGGAAGCGTGGAGAGGAAGCATGGTAGCCGGCAGGCAGACATGGCATTGGAGAAGTAGCTGAGATCTTACATCTGACCTACAAGCTCAAGGTAGAGAGATAGAACTAACTGGCAATGGGTTTTTGGGCAATGGGCTTTTGAAACCGCAAAGCCCACCCCCCAATGACACAACTTCTTCAAGGCCCCACTTTCTAACCCTTCCAAAAATAGTTTCACTAACTGGGAAACAAGTATTCAAACATATGAGCCTGTGGGGGCCATTCCCATTCAGACCAGCACAACTGTTAATTTGTTGCACTTGAAAGAGGACAGGCATGAAAGCATTTGTTATGTTGTCTAGGGTTTCCACCTTTATTTCTTCAATAGAGTTTAGAAGAGGAGCAATCCAGGACTCAAGGAAACTAGCCCTTGCTGGCTGTGAATCACATGAAGGTTGGGGGTTGTGATTTTCTTACTGTGTGATTTGAACCTAGACCCAAATTTGAGATAGATGCTTCTCAGCATCAGAACAAGTGTGTGGTACTGTTGAGATGAAAGCTTTGGAACTGAGTCCTGACTCTGCACTCACAGATGATGTTTCTCTGGACAGTATAGTTTGTCATCTGCAAGAGTCCCACTCTTGTTTCCCACCTGCCATGAAGAACTACTCTGCTGTGTCTAAAGTATACAGGGGAGGCAGTCTTTGAAACAGACACAAATGCTATAGATCTGTATCCAAAGAGTGTACAGGGGAGGCAGTCTTTCTATGAAACAGACACAAATGTTATAGTTGATGCATCCCTGAAATGCTAACTTCAGTTCCACAGCACATGTCATAGGGCCAAGAGACTGTCTCTTCAGAGTCCCTTCTCTGTGTTCTTTGTCGTTTCATCCCTGTATTTCATAGCTGATGGCTACTGGATGAATCCCAGGCCACAGAAGTCCATTTAAGTCCACGTAGCTTCTAAAGACCAACACAACTATGGCCCCAGTGACCTCTTAGACCAGGCAGAGGATGATCTTCATTTTATAAATGAAGACACTGAGGACTGCAAGGATAACAAGTTGCCCAAAGTCACGCTCAGAGAAGTGAAGCTGACCTGGGTTTTAATCAGGGCTGTTTCCACTGAGGGCTTAGTCTCCCTCCTTAGGGACCAAATCTCAGGCATGAGATTCTGCACCTGGAAGTTCTTAAAGCATCCTGCCAGGAGTTCCTACCTTAGCTTGATTTCCCCTCGTGAGGGACATGACTGGGAAGGGAAAAGGCGAGCATGCGTACATCTCTCCTCAAATCTGAGGTGTATTCTGTTTACTCTGCTGGTTGAACTCCAATGCTCTTGATCTCAATGGCTTCTCCAAAGTTCCCCCGTGTAGTTCAGTACATAACATCCTTTTCCCAGAGAGCAGACAGCAAAAACAAACTGTCGTCCTCATTGCTTTAGACCCCCAAGAAAGAGATGACATTTTCTGGAGAGGTGGAGGAGAAGCAGAGGCCGGTGTCGGGAAGGGTTGTTTGTAAACCAAATGTGATCTTTTTGAACAGTCTTTGGAGGCATGGAGTGTTTACTGAGAGGGTGTGGAGAACCATCCTAAGTTGTTCTCTTCCACTATCTTGATGGATAGTGGATGTAGCCGTGATTTCTCTTAGCCTTCTTCCTGCCCCAGGCGGATGCTGGGCTTGATAGAACACAAGGGTCACAGAGGTGGTGGTCCCTCAACAAAGGTGGCATTTACTGGTTAATTTTCAGAACATGAATGCCCTTAGGGGCATCTAGCAATGTCTATAGAGGCTGGATTGGGGTGCTGCTCACTATCTTACTAAGCACAGGACAGCCCCCCAACAATGAAAATTCAGCCTTCATACCAACAGTGCTGAGGACAAAGAGCTTTAGGTCACTCAGACACATGCTGGATGGTCAAACAGTCATTCTGGAGATACAGGTTGGATGACTAGGGGCAGATATAGTTGAATTTTGAGTAGGGCACCCTGATTAGCATGATTTTTTGGGGGGTGCAGTATCCATTTTCCTGAGATTTGTTTTTGGCATTGAAAAACATCCACAAGTGAGATATAGCTAATTCACATTGTGTTTCTACTGCACAAGATTCAAACAACACAGGTTGATGACGATGACATCTGTCTGCTCCCTGAATAGAGTGTTCTTCCCTCTGTTCTTTCCATCCTGTTCTAGCCCAGCTCTCCTTTGTGGAGTTGAGCTTCTCCAGCTGCTCCAATGCCTTCAGTGTGCATGCACATCTTTTTCTTACATGCATGGGATCATTTCATACATACTGTATTTTTTTTGGGGGGGGGGAAGGGTCTCATGTGTCCTAGGCCACCCTTGAACTTGCTATATAGTAGGCAACAACCTTGAACTTTTAATGCTCCTGCCTCCAGTTCCCAAGGACTGGGATTTTATAAACCCACCATGTTGGGTTTATAAAACACTGGTGATCAGACCTTGGTCACACTCTCAGCTCCTCACACTCTCTTCTATATTTATTAAATGTTAGGTGATATTCTCATCACCTAACACTTAATAAGAGGCCAATGGGGGTTTTGCTGGAGGAGCCTGCCCACAGGAGTCTTCCCTTTCGTCAGTGGGAACTCATGAAATTTAGACCAAGACCTGTGGAGCCTCCACGGGACTGGACTATGCCCTCTGCATAGGGAGACAGTTGTATAGCTTGATCTGCTTAAGGGACCCCCTGGCAGTGTGATCAGGATCCATCCCTGGGGCATGATCTGGCTTTTTGGAGCCTACTACCTATGGTGGGACACCCCGCACAGCCTTGAGGCAGGGGGAGGCGCTTGGACCTGCCTCTACTGAATGTACCAGCCTCTGCTGACTCTCCATGGGAGGCCTTACCTTCTTATAGGAGGGAATGGGGGATGGGTTGGAGGGGGGAGGCTAGAGGAATGGGAGGAGGAAAGAGGGAGATCTGTAATTGGTATGTAAAATGAATAAAAAATTTTTTCTTAATAAAATAAAAGAAAAAATATTTAATAAATAAGCTTCATAGCTGTTCTCATTTTACGTGAGCAGATGGATTTATTACTGAAGCTGTAGAAGCAGCGACACTTTGTGGCATTTGCTCTCTCAGGCAGGGCTCTGCAGACAATGTTGCTTCACTGGGGGAACCCTCACACTTCCCATGTTGTGGGTCAGGGGACCGAAGCATCCAGAGCCATCTGAGCCTTCGTGTTTCCTTCTTCATCGTCTTTCCTGCCTAGAGAATGATGGGCTGGGTGGGATCTGGGAAAACTTCTGTGAGACCCACACATTGTGACTGGATTCCAGCCTTCTGCTCAGCATGGGACTAGGCAGCCCTGCCACTCAGGAACCCCTGGGCTGGGGGTACTGGATGTGTAGACAGTCATCAGAAATTCTTGGGTGCTCAGCAAGGGTGTTGAGTGTGACAGCAACACATTATAGTGACCGCTAACTCGCTACTTGACTTAGGCTCTAGCCGCAGGGAGGACTCCAGAGTCGTTCTTAATTAGAAATGGCTCGTCTTCAGTTCAGCCTTGGTGCCTCTGACTTTTGAGGCATGCCTAATGATCATTTGCCTTATGGTCTTGCTCTGGAACTTCACAGCCAGAGCTGTCAGGGCTTTGTGAAGTGGTGGGGTTGGAACGCCAGTGTCTGAACTTTTCTTTTCCATTTGAGAGGTATTTATTATTTCTCAACTTGCAAATCTGTTCCGACAAATCTATCAGTCCTTTCCCATCCTACCCTGTAATGTCATTTCGCTTACTTTACCAATAATGATTTTTTTAAATAGTTGAAGAGTGCAAAATATACAGACATTTCCAAGAATATGATGCAGTTCAAGAAAGCTTCATTATTCCAGGTGGTGACATGCACCAGGACAGGTATCGGGGAGTGACTCACAGGTTGTCACAATGAATGAGAGGATGGGGTAAATAAACTATAAAGAGAGTGAACAGTGGGTTGTGGATGACAGCATTTGTTCACGCTCTGGAAGGTACCATGCAGGGGGACAAACCGTACCTAGTTTCTTGCTTTTTTTTTTTTTTTCTTTTTGAAATAGCATCTCATTGTGTAACCCTGGTTGGGCCCAGAACTCCCTGTGTGGACCAGGCTGGCCCGAACTCAAAGAGATCTGCCTGCCTCTGCCCTCTGAGAACTGGGATAAAGGGTTTGTGTCACCATGCCTGGCCTTCTATTTTTTTCTGGCTGAAAAATTTCTGAGATGCATGATGTTTAGTGCTCACATTAGGAAAGTTCCAGAAAGTGGGACTGGTTGTTCATTTCATCATTATGCTGTTAAAGCAAATAGGAAAGAGGCAATTATCCTGGGGTGGTTTCTCTCACAAGTTCAGTATATTGAGCAGTATAATAAAATTTAAACCTTGCCAACCAGAAACTACCCACTTGCCTCCGGCTAGGAACTGTCTAGCAGATCAGACCTGAGTCAGGCACACAGCTGCAACCAACAATAAAAATTTTTAGCTTTACCTCTTAGTTTAGCCTATGAGAGCTCTCTGCCACACCATGAAGCAAGGCTTTAAGAAATACTGGTTTTGGATGCTGCCTGATTAATGAATCCTCCGATGTAAACTGTTAAACTTATTTTAAAATTATTATTTATTCATTATCATTTTTTATTGTATGTGCATTTGTATTATGTGTGTGTGTAAGTCAGAGGACAACTTTGTGGAGTCTGTTCTCTCCTTCCAGGATCAAGTCCAGGTCTCCAGACTTGCACAACAAGCATTTTTAACTTTGAGCTAGCTCCATGGTTCCTTCTAAACTTATGTTGTCTAAAGCTTTTCTTTTAAACATGGTCAGTAAGAATATAACACTTCCTGTGACCACTGAGGCTGAATTATTTGGCCATCCCTTGGTTAAAAGGAAGAAAGGGGAAAAAGAAGCGTGAACTCACATCATGGCTGGCAGGGGGCCAGCAGAAGAGGGAGGCTGGTGTCCAGCTGGTTTTCTCTTTTCTCCTTTCTTCTTTCCCCATCCAGACCCCCCAGGTATGGAGCCACACACATTCAGGTTTCTGGAAATACCTTTACAGATACACTCAGAGGTTTTGTCTTAGTTAGGGCTTCTGTTGCTGTGAAGAGACACCATGACCACAGCAATTCTCATAAAGGCAGGCATTCGATTGGGGCTGGCTTACAGGTCAGAGGTTTAGTCCATTAGCATCGTGGTGGGATGAATGGTGGCACCCAGGAGAAGGAACAGAGAGCTCTACATCTGGATCCTCAGGCAGCAGGAAGAGAGAGCCACTGGGCTTGGCTTGGGCCTTTGGAACCTCAAAGCTCACCCACAGTGACACACTTCCTCCAACAAGTCCACACCTGCTCTAAGAAGACCACATCTCCTAATAGTGCCACTCCCTATGAGCCTATGGGGGCCATTTTCATTCCAGCCACCACAGGTGTACTCTACTCATCTCCCAGGTGATTCTAAATTCTGTAAAGTAAAAATTAGCCACCACTAGCATATCCCAACCCGAGGACCCGTAGACTTGGGTGTATGAGCCCCATTGCTGCCTCTGCCTATGGTCAGCACTGGATGCACACTTTTCTCTCTGTCTGTCACCCACTTTCGTGTTCTCAAGGTTGTCCATCAAAGTTCTATTTCATAAAGGGTCACAAGACCCTGCTTGTCATGCGGGAGCTTAGAGTCTGATTTTTGAATGGATTCATAAGTACTACCCAGAAGAAGACAAGCCCCATGAAGCCAACAAACATATCTAACCTAGTCCTCTGGTCCCACTTTCCTTCCTTAAGTTCTATCAGCTCATGGGGGGCCTTTTTATTCTGATTATTTACCATCTTTTCAAAGAAGCACCAATACATTCTAATCAAAGGTTTGATTGGCATTTGCTAAATTCATAACTGTCCCTTCCTATTCTGATCTGGGCACTTCTCTGACTGTCAAATCTACTTACTCCACAGCAGTTACACAAACCCAAACTTCTAGACTTCTGCTCTTTCTCCAAGCCCACCCCCCCTCTCTTCAAATATCTGCCTCCATCCTTCAGGTAGGGATTTCATAGTTCAACTGAGAGGAAGTGGCGAACCTTTAATCCCCCATCCTGATGGACTGCTTCCAAAGTGGTTTTGCTCGGCTGCTGTCTGTTGAGCTTCCCTTTACCACTGATTCCCTCTGTATCAGAAAGTCAAACCATGCTGTTTAAGAGGCTGCATGAGGCCACGGATGCCCCTGAGTTTTTGACATATCAGACTTGCATTGAGGCGGTGATTCTTTAACAGAATCTTCAGATCTCAGATCTTTCCAATATTTGGGGTTATAAACCGTGAAGGTCTTAGAGTTTCTTCCTCAGGGCATGCTTGGAAAGGAAGCTTTTTTTCCGTAGGAAAGTCACTTTTCAATTTTTGGGTGAGCCTGGAGCTCATGTGAAACGAGGTCTTTATGAGATTTTCAGGCAAGGATCGTAATTGGGCCTTGTAGGCACAACACTGCTGTGAGCCCTGCAGGAAGGGTCCTGATACAGGGAGAGCAGAGATAATCATCCTCAATTTACAAACACCTACAGAGATGGCAGTCACCTTTCAATATTTTTTTATGCACTCTTGTTGGAAAATAATTCTCTGTTAGGTAAGTTTTAGTGGCATTTTTAGAGAGCGAAGTTACCTGGTGGGAAGGTAACTGAGTCAGATCTCAGATCAAGGGAGTCAGATGACCCCACTACGCTGCCAGTCAGGTTGAGTGAGTAGATCCCAGGAGGGTTTTTTCAAAGTAAGGAATGCCATCTCCAGCTGCAGGGTGGAACAGCTGGGCCGTCACTGCGGCAGACTGTGCCACTGATCCTTGGAGGGAGAGACCATCTGCCCACCACTGCCCTGAACAGCCTACTTCAATCCTTTCACTGCTGCTTGATCAGGACACAGATTGGAACTGCCTCCCGTCTCCTGACTGTTCAACCTTCAGCAAAACTCTTACACCCCCGTGCCACAGTGCTGACTCCTGTGTATGTTGTCAGTGAGCCCGTTCTTGGTATCATCACCCACATCACCACCCTCGCATCCGCTCCTCCTGATACTTCCCAGTCACTGTCCCATGATGCACTTCACCTAGCAGCTTCCGCTTCATTGCCTTTGTCTTATCTTTCCCCAGTGATTGGTTTTCCTGCTTTTTGTCCCAGTCACTTCTTCACAAGAAGTTATTAGTATACGTGAAATGTGTATAGCAAGGGTTTCATAATAACATTTACATCAAGTAGTACTGTGCACTCCGACTGTGTTCAGCCCTGGTCACCATCTCCTGTCTCCCTTCCCCTTTTGTGCGAGCCTCCTTCCCAAATGGTTTCTCTTTTACTTCCATGTCAAAATCAAAGTTCCATTTATAAGAGAATATGTGGTATTTATCCTTCTTAGCTTGGCTTATTTTACTTAAGATGATTTTTAGTTCTGTCTATTTTCCTAAAAATGCCATAATTTCATTCTTTGTGTCTGAATAAAACTCCATTGTGTAATATGCCACATTTTCTTTATCCATTCATCTGTTGATGGGCATCTGGGCAGGAACCATAGTGGCTGTTGTGAAGAGGGCCGCATAGACACGGATGTGTAGGTGTCTCTGTGGTATGCTATTTTAGATCCCTTTGGGTATGTTCTTGAGAGTACTGTAGCTGAATGACAAGGTAGTTACATTTTATGGATTTTTTTTCTTTTTCTTGTAGTGTTAGAAGTTGAACCCAGGGCTTTTTACACACCATGCAAGCGCTCTATCTTAGTTAGGGTTTTGTTGCTGTGAAAGGACACGAAGACCACAGCAATTCTCATAAAGGAAGGCATTTAACTGGGGCTGGCCTACAGTTCAGAGGTTTAGTCCATTATCTTCATGGTGGGACACTGGCAGACATGGTGCTGGAGAAGGAACTGAGAGTTCTACATCTGGATTGGCGGGCAGCAGGAAGAGAGAGACTCTGGGCCTGACTTGAGCCTTTGAAATCTCAAAGCCTGCCCCTAGTGACACACTTCCTCCAACAAGACCACACCTACTCCAACAAGGCCATACTTCCTAATAGTGCCACTGCCTATGAGCTTATGGGGACCATTTTCATTCAGACCACCATATACTGTTTCCCGAGCTACATTCCTAGTTCCTCCTTTCAGTCTTTTGAGAACCCTCCTCACTGGTTTCTATAGTAGCAGCTCAGTTTTCCACTCCCTCCAGTATTGTTTAAAAGTTCATCTTTCCCAGCCGGGCGGTGGTGGCGCACACCTTTAATCCCAGCACTCGGGAGGCAGAGGCAGGCGGATCTCTGTGAGTTCGAGGCCAGCCTGGTCTACCAAGTGAGTTCCAGGAAAGGCGCAAAGCTACACAGAGAAACCCTGTCTCGGAAAAAAAAAAAAAAAAAAGTTCATCTTTCCCTACAGCCAACACTTGTTTGTTTTCCTAATGATAGCCATTCTGACTGGCTCTTAATGCCATGGTCTTGATTTTTCCTGTGGGGGTTTCCATGTACATGTAAAAACAAAATTAAACGTGCACGTTTATTTTTTTTTCTGTTGTCTTACTTCAGCCTCAGTTTTACGCCCATACATAGAACTTAAGAGAATAAAGCTCCACTCCCCAAGTCTCATGTTTCATTGAAGAATCTGAATTTTTCTCTTTCTACAATCTCACAGTGAACAGCAGCATGCTTATTCTGGGATATTCGCCCCCATGGCTAGAGAAAGGAGCCAGTTCGTTTTTGAAGGGAAGAAGGCCTTTCAGCATGAAATGGGGCCCTGGTATCCAATATCAGTAACTTACCAGGGCTGGAGGGAAGAGCCATTTAGGACCATGCAAGTGAGCACTGAAGGACTGATGACTCAGGCTGTCTTCAGAAGGAGGCGGAGGGAAGAAGGGCATCCATTTCCCAATTGCCCAGAGGTGCATTGGGTTTGACTGGGGGCCTAGCCACTTGGCTTCCTGCCATAGTTTAACTGGCAGTGAGATGTGAGAAGTCCTTCACTCACCAGGCTGGGAGTGTCCTCCAGAGCACAGAGAGCACTGCAATGAACTGTCACTCATATCTCAGTGTCCATGGGAGACGGGAATGGTAAAGAGACAGTCGAGATAGCTATGAATCTGTTGGTGCTCTGGGGGTGGTTTGGGATACAGGAAACAAAATCCTCCTCAGCCTTTTAAGTCCAATTTACATTTTTTTACTACTTTAAATTTAGCAAAATCTCACAGTCATATCCCGAATTATAACTATTCTCAAAATGAAAAAAATAGTTACCCAGTTTGGAAACTAGTCTCTTGGGGTATTAGTTTATATATAATTTTCTAATATAGATAATAACCTAATATAATATATATATATATATATATATATATATATATATATTAGTTAAATATAATTTTCCATTGCTGTGAGAGGATCTATGACTCAGGCAACTGAGAGAAGAAATAGTTGGTTTTGGGCTCACAGTTTCAGATGGGTTGAGTCCTTGATGGTGGAGTGTCAGGAACAGCTGAGAGCTCACATCTCTCAGGAGGAGACAGAGGAAGCTCACTGGGAATGGCCTTCTGAAACTTCAAAGCCTGCCTCCCAGTGACATGCTTTTTCCAGCAAGGCCACACCTCCTAGTCCTTTCCAAATGCACACCAACTGGAGACCAAGCATGCAAACATATGAGCCTATGGGAGGCCATTCCCATTTAAACCACCACATTCCCCTTCTGAACCCCCACAGGCTTGTGGCCATATCGTAATGCAAAATACATTTAATCCAATTTCAAAATCCCCATAGTCTCTCACAATCTTCACACTGTTTAAAATTCCAAAGTCCAAAGTCTTTTCTGAGATTCCAGGCATTATCTTAACTGTAACCCCAGTAAACTCAGAAAACAAACTCCCTGTTTCCAACACACAATGACGCAGAATATACATTACCCTTCCAGAGGGATGGGTCAGGGCATAGTGAGGAAATACTGGACCCAGCAGGGCAACTCCTATAGTTCTGTGTGTGATGCCAAAGGGCTTAGATGGCTCTGTCATTCCAGTTTTGCTGCCTGCAACATACTTCTCTCTCTCTCTCTCTCTCTCTCTCTCTCTCTCTCTCTCTCTCTCTCTCTCGGGCTCTTTTCACTCCCAACCTGCAGTTCTCCTTGGCAAATATACTATGGTTCAGGTACCTCTAACACAATGGAGGATCCACTTTACAGCTTCACGCAATGACCTCCCAGGGCCTCTTGCCCTCCCAGGGTCCTCAGACAAGGACTGCCCTGGCACAGATCACCTGGCCTCAGCTGCTCCCCTTAGCTGTGGAGAAAGACTCCGCCATGCCCTTCCATGAGTCTGTAGTCAGTACCACGAGGCCAGCACTGCCAAGTTTGGCCGCCTGCTTGGGGCGAAGCCTGGCTCTTGGCATCACATTTGCATCAGCTTTCATTTGTTATGTAGGAGCAGTTTCTTAGTTCTTTTCCTTTCACAAGTTGGATGCTTAGCTGGATGGGGTCTTGCCAGGAGGATGCCCTACCTGTTATCCCAGGCCTGGCCTCAATCTCCTTATCTCTTTCACATAAATCTTGGGTGTGACGCTCTTTTTCTCTTCAAACTGCACGTCTTGTATTTCTTTTTGGCTCACTTGCTATTTTTATTGTAGAGCTGCATAAGTGTGATTGCTAATAACCATGCGGCAGAGTCGTTATTAGGCCATCTTGAAATCTCCTCCACCAGAGAAATTAGTCCATTATTTTTTAATTTAGCCTCAGGCAAGTTCTTTGAACATGGGCAGAAAGCAGTCACATTCTTTGCCAAAATATTGTAAGAATTGTCTCTAGCTAGTTGCTAATACTATTCACCTCTAAAACCTCTTGAGCAGGGTCCCCATAGTATGCATAGCTCTCAGCTTCTCCCTGGATGGCCCATCAAGCTCCACTTACAACATCCAACCTCTTCCCTCATCCAGAGTCTCAAAGTCTCCCTCCAAAAAACCACGGGGTCAGGCCAGTCACAGCAAGTTTCTGTATTAGTTATTTTTCTCTTGCTGTGATAAGACATCATCAAAAGGGCAACTTAGATAAGACTGAGTTTATTTTGGGCAAATGATTTCAGGGTTTGGAATCCATGAAGGCAGAGTGAAGACAAGGCAACAGGAAGAGCTGGGAGCTCACACCTGGAACCACAAGCAGGCGGCAGAGATCGCTCACTGGGAATGCTGTGAGTCTTTCTTGAGAAACCTCAAAGCCTGCCCCAGGTGATATCCTTCCCCCAGCAAGGTCACACCTCCTGGTCCTCCCCAAATAACCAAAAGCTGCATACCAAGTATTCAAAAGCCTGAGATTTATGGGGGACATCTCACTCAAACTACCACAGTTACTGTCATACTGTTTTGTTGTTGTTGTTGTTTTGTTTTGTTTTTCGAGACAGGGTTTCTCTGTGTAGCTTTGCACCTTACCTGGAACTCACTCTGTAGACCAGGCTGGCCTCGAACTCATAGAGATCTGCCTGCCTCTACCTCCCGAGTGCTGGGATTAAAGGTGTGTGCCACCACTACCCGGCTACTGTCATACAATTTTTTTTTTCCATCACAGGCAATTTATTTTGTTCTATTCATTCACAGTTAATACAGAAAATACTTGGAAACATTTCCATATAATGTTTGACACAGAAATCATCAAATAGAAGTATACAATGTTGACAGGAGGCAGTACATTTATAATTTATAACCCCAAATGTATTTATAAGTTAGAAATGGAAAGATCTACAAATGAAATTATGAAGGTTCACCAAAGTCATTTAATCTGTCAGTTTCTCATTTATTTTTATGTCTTAATAATATTCTATTGTATGAATAAGCCACATTTTATTTCTCTCCAGTATTTGATAGCTATTTGAGTTGTTTTAACTTTTTTACTATTAGCAACACACTGCTGTAAACCTTCATGTACATGTTTCATAGGTGCACATTTTCAGTAGTTTGAGGATATATTCCTAAGGGTAGAATTGTTGAGTAACAGAGTAACAATGTTTTGCATTTTGACCAACCACCAAACTGTTTTGCCAAAATGGCGCACCATTTTACAATCTCACCAAATCCTTGTTTTTAAGGCTCTGATTTTTGTATAAAAGCATTCAATCATCCTGTCAGACCAAACCAGGAAAAGTAAGCTATAGTTCAGAGCTGTTCTATTCCATTTACTATGCAAAGCCATTCTTGGCGTTTGCAACTCTTAGCCCTTTTGAGTATTCTTGCAGTGTTCACCTTTTCCTCCACCACTTTTTTTTTTTTCTGGTTTATTTCTATCTATTACAAATGTATAAAAAAATCCTCCATCAATGCTGCTGATAGCAGCAGAACCTTGAGAAATATACCTTTGGTTTGCCTCAGAAAAGGAACACATATTGCACTGTAAAGTTTATAAAATTGGTGCAAAACATTGTGATAATGTTACAATAGCAGTTTTAAGAGTTCAGTGACTAATGGGGAGCCGATGGGATACATGCAGAACTGTGAAAGCGATCTCACTTAGCCAGCTGTACACGTAGACTGTAAATCTACATTCAGATCATTTCTGAACTAAGACTATCATCTCAGTTTATCTGTTGAGGTCAACCAGGAAACCCTAGAATATACCTTGATTTTTGCAAAAAACAAAATAGGGGGAGGGGTTTCTTCATCATTTCAGTCCACGAGTAACAGTATCCTAACAGGCAAAGTGTTCTCTCACTGTCAAAATAGAATGAACTGCTGCTGGAGGTCAATTTGGGCTTCAATTTGCATTAGCACTTACGTGCATAGTAGTCCAAGTTGTTGATCTCATGACTTTAAAAAGTAACTCTAAAAAAGTAAAATGGCCCTTCTTGGAAGACTAAAGAAAGACATCCAGCCACAGTTGTAAAAAGTCTCATCAAAACAATATACCCTTTTATGAATTACGCCTCAATTAAAAAAAAAAGTAGCCCCAAATAAGAAGCAGCTCTGAAAAAGAAAATATAACTTAAGATATTTGAAAAAAACAAGGTGAATACAGGTTCAAAAATAATTAAGATACATTTTCTTAAGGCTACCTAGAATTAGGCTTTAAAGAATTCTACCATTTCAAGTTTACCACTAGTTACTAGATACCTATTTACAAACAAGATGTTCACTTTTTTTGTTCCTTTATCAAGAGAAAAATCTACCTTCAGACTATGAGGGTGGTGATGGGAGGGACTAGAAAACAAGATTCAAACAATCCCATGCAAATATCACATTTTTCAAATGGAAGAACTCCAAACTGCACTAGAAGTTCCAATCACTAAGACACTTTCCATTGAAATGATTTAAGTACAACTACATGGCACCAAGGTTTAGGCCTAATATAGGCCTGACAACCAAGTCCTTATTTTCTGGAAGAAAGGCCTCAAAAGTCCCACTCAATTCCACATAACAATACTTCAAAGATCAATTAGGTTTTCCTTTCCTTAATATTTTTGTTTTTGACTTCTAATCTTAAAGACTAGATTAAAACTTAGCTCATTTCCCAGAAGGCATTGCTTCCCTTTGCTCTATGAAAGAGTCCACCAAGACCTCTTCCTCAAAACCATCTAGCCCCCAGCCTCCAGCCTGTGCTTGTGATGCATCTTTCTCAACATCCTGAAAAGGTAATGTAGGTAAAATATGCTCATAAACATTAAAACTAGTTGTTAGAAAGACGTAACTAGCTTTATAATTTAAGTTTTAAAACATAAATACTTGCAGCTTGATCTGCACTGATAATGATTGTCGAAGCCTAGAATTCAACATTTACAAATTGTCATTCACACAAACAAAACACACTATTATCACACAACTTGTGTCTTGAGAGAATCTTCTGCTTTTTAAATCTTTGGCCTCCCAGTCAATCCCAAGTTCAATCAACTTTAGCTAAAACTTCACTCAGAATTTCACCAAGCTTTTCACCCACACATTAATGCTTGTCGTATCTTTCATCAACTGTCAAAATCTGAAGCCTGCTCAGAGATCGCCAGGTATAGGTGAGTTGAGACTATTGATATTGATGGATATTAATGACCAGTGATTGTTAATTCCTGTTATTTTTTGTGGTTGTGTTGTGTTGTCCTTCTGTGGCGTATGTTGGTGTGGGATTATCTATTGCTTGATTTTTCATGGATGTGTTTAGCTTCTTTGGGTTGAATTTTCTCTTCTAGTGCTTTCTGTAGGGCTGGGTTTGTAGACAGGTATTGATTAAATCTGGTTTTATCCTGGAATATTTTGTTTACTCCGCCTATGGTGATTAAGAGTTTTGCTGGGTATAATAGTCTGGGTTGGCATCCGTGGTCTCTTAGTGTCTGCATGAGATTTGTCCATGATCTTCTAGCTTTCATAGTCTCTATTGAGTAGTCTGGTGTTATTCTGACGGGTTTACCTTTATATGTTACTTGGTCTTTTTCCTTTGTGGCTCTTAATATTTTTTCTTTGTTCTCTGTGTTTAGTGTTTTGATTATTATGTGGCGAGGGGACTTTTTTTTGGATCCAGCCTATTCGGTATTCTGTAAGCTTCTTGTATCTTCATAGGTATTTCTTTCTTTAGATTAGGAAAGTTTTCTTCTGTGATTTTGTTGAATATATTTTCTGTGCCTTTGAGTTGGTATTCTTCTCCTTCTTCTATCCCTATTATTCTTAGGTTTGGTCTTTTCATGGTGTCCCAAATTTCCTGGACGTTTTGTGTTACGACTTTTTTGTCTTTAGTGTTTTCTTTGACTGACAAATCTATTTTCTCTATGGTGTCTTCAGTGTCAGAGATTCTCTGTTCCATCTCTTGCAATCGGTTGGTTATGCTTGTTTCTGTAGTTCCTGTTCATTTTGTCAGGATTTCTATTTCCAGCATTCCCTCAGCATGTGTTTTCTTTATTGTCTCAAATTCATTTTTGAGATCTTGGAATGTTTCTTTCATCTGTTTAATTGCTTTTTCTTGGCTTGATTTGATTTCTTCCCATTTTTTGTTCGTTTTTTCTTCCATTTCTTTAAGGGAGTTTTTTATTTCCTCTTTAATGGAGTTTTTCATTTCCTCTTTAAGGGAAGTTTTTATTTCCTCTTTAAGAGAGTTTTTCATTTCCTCTTTAAGGAAAGTTTTTATTTCCTCTTTAAGGTAGTTTTTCATTTCCTCTTTAAGGAAAGTTTTTATTTCCTCATTGAGGAAATTTTTATTTCTTCTTTAAGGGCCTCTATCATCTTCTTAAAGTCATTTTTAGGGTTGATTTCTTCTGTTTCTTCTGTCATGGTATGTTTAGGTCTTGCAGGTGTAGAATCACTAGGTTCTGATGTTGCCATATAGGTCTTTATGTTGTTGCCTGTATTTTTGCACTGGCGTCTACTCATCTTTTCCTCTGTGTGGTGCAGGTGGTGTCTGTGTCTGAGAGTGCCTCCCTTGTTCTAATTTTTAGTCTTGGTTTAGTAGGGGTTCTTGGTTAAATTGGTGCTATTGGGCTGTTTCTTCAGGGACAGCTGATTTCAGTCGGTGAATTATATACTTATGATTCTGGTGATCTGGTTTAGTGGCTGGGTAGCGCCTTCTTCTGTGTTCCCAGGTCACGTTTTGTTCATTTGTCAACTCCTCAGCTGATCTTGTTTCTTCAGACTTCAAATTGTAGGCATCTGAATCCTCTCCCAGATGGGTTTCAGCTGAGCAGGGTAGTCTCACCAACACCTCCAAGTTGTTGGGTTTCACAGGATCAGCAGTTGGGCCCTGGGTTGTCCCCAGACGGAGTGCCCAGACTCGCCCTGGTTCCGACCCACGGAGATAGCCTCTTCCCCAGTTGTTGCTGCCAGGGGCGTCCCTGTTCCAAGCTGTGTCCGCCCCTCTCTGTCCCTGGGCCTTTCCCCACTGAGGCCCGCTGCCACAGGCCCACCTGTGTCCACTTGTCTCTGCTGCCGGGCCTGTATGTCCCTGTCAGCTGCCACTGGGTCTGTCCGCCTCTGCGGGCCACCAACGGGCCTGTATGTCTCTGCAGGCTGCCGCCGTGGGCCTACCTACCACTGCCAGTCACTGCTGCCGGGCCCATCCACCTCTGCGGGCTGCCACTGGGCCTGTATGTCTCTGCTGGTTGCCGCTGGGCCTGTATGTCCCTGTCGGCTGCTGCCACCGGGCCCGTCCACCTCCGCAGGTCGCCGACCTGCCCTGCGTCTGCCTGTCTCCACCGTGTGGCCTGTCTACTGCTGTGGGCCGCCGCCAGGACTGAATGTCTCTGTGGGCTGCCGCCGCTGGGCCTGTCCACCTCTGTGGGCCACCGCTGGGCCTGAATGTCTCCGCCAGCTGCCGCCGGGCCTAAATGTCCCTGTCGGCCGCTGCCCCTGGGCCCGTCTACCTCCGCGGGCCGCTGCCACAGGCCTACCTGCGTCTGCTTGTCTCCGCCATCTTCGATTTTTTTCCTGTCATACAATTTTGAGAGATGACAAAGTGACCAGATTTTGATCTGGATCCTGTTGGACACTTGTCAGAATCTACTGGACACGGTGTTTATTTGGTGCCTCGTTGAGGCCTTCTCACCTTCAGGAGAGGTGTGGTCACCTAGCCTGTCCCTGGGTCCAGGTTATTCACTTCCTTTACCTTCTGTGGCCTTCTCACCTTCAGGAGAGGTGTGGTCACCTAGCCTGTCCCTGGGTCCAGGTTATTCACTTCCTTTACCTTCTGTGTAGATGCAGCTCCACTCGATCTGGTGGTAGGGTTGGATTTTGTACTTTATTGGCTCTTAGAATTTAGAAATGCTTTTAAGTTTGTTGAATTGTATAGACCTTTGACCTTGATGGAGGACTGCATTTTTTCCTGAAACTCCTAGGACTGATCACTCAGCTCTTGCAGAGTGTAGAATCACCTCTGACTGTCATTTCCCTCCTAGGCAGCCTGTTTGTCTTGCTGACAGCATGGAAAGCACAGCATAAGGAGCACCCTATAAACTCAGAGGGTGATGCCACAAGACTTAGAAATGAAGCAGAGGCTTAACTGGTTCAGATACGAGAGAAGAGATTTATCCAGTGGCGGTGTTGTGAATAACGCTATTCAACCTGGGAACCTCAAGCCCATGGCGGGAGGGAAAGGTCAGGAAAGACAAAGGAGCCCCAGGAATCGCTCTTTGCTCATAAGCATTGAATGAACATCATTGATGAAAGAAGCCAGGAAAGATATGCGACTGCAGACGACACAGGTCTGTGGCTACAGTGTCAGAAAGACCAAAGTTGATCACGACTGGGATTTGAAACAAAGATAGGGGTATGAGGCCAAAATGTCAAGTGCAATTTGAGGCCAGTGAACTATTATTTGTATAACAACATTTAGGGGTTGCTGGAGGATGATCTCTGCTCCATCTGTACCCCAACGTGAGGAGAGCCAAGGGAACCTGGGGACGGCACAGGCTTTGCTGGAGGAGAAGGACGGGAGGAGTAAGGGAGTCTCTGACAAATCGCTTCGCTCCCGTGTCAGTCATTTGGCTTGTTCATTCTTCCTTCGCTGTCTTTGACGAAGTGCTCCTGGGTCAGTAGGGCTTGGGAGATGGGCAAGACGCCCAGAAAGCCTTCATCCTCCACCGACTTCATGCTGACTCTGAAGGCTGAAAGCTTGTGCGTTGCTCTGACATTGATGTGTTGCTCACCCAAGTCACGGGAAAGAGGCCAAGTGAGACTGTGGGACTGTAGCCCTCATTAGGGATAACAAGTGTGCAGACAGTGAGTCCCCTGCCCAGCTGGAAGTGAGCAGGGAATAGACAGGAGCCAGCAGGATGCAGGGGATCAGCAGCCTACCATTTCTTCTTCCCAGAGGGAATGACGGGCTGTTCTGATGATGCAGGTGGTGGGCGTGACTGGCACAGAGGAAGCACACACACTCATTTCATTTCTTACTTTGCTCTCAAGAACAAGGTTTTCCAGACAAGTGGTGGAATAAACACTGATGAGAAATGGGTTTAAGTGGAGTATCTGAGAAGCTCTAGATGGTTTCAAGTACCTTGAGGCAAAGGAAACATTTCCCAGGGGCTCTTTAAGTAGGGCATCCTAGCTGCTGTGGTTGGATTTGAGAAAGTGTGGATGGTGAGGGTGATAGGAAGTGGAGAACTACAAGTACGTTTTTATTCTTTTTTTTTTTTGGAGACAAAATCCTACTCTGTAGACTTGGCCTTGCCTGGAACTTGCTATTTAGACCAGGTTAGACTTAAATTTCCAGATATCCACCTACTTCTGCTTCCCGAGTGTACACTGCCATACCTGGCTTGTTTTGATTTTTAAAAAAAGGCACCTGGATTTTTTTTTGGAGGAAGGGTGAGGTCTTGCACATGCTAGGCCAGCACTCTACCCTTGATCTCCATCCCCAGACCTGAAAGATAGATTGTTTTCCTTCCAAACTTATAAAATGATGAGTTTGACTCCTGACAGTCATTGAGATTCTGGAATAAATTATTAAGGGAATAACTTGTGACCACATTGAACTGAAAGTGTTTTGGTTTTTTAAGAATACAACAAGTCTAAACTATTTCCTGATTCCTAACAGAGTCACCAGACCAACTGTCAATTATCTGGTTAGAGTTTTAAAAGGAACCTGGTGAGAACACCATAATCTCCACAGAGAATAGAGTATTGTTAGATCCAGATACTGTATTAGCTTTGTAATAGAAACACTACACAAAATTATTGATTAATTGATGAGATCTTCCTGTGGAAGGTTTTGATGATCTCTGCAGGACAGTTTTGCTTCAAAAGTCAAATGATAGACGACCCAAATGCTGGAATGCTCAAATACCAAAGGGGATAAAACAGTTTGGGAAAGAAACTATAGATTGTGCTAAGACCTGTTGTAGAACATTGGTTAAAGATGTGTTACATTTATTTATGCTGTGGAACATTTATTTAATGATGTAAAGATGTGTTGCATTCTTTTATGCTGCATTTGTTTAATTAGGTGAAGCTGTTTGCCTGTCTAAAGCACCCGATGGTCTAATAAAGAGCTGAACGGCCAATAGTGAGGCAGGAGAAAGAGAGGTAGGGCTGGCAGGCAAAGAGAATACATAGGAGGAGAAATCTGGGAAGAGAGGACAAGGAGCAAAATAAAGAGGAGAGGAGGACTCCACTCCAGGGGCCAGGCACCCAGCTACACAGCAAGCCATGGAGTAAGAAGTAAAGAAAGGTGTATAGAATAGAGAAAGATAAAAGCCCAGAGGCAAAAGATAGATGGGATAATTTAAGAAAAGCTGCCTAGAAATAAGCCAAGCTAAGGCTGGACATTCAAAAATAAGAATAAGCCTCCATGTATGTGATTATTTGGGAGCTGGGTGGCAGGCCCCCCAAAAACCCAAGATCCCGAGTAAAGAAAAACAAAATAAAACAAAAAAACCCCAAAGACCAAAGTACTTTTGATGTGTGTATATACTAGGCATTGGAAACAATAGCTCTAAAATGATAAAATGACTCACTGTCATGATTTGGATGTAAACATGTCACCCACAGGCTTGTATTTGAATACTTGGTCCCCAGCTGGTGATGTAGGCTTTAACACATGGGGACTAACTGTAGGAAGTGGGTTGCTAGGAGGCAAGCCTTGAGGGTTAGAGTTGGCTCTACTTCTAGGTAGAGCTCTCTGCTTTCTGATCTTCAGAGATGTAACAAGCTGTGGTAATTTGAATGAGAATGACCCCATAGGCTCATATAGTTGAATATCTGGTTTCCAGTTGGTAGACTGTTTAGGAAGGATTAGGGGTGTGGTCTTCTGGAGGATTTATGGCCTTGTTGGAGGAGGTGTGTCACTGGGGGGTGAGTTTTGAGGATTCAAAAGCCCACTCGAGGCCCAGTTTCTCTACCTCCAACTTGTGGTTCAGATGTGAGCTCTCTGCTGCTGCTCCAGTCCCATGCCTGCCTGCAGCCATGCTCCCCACCATGATGATCATAGATTTAGCCCTCTGAAACTTGAAGCAAGCCCCCATTCATATTTTTGGTTGTGAGCCTAGCCTTTAATGGCTGAGCCATCTTTCCAGCCCCCCAAGCCCCCATTTAAATGCCTTTTTTTAAAAAATAAGAACCCTTGGTCATGGTGTCTCTTCACAGCAATAGAATAGTAACTAAGACAGAGTAAAAGAGTTAGTACCAGAGACTGGGGCATTGCTGTGACAGGACAGACTGTTTTACCTTCAGTACAGTGGCTGTGTTTTAAACTACTAGCAGCCTGGCCACTAAGGCTATATACAGCCTGGGGGGAATTCTGTTCCCCCAGACAATGGCTCTGTTGCTGCCACTAAAGATAGTTCTAACTAAATCTCTATAGTTCTAATAAAACTCAAGATTCAGAAGCTAGGGTGAAAACCTGTGAGCTCAGAGAGTTAGAATAGCAACTGACTAACTTTCTCTGGCATCCAGGAAGCCACTCCCTTCCACACTGCACCCCCCCCCAAAAAAAACCCCTGCACTATATTTCTCCCTGCTACTTCCTGTCAACCAGCTGCTAACCCCCCTCTCTGAGCCCAAGTTAATTTTATTTAATTAATGCAACACATCTTTACATAGTTAACAAATACAGCATGAACAAATGTGACATATCTTTGCCTGGTTAAACAAATATTCCCCAACACCAGACCATGCTGCTTTTTCAGACACTGGGACTTTGGACAAGAAAAGTGGTTGAAGGCGGTAAGCAGGACTTAGTCGGCCATCCCAGGAAGCAATGTAAGCTGTGGAGACCCTGCTGAGGGGTCTCAGAGGGGAAGGATATTCTCTGCTGGGCTTGAGACTGTTCTTGTGATAGTTTGGCAAAGACTGTGGCTGCTTTCTGCCATTGTCCTAAAATTATGACAGAGGCTTATGGTGATATTTTATTTGTACTGAAATGTGATTTTATTTGTATGTTAATAAACAAAGTTGCCTGGGGGTCAGAGCTAATAGCAAGCCATCGCAGAAGCTAGGCAGTGGTGGTGCACACCTTTAATCCCAGCACTTGGTAGGCAGAGCTAGGTAGATCTCTGTGTGTTCAAGGATACAGCCAGCATTGGAGACACATGCCTTTAATCTCAATACCAACCATAGAAGACCTGGAGGTCTGTACAGACAGGCAGTGACAAGGTGGTCATGTGATTGGGTTTACAACCAATGAGAAGGCAGAACAGAAAGTTTTTATAAAGACAAACACACAGGAAGTAGTTCTCTTGGCTGAAGAGGACAGCTGCAGAGTGAAGGGTAAGGCTCTTAGCTCTGACCTCTTGGACTTTTATCTTTGCATTGGTTCTGTGTTTCTTATTGAATAAGACGGTTACTTCTGCAGAGGCTAAATTGAAGAGTTTTGGACTAATGTATTTGTCAGAGGCAATTAATCAGACAGCCCAGTATCGACTGTGTCACATGGTCATTAATGAGCATTCTTATGCAGATCTACAATGAAAAACAGCAAAAGCAGTGAGGAAAAATACAAAATGTACAATTTGAGGAGAAAAAGAACACTAGGGATTATAATGTTGGAGCCCAGTCCTATCCTCAAGGAGATGAGAAGTTTAAAGAAAGTCCTGATGCTAAATGGAATAAAGGTAATAGTGACGTCAGGGTGAGACCCCACCCAGCTAATCCTGTAACCTGTGAAAGAAAAATGCTTGTGGGATTTCCACAACCTAAAAAGCATCAAGTCAAAACTTACACAGAGGTACTTCAAGGAGGGGGCAGATCCCATGCCAAGCAAACAGAACTTGGCAGCTTCAGCCATATGGTTCTGGCTCTATCAAGAAGGATGCAGGGGTAAGGAGGTTTTGGACTCTTCCTCTGTGGCTAAGAAAAGTGTCTGACGCCAGGTGTGTAGCAGGGAAGTCCCTGCATGGAGGTCCAGAGATGCCATTTCATGAAGCTGTGAAGGTGAAGATTGGATTGCATTGGAGACCCCAAGACACTGGAGATGCCAGAGCCCATGGGATACCTGTCAAGGGGAGCTACAGATAGGGTGTGGAACTGGCCCCAGAGAGAGAAGCAAGTTGCAGTCAGCAAAGCTGGAAGGGAAGAGCTATCTAATAAAGTCCTTTAACATTAGACATGGAGTTGGAAGATTTATAGTTTTCCCTGCTGGTTTTCAGTCTTGATTTGGTTCAGTGTTTTCTCACTATGCCCCTTCCTTCCCTTTTGGCATGATAATATACGTTATGTGCCATTGTATGTTGGAAGTAGATAATTTGCTTTTTGATTTTACAGGAGGTTAAAGTTAAGAGATTGCCTTGAGTCTTAGGAGACTTTGGCCTTTTTCTTTCTTTCTTTCTTTCTTTCTTTCTTTCTTTCTTTCTTTCTTTCTTTCTTTCTTTCTTTCTTTCTTTCTTTCTTTCTTTTTTTGAGACAGGGTCTTTCTATCATGTAGCTCTAGCCATCCTGAAACTCTTATGTACATTAGGTTGACTTCAAACTCACAAACCTGCCTCTGCCTTTGTCTCCTGACTGGTAAGATTAAAGGCAAGTGCCACTAATCTGGTGGACTTTGGATGTTTAAATCTTGAGACTATGAAGGACTGTGGGAACTTCTGAAATTGGAATGAGTGTAGTTTGCATTCTGATATGGCTACAAGCCCATGGAGACCAGGGTATAGAATGTGGTGGGTTGAATGAGAATGGCCCCAATAGGCTCCTATCTGAATACTCTGTTTATGTGAAGTGACATACTGGTACACATACCTGGTTGGACTCAGTGGGCTGTGAAAAGGGTACATGATGTTGGGAAGAGGGGTGATGGGGGAGATGAGAGGAGTTGGAGGGGGATAAGATGTTGGTATGACCCAAACACACTGTATACATGTATGAAAGTATCAAGGGATGAATGAAAATGATGTGCTGGATGATTTTAGCTTTTAAATAGTATAGTGGGTGAGAGGAAGAAGGAAGGGGAGGGAAGGCATAGGTGAAACAAAGACAACCCCAAATTAGTTATGGATGAAGCTGGCTGAAGAGTGTTCTAGCTTCATTCTGTGGCTCTGTTACAGCCCATGCCCAAAAGCAACTTGGGAAGGAAAGGGTTTATTTCCGCTTACTCTTCCAGGTACCAGCCCATTGGGGACTGAAGCAGAAAGCTTAGAGGAACACTGCTTACTGGCTCATTCTCTTATATACCCCAGACCTGCCTGTCAAGTGATGATGGTGCCCACAATGGGCTGGTCCCTCCCGCTTCAATTATCAATCAAGTTAGTCTCTCAGAGACATTGCCACAGGCCAATCTGGTCAAGACAATTCTTCAATTGAATTTCTCTCTTCCCGGGTGACTCTAGATATGTCAAGGAGACAACAAAAAATAACTAGAATAATGACTTGGGGTTGAACTTCAGTCAACTCTCCAAAAATGTTTTATGTTCCAAATAGTCCCAAATAAAATAAAGTTTTTTAAAAAAAGCAAGTGTGGCACCTCCATATTCTCTCCTTCTGGTTTGGCCCCTGAAAGTATATGTTAGTAAGGCCCTTGGACTAGGAGAGCCACAAGATAGAAAGAACCTGGGCCCCCATGGAGATTCTATCTCCACCTCAGACTGTTCTGTGATGAATCCATTTGTATTGTATGTGAATATATTTGTTATGGTGACCAAATTCTTGACAGGAGCAACTTAGTGGGGGGGAGGGGTTTGCTTTGCCTTGCAGATCAGAGTGAGCAGTCCACCACGGCAGGGGAGCCATAGAAACTATGATTCCATCCAAAGGAGGCGTCTAAGGGGACCTCATGCTCATTCCAGTGACCTCTGAGGACTTATTAAATGCAGTTCAAATCCATTTGACATAAAGAGAAGGCAGGGCACTGCATGCATCTGGGGATCAGAGCATAAAACCCTCAAATATAACTGTTGCAGACCAGACAATACCACTACTCCAAAATTCTCCTTTTTGGCACATCTATTCAAGGTGGTCATTTTGAGAAATTGTAGACTTTGAAGCATTTCTGGAAATTGCCCTTGGGTGAAGGAATTTTTCATTTGTGAAGGAACCATGAAGATAGCAGACCCTGACAGCTTTTAATGTTTGAGAGGCTTTTATCTGTACAAGAAGGCCAGAGCCCTAGTCTGATGTTTTTCTGTCGGCATAGTGGCTGCGCATGAATCTGCTGATATTTAAATTGTCATCTGCTGTCCTATAGCCCCAAAGTCAGCACCCCACCAGCCTAGTGGCTATGGCCTGGCGGGGCTTCTGGTCCTACTGCCTCACTCTGCCATGACTGTGATATGTAGGTTCAAATTAAATCTCTATCATTCTATTATCAATAAGACCTGGGAGTTAAAGTCTGGGGTGAAAACCTGCTAGTTCATCCCGATTGAGTAGCAACTAGCTGACCTCGCTTTTTGGCCAGAGACATAGCAAGAGACAGGTCTTTTCCTTTATCCCAGAACCCCCCCCCCCCAAAAAAAAGAAGTTCAAACTCTAGTCTCCACCCTTTCCTTCCTGTGTGTCTTCTCTATCCAAATTGATGGCTTCTCCATGGCCAATTCTGGTCAACTAGTTACTGGCTCTGCCCCCGATTCCAGATTTAACTTTATTGATTTTCTTAGGAGTGTCAGAGTATCATCAAAGTATCCCACAACACTAGTCAACCAAGTATTGGTGAATAAGGCACACCCACATCCTTCCACAACTTGTCCCCAGGCCTCCAGAGAAGCCCCAGAATCCTATTCCTTTCCCTGGCTCAGGATGCTGGTCAAGTTTTAATTTTCTGAATGCTTCCTTGAATCTCATATTTTCCTTGGCCTTTCATATGTTCATAGGCAATTAAACTTGATTTTTCTCTTAATCACTTATCTTAGATGATTTCAATTTATATATAACCAAAGTCCCCAGCAGGGTAGAGTAAAGTGTTGATGTGCACACTGTTCTGAAGAGGCAACTGAAGGGGATCAAATACTTCATGTGCTCTTTATAAGGCCCAAGAAAAGAAGGCTCCCCTGGTCACTCTGTGGAAACCACAAGATTTCTTAGCTGTGAGCTTGGCTTTGTCTGCCTTGTTCCTTTCCAATGCGGTTGTGAACTTGAGACTCTGGTGCATTTGAGGTTTATGAACTGAGAGTCACCAATAATGCACTGGTGTCATGCTGTAGATAGAAATCAATAAAGCACTTCCTCTAGCTGTCCTTGACCAAGAGCGAGCCTGGATTTGAATTTTCTCCTTTGTTCTCCTGTGTCTTCTGTTGTTTGTGTCTGTCTGGTCTCTGAGTCTCAATCTGTGCCTGCTTGAATACTGTCTGAGGATCTGTCTGTCCCTGTGTTCCTGTCTCTGTATCCCTCACAAAGGACTCTGCTTTCTCTTTTATTGAACTGCATAGAAAGCATTGCATGGGGAAGCAATACTTCACAGAAATCTTTAACAGAGCTTTACCAGGGATGAAGTCACCAACTCTAACTGACCCAGATAACAAATAGTATTACAAACATCATTGTTTATCAAGCATAATTTTTCCTGTTTTTCATATATTTTCAAATATTTTCTTCAATATTTATGGATATTAATTTTATAAGATTGCTTTCCACCATTATTTCTGTTTTCAGAAAATGATTAATGCAACATGAATATAAACACACATGTGGTGTTCTTAGGTCAGGGGCATGGAAGGGTATATAAGAATACAGCCATTCCTTAGCTTAGGTTGTGGAAGTTTATTGCATGGGAAATAGAAGGCAAGTAAGGTCGGTTGTTACTTTGTTATCTTCAGGCAAGTTAAACAAACAGGCTAAGTATACGGTAGGAAGGCAGTTTTATGTCTTCAGTGACTTCAGGATGTATTATTAACTCTGACTGTTAGGTAATACAAAAATTCCAGTCTCTTAGGATGTTAAGGGATGTTCTTTTTGTAATGCGCTGCCACGCTTTGGGGTTGGCAGTTCATGAGCCCAGCCACTAGAAAACTCTGGGGCTGACAACAGGGTCATGTTTAATTCTTCACGGTCCTGTGCCTTTCTGCTGCCTGTTTCCTTTATCTTTAATGAGAGTTACATCCCTCAGCAGTCCACCTTGGGTGACTGACTTTGGAAGAGCAAGGAATTGGTCTTAGATATGAATCTCTGAAACCAATCTTGTCTTTTTTGTGTGTGCTTCTGAGCCCATGCCTTGGCTTCAGCTGAATTTGCTGTGTATTGGGCAAATAGAAGCATTCTAAAATACAGTGATGCATTAGCACATGGTATTGCCAGCAGAGTGACCCCAGTGTTGGTGATTAGAAAGCCTAATCCAATTTCCTGGGCTTTAGACAGAACCAAATAAAATCAGTGAGTCTTGGGGGAGCTCCTGAATGATTCCTCAGGTCCTGGCTGTCCCTTTAAGATTTCTTTTTGTTTCGCCTCCTGTCTGAATGTCATTTCCATGGTAAAAGTTGTCTTGCCACTCAAAACGTAATTTGGAGCTGAGAACATGGCTCAGAGGGCAAAGCACTTTCCATGTGAGTTAGAAGACTGGAGTGTAGATCCCCCGTACCCACATAAATACCAGGTGGGGACAGCAGCTCACTGGAAATCCCAGTGTTTGGGAGGTGGAGACAGGGGCTCTGGGGAGCAAGCTTTCTGCCCAGATTAGCCAAACCAGGGAGCTCTTGATTCAAGTAAGAGAACCTGCCTCAATGTATACTGTGGAGAGCCATGAAGAAGTTCACCCAGTGACAAGCTCTGGATCCCACATGAACGTGCATGCAAGGGCTTGCATACCCTCACCTGCACACGACCAAGTTAGCTGTTTAGAAAGGGAAACAAAAGTGAAGATCAATGTAATAGGAGGAAGCATGATTCAAGGGGATTGTTTTTTCTCTTATAAAAGTTTGAAAGAAGTCTGAAAATCTGAGGTTTGTATGAGACTTCTTTTTAATTTTTAAGATGTATTATTTTAAATTTCTTTAATTTAAATTTTTTAAATTTAAAATTATTTTAAATTTTAATTTTTAAGATGTATTTATGAGTCCGAGTAGTTTGCCGGCATGTATGTATGTGCACTACATGTGTTCCTGGTACCACAGGGGTCAGAAGAAGGTGACAGATCCACTGGAGCTGGAGTTACACATGGTCATGAGCCACCATGTGAGTCCTGGGAACTGAACCTAGGTCCCTGCAACAAGTGGTCTTCACTGCTGGGGCCATCCCTCTAGCCCTGGGATAGCACTTCTATGAAGTATTCCATGCCAGCCAGCCTTCTGTTACTGTAACAAAATAGTTGATGTAATCAATGCACACAGAGAGAAGGAAATAGCACTTTGGCTTTGTGTTTCAGAGGTTTCAGTCCAGGTCCCACAATTGCCTTGGTGGCACACCCCCAAAGACCTAAGCACCTCCCAACAGGCCCCTCCTGCTAAAGACTGTTTCTATTAGTGCCCCGGGAACCAGATCTTTTTTTTTTTTTTGTAGTCATTTCAAATTTTTTTTAATTAAAATTTTTTTCATTCACTTTACACACCAATCAAAGATCCCCCCTTCACGCCCCCCCAGCTTTCCCCCCCACCCTCCACTCCCCCCCAGCTTTCCCCCCCCACCCTCCACTCCCCCCCACCCCAAGAAGGCAAAGCCTCGCATGGAGAGGCATATCCAGTAGACGCAAGTCCAAGCCCCCCTCCCCCCTCCCCCCAAATCCCCACTCCCCCCCCCCCCACCCCCCCCCCCGCCTCAAAGTTGCACGAGGTGTCCCATCATAGGTAGTGGGCTCCCCAAAGCCCACTCATGCACCAGCGATGGATTCTGATCTTACCGCCAGGGGGCCTCCCAAGCTGATCAAGCTACACAGTTGTCTCGCCATTGCAGAGGGCCTAGTCCAGTCCCATGCAGGCTCCACAGCCACCATGAGTTCCCACTAGTCCGGGAAACAGACCTTAGTGCACAGGCCCCGAGAAGATCGTTCACAATCAAGTCTTAACACGCCCAGCTACAAGCTGCTGCTACGTCAACTCTCAGAGCATTTTTGTCCTCTTTCCTCCGACATCTCCATCCAGCCGCCGCCCAGTCTCACTAGTTACACAAGCTCCTGTTTGCTCAGCTCTGCCTGCTACTGCCAGACTGATATAATAAGACGCACCTCTGGCAAGCCATGGCAATTCTCTTTCTCCGATTTCCAGCTGTGGGGGAGTTCAGAGCAGATGGTGAGGAGCAGGTTGACTCTGATCATATGCCCGGGGGCCTAGAGAGCAGAGTTCCAGTCATGGAAGCAAAACTAGACAGAATGTGCTGGGGTTTTAGCAGGGAAATGCTGAACTGGATTGATTTCCTCCCTGAATATGGCTATGTATAAGCAGATGGAATACTACAGGAAGTTTACAAAGAAAATTACAATGATATTTTGTATTTATATTCCATGGTATCCTCTGAGGAGTTCTATAAGGAGTCGGTTACTTGACTAGTAGTTACAGCCACTGATTCTAGGAGCTGAGGGATCACTTGTCAACCTTATTTTCATTATTTAATATATATGAAATAAGGAACATTTACATCAACTTATCCCAGAACCACCACTGCCAATGTTTAGAGGCATTTTCTCCTTTATGCATAATTTTTCTTTATGCATAAGATTAAAATCAAATTTGACACTGGGGTGGCCTCAGTGGTTAAGAACTCTTGTTGTTTTGCCAAGGACCACAGTTTGGTCCCTACATCCATAATCAGCCAGTGGCTCACAACTGCTTGTAACTTCAGCTCCAGAGAATCTGATGCCTTCTGGTCTCTGTGGCACGCGCGCGCGCGCACACACACACACACACACAAAAAAAAAAATTAAGACTAGTTTAAAAAACTGTGTATACAGTTATAGCATTCCACTTCTTATCATGATGAAGTAAGTATCATGTTTCCCCCCGGTTATTACATGATTTAAGTAGTCAAGTTAAAAATGCCATTTAAATATCTGATTAGATGTAATTGTTTTTATTATTTACCTACACTGGAAATTTACAGTATCCCCTGTTTTTTTTTTTTAAGAAAATATCTGTACCAATAGATTTCATCTGTTTAGGATTGTTTTCCTGGGAGAAACTCCCACAGGCAGAGTGTAGAAGGCTCTCTAACTAGGGTCAGTAGCTTGTTTTCTGGCAGGACAGAATTCATTTCCTCTTCTCTCGTAGGACGACATTGGTTTCACCATGTCTGCACCAGCCTAGCACTGGTTGATGTTAGAAAATTCCAGCACAGGAGGGTAAAGTTGAGTTTGAAGAGAAAAGCCAAGCTGCCCTCACCTCTGAGGAGTATCCCAGGGAAGGCAGAAAACTCACTCTGAGGAGGGAAGTCCGGAGATGTGGCCCTTCCCGGAGCAAGAAGATCAAAGAAAGACTTTGAAAAGCTTAAGAATTTTTTTTCTGCTTTTTGTTTCTCAGTCTCCACCTGGGGGCATGGTCATGGATGCTTCTGTAGAGACACCGGTAAGAGCAAGCGTTCGTCCGAAGACAGCGACCCAAGGATCCTGTCATACCCTCTCCACTCACGTTCCTTCCCCAGGTTAGCCCGCCATGTCCTCTGAAAATGACAGAGGGGAAGGGAAGGACAGGGCAACCCGAGGACCTTCTTTCAGTCCTTCCTTACCTGCCTGAAACCGGGCTGCAAGGAGCGCTGGGATGGAGTCCCGTGTCTCTGCCATTTGGAGGAGCAAATCTGCAAGTTCGTGTGAAGCATGGATGCTAACTGCAGTTTTGGAGACAAGACAGACCGCTTGAATCATCTTGTGTCTGTGTTTAAAACCAGCGTTGTACAATATAGAAAGGAACGGTGAAATTATCACGGTGACAATCTTCAGTTTTGTTTCCATTTAGTTTTCCGCTCAGAATGACATTAAATAACAATTACCAGACACTCTGACAAGGATGGATTGGGGTAGGTGTGGGGAATGCTTAAGAAAGGGACACTCCCATCTGCAAAATGGACTCCTGCTGTTGACTCCCATGTCTGTTTCCATCACCCACTTTGGGGGAGCTGCAAGGGGCTAGAAGAGTATCCCCCACTAGGGCTGGAAAGTGCATCAGTTCCAGACTCCCTCACAGAAGGAAGTACTGAGAAACAGATGCACCATTCCCATGAACAACTCTTTGCAGACAGCTGTGTTGATAAAACAGTTGAGATATGCTGATTCATAACTGGCTTGACATGCTTGCTGTATGGAGTAGTGGCCTCTCCTGTGACCTGGCTGAAGAGCTCCAGCCAACAGGGCTGTACTTGTTGGGAGATGACCAGCTGTAAATAGACTCCTTTTTCCATGGAGTTTTAAACTGATGGGTGGAGAGCCCCATAAACAGGAAATTGTAGGGTGCGATTTTGGAGGAGCCATGTAGAAGGATAATGGAGGTCAGCTTTTGCAGAGATGACAAGATAGACAGGCTGCTTGAGTTGCACTTGGGTCACTAAGGTGACTTGAACTAATGTTCAAACAGGAAGAGAAGTTGCCTAATTATGCCTGGGGATGCTGAGGGAGCTTCCTAGGACATACAGCCTAGGTTATTCCTAGACAGTTTCAACACAAATGATGGAGAGGGAGAAGACCATGTCCTGTGAGCATAATAATAGCTGGGAGGCTTAGAAGCCACATGCCACAGGGTAGACATGGCCTGTTTCCATATTGCTTCTCCAGGTAGGCAAGCCACGAGGCCCTCTTTATGCCCATTGGGCTAATGTGGCCGGTTAAAACACACTCAGTTGAATAAATGCAGAAATATAACTCTTCTCCCAGGCTCCCCCAAGTCTCACATCAGCTCATTCTTGGCAGGAAGTCTGGGGGAACTCATTCAGCTTAAGGGTGATGTCTAAAAATGGGCTCTGGGTCAAAATACACATTAGACCGTTATAGGAATGATACTTTCTGTGGAGGGACATGGGGGCTGAAGGGTGGCTTCGTGCTTTCTCTTGACTGGTTTGGAAAGAGCGGAGACACATTTTTGCTCACATAAATTATACATCATGACAAAGTACTTCTTCCTAGGCTCCGTGGAATGCCATGGATCGTGTCTGCTGAGGCCTCCTGAGGCACAAGCTGCCATTTACGCCTTCTTAATTAGCAGTGTGCTGAGTTGCACTTTGTTATGTGCTGTTCTCAATTATCCGGGTAAATCTCTGTTCAAGTAACACTTGTGAATCTGTTTTTTTTTTTTTTTTTTAATTTCTGCTTTTTTTTTGTTAAGTAGTTTGCTTCTCTGAAATGTGCTTATAAACATACTAGAGGATCCTAGTTTAGTCAAGGAAAGACAAGATCATTAATCTCATTTTGCAGTAGTCACACAACACGGTCCTGTCAGGATATGGGAGGATCTCAGGGTGTGACCTCCGGTCTCAAGTCAGGAAGGAGGATGAGCCTTTGGATCAGCTAGATTTAGGGTCCCAGCCCTTGGGCAGGTTGGGCTGAGGTTGTGTTTCGCTTGTTTTCCAGTTACACTTGTTGGGCACATTGTGGGGTCAGTACAGATTAATATTCAGCACATGGATGGGGTCTGGCACATGGTGGATGTTCCAGGATATCCATGCCTTCCTCCTCTGAGGCCTCCCACAACTGACTTCCAACTTTTACCCAATGGGGAGTTATGAACTCCAGGGTCTGGAGTGAGGTTCGTAAGCCTCCCCCTGGGTGGAGGCAATGGTGATATCCAGTGATAGATAGAAAGCTCTTATCCCTTTGCCTCTCATGGTGGATGGGATGATGAAAACAATGTTCAGCACACCTGTGCACTGTTCCAGCCAGGCCCTGGACCAAGAGGTTCTGATGTATCAACATCCTTGAAGTTTCAGTCTGTTCCCCCTGTCTCCACTCTGCAGCAGCCCCAGTCCAGTGTCTGTCTCTTTGCTTGTGCCAGATTTACTTCCTTGGTGACATGAGGATCCATCAGAGGGGATGGTGTGTCTTTCTCGAGGTGTTATCCTGGGAATTCAGAATGGTGCCAGCTCCAAAATGCTTGTTCACTATAGACCCATTGGGAGTTAGGTGCTGATTGATGTTTCCTGAGGGTAGATCCTGTTCTCAGTTCTTCATAAGCATAACCTCATTTCATTCTTCCAACAGTCCCAGCCACCTATAAAAACTTGCAGCAGGACCACATCACACAAAATCCATCAGTCATTTAGGGGCATAGTTCACCAGTGTTAAATGCATTCAGGTTGGTATTCAAGAGAGTTTTTGGAACCTTCTCATCATGCAAACTTGAATCATAGGTTCCCCATTCCACTTCTGTGAATATGCCTATTCAAGATGCCTCATGAGTGTGAACTCATGCATCTTTGTATTCTTTCAACTGGCTTATTTCACTTAATATAGTATCTTTAAGCTTCATCAATGTCATAATTTCTCTCTTTGTCAAGGTCGAAAATTGCCCTGTTGAACATCTATATCATTTTTCTTATTTATTTATCTGTTGGTGGCCATTCAGGTTGCTCCCAGGCCTTAGCTGTTTCAGGTTTACCAGCATCGGGTTGGTATGGGCACGAGAGTGCAAATTAGAGACCATTTTGTCTAGACTTTCCATATACGGATCTGAAGATTAGAAAGGTTTACTATTTGGCCAAAAGTTCCAGTCGGAGAGTGGTCAAGGTTTGAACCTGGATCTATCTGCCTCTGCAGCTTCTCTTGTCCCCACCAGGATACACACTTTTGTTCAGGGAGCCTCTGAAGGTGGAAGAGAGAATCTTGGAATTCAAAGGCTAGAGTTTACTTGTGAGAACTTTGTATCAGGCTTAGGGACTTTGTCATTGTATTACATGAGGAAGATTGGGGGTGGACTGAAGTAGAATTAACACAGACCCCTGTCTTGGTGGAAAGATGATGCAGGGAAGAAATAGAATTCAAAGAAAGTTCTAGAAGTGAGTCCTGCTTCTTTTATTTTTCTCAAGACAGACTCTTGCTAAGTAGACCAGGCTGGACCCAGCCTATTTACTACCCTGATTTGCTACTTAAAAACAACAACAACAACCAAAACCCCAAACAAAGAAACAATTATGTAAAAGCATCTGGTGGTCTTGGTGGTGTAGGCTTATAATCCCAGCCACTCAGGAAGCAGAGGTTGGATTGCTGGAAGTTTGAGACTAGCCAGGGATACATAACAAGACTGTTTCAAAAAACAATGCAGAGAATGATACAGAAAGTCACCTGATGCTGTGGGATGGTCAGTATGTCAAATGTTTTGCTTTGATTGGTCAATAAATAAAACACGGATTGGCCAGTAGCCAGGCAGGAAGTATAGGCAGGACTAACAGAGAGGAGAATTGAGAGAACAGGAAGGCAGAGGGAGACACTGCCCGCCACCGCCATGACAAGCAGCATGTGAAGACGCCGGTAAGCCACGAGCCATATAGCAAGGTATAGATTTATAGAAATGGATTAATTTAAGATGTAAGAACTAGATAGCTAGAAGCCTGAGCCATTAGGCCAAACAGTTTAAATAATATAAGTGTCTGTGTGTTTATTTTATAATTGGGCTGTCGGACTGCCAGGGTTTGGCGGGAACCGGAGAGAAAACTCTCCAGCTACAACCTGATATTGACCTCTGGCCTCCCATGTGCACAGGCACACATACAAACATGTGCATAACACACACACACACACACACACACACACACACACACACACTGGGCCTGGAAGACAACTTAGTGACACAGCACTTGTCTAGCATTACTAAGCCTTAGGGTCTACAAAAACAATCAAAAACTAAAAACAAAAGCATTCCAAATGGTTCATAAACTGTGTTCACAGGTGCACATACAATTATTTTTTTCTCTTTGATGCATTGAAAATAAGCTTGTGGGTTTAAGAGACACTCCAAATGATGAATGGTCTCTGTTTCTGTACATTGTAGGCAATCATACCAAATTGTTTAGACAAGTTTGCTAACAGATATGATCTATTTATCTAGACAGATATTAATTTTCCAGCTCCTTGACCTGCTGACAAATCCCATTGGAGCTACATCACGACAGATTTCAGTAAAAGTGGAGGTTGCAAATGATTGCTGAGAGAGTTCAAATGAGAGGAAGACTTGTCACACATACTGCCTTTTGGTTTAGATGATACGCACAATGTCAGATTAGAGGTTGTTGCAGTTTTATTTCCTGTGCCTGGGATAAAAGAGCCTAACAAAAGCAACTTAGAGGGAAACAGGGTTTCTCTGGGTCACAGTTCCAGGTTACAGACTACCATTGTAGGAAGCCAAGGCAGCAGGAACCTGATTTCTCCTTCCATTTATCCTCTCTGCCTGCCAGCCCCACCTATTTCTCTCTCCTGCCTCACTATTGGTCGTTCAGTTCTTTATTAGCCCATCAGGTGTTTTAGATAGGCACAGTTACAGCTTGACAGAGTTAAACAAATGCAACATAAACAAAAGTAACAACCTTAAAATAATATTCTACAACAGAATTGTATTTGTTTGCTAAATAACAAAAAGCCTTTATGTCCAAATGTATATAGAATATCATCACTGCGACTTAGTTTTGTCAACTTAACACAATCTAGAATCGTCTAAGAAGAAAGTCTCAATGAGGAACTGTCTAGATGAGGTTGGCTCATAGATATGTCTGTGGGAAAATGTCTTGATTATATTAAATGATGTAGGAAGACCAAGCCTAAAAGTGGGCAGCACTATTCCCTAGATTTATCAAGCCTGAAAGTGGGCAGCACCATTCCCTGGATTTTGGTTTTGAACTATGTAAGAGTGGAGAAAGCAAACTGAGCACTAGCAAGCATGCCTTCCTTTTCTTTCTCTGCTCTTAAGGAGAGGAAGGAGCAAGAGAAAAGAAGGAGAAGGACTTCAGGGGCCAGCCATCCAGGTACACAGCAAGCCATGGAGTAAGAAGTAATGAAAGGTATATAGAAATAGAGAAAGGTAAAAGCCCAGAGGCAAAAGATAGATGGGATAATTTAAGTTAAGAAACATTGGCTAGAAACAAGCCAAGCTAAGGCCAGGCATTTATAATTAAGAATAAGCCTCCATGTGTGATTTATTTGGGAGCTTGGTGGTGGGCCCCCCCAAAAGAGCAAAAACAAACAACACAAGTCAGTTTGTGTCAATCCAAGTGGATCATCAGCCATTTATTATTTCTGGTCCAGGTAGTAGAAGTTTTGCCTTTAGGAATGATGCTGTCTCTGCCATGTTTGCTGTAGACTGACACTGCATAGCTGGCTTGAAACATTGATAGCTACAAAACAAAACCATGTAGGGGTGGTCTGAAGTATATGCCTCTTTTGTGTGATGTACGGTCATAATTTAGGATTATCAGTGATTAAGACGTTGCTGTTAATCTCAGTAGGTGCATTTTCCATCTGTGAAATGCAGATTTCTGGGGCTAGGGACATAGCTCAGTTGGTGAAGCACAAGGACCAATCCAAGTCTGGCTCCTCAGAACCCATGAAAAAAATCCAGATGTGGTGTATACCCCTGTAATCCCAGCTCCTGTCCCAGGGAGGTGGAGACAGGAGGACCTCTGGAATTTAGTGGGTAGGCAGCCTAGATGAATAGGTGAGCACCAGGTTCAGTGAGAGACGCTGTCTCAATGAATAAGGTGGAGAATGATGGAGGGAGATACATTATGTTGACCTCTGACCTTCTCATTCACACATATGGGCACAAGTATCCACATGCATATGTATAACACACACACACACACATACACACACATTATTGATACTTTAGACATTTTTTTAAATTGTGTGAATCTGTCCTAGATTATAGGATGTTTAAGGTTACCCTTGTTCATTGCCTACAAGATATCAGCAAAGCTCCTTCACTGTGACAGTAAAAAGAATCTCCAAACATTGTCCAGATTCTCCAAGGGCCAAAAGTTGCCTCCCTGTCAGGTGTCTGCAAACTTCTACATGTGGCTCTGGTTTTATGGATAGTTGCAGGGGATGTCACATGGACCCTGCTCTTTATAGCAGTTACTAACATAAATATTCTTATTTGTAATTTTGCTAGCTGCCTGGCAAGGAAGATTAATGGAGCAGGGGGAAAGCAGAAATATCTCCTTGTGATATTGCAGTACTCTGGATTACACACACAGTGAGGTGCCAATAAAGAAGATAATAAATGCAATAACCTTCAGTTGAAGCCTGTGTTCCTGAGGATGCCTGCTTCCAGCTTTATAGTGTCCCTTAATGATAGCCTCTCTTACTGGATCAGTTAATTGTATGTTTCTTTTTCATCTTCATTGATATCACCTGGAGTTTGTTCCCTAGCATTTCATTGTTTTATTACCACTAACCAGTAAAGCGTGGCTACCCATTCATCATTAAAAGTGTCAGTTTGTTTTCTGTTCCATATATCTGGCTGACTTCCTGCGGATGGATGGAGAAATCTATTAGACTTTGATGGAGCTAAAATTATGTTTCTATTGATCAGTGTCTTTTGCATGGTAAATCTTGTTGAAACAAAACCTTAGAATTTCAACCTGTGCAGGTGAACAATAATCCTGAGGACAGATGCAGCACCCCAGTAACAGGTGAGAGTAACCTCTTCAGCTACACCCCAGAATATACTGTTTAGGTTACATCATAAGGTAATTTGAGTGTGAATAAAGTTTTTTTTTTCTTTTTTTTTTTTAGTACTCTGGTCTTCTCTCTTTGTACATGGAAAAGCATAAGGTCAAGAGAGACGATGGTGATGTCATCGAGAATGTATGGAAAGAGCTGGGGAGATGTGTCAGTCAGTGAAGTGATTGCCATGCAAGCATGGGAAGTTGATTTCAGTTCCTAGAATCTATATAAATAACTGGGCATGGTGGCGTGTCCTGTAGTCCCAGTGCTGGGAAGGTAGAGACAGATGGCTTCCTGGAGACTGTTGATCAGCCAGCCTAGACAAATCAGCTGGTTCCAGTCCAGTAGCAGACCCTGAAACCAGGTGGATAGTGTCTTGAGGAATAATATCCAAGGCTGATCTTTGGCCTCCATATGCACACACACACATGTGCACATGCACCCGAAACTACATGTGCACTCCTATAAACATGAACACACACACACATGCACACATACATGCATGCACGAATGCACATGAATGTATAGTAGAACAGGTAGTTCCAGAAACAGGACTGAAAGCCTTTGTGAAAGATTTAGTAATGGTTTTAATCCAGGGGTGACAAACTTCAGCTTTTAGGCAAACATGCTTGCTGCCTGTGTTTCTAAATAAAGTTTTATTGGAACACTGTTACACACACGTTTACTTACAGCTGTTTTTCTTCCACAATTGTGGAGATAAGCAGTTGTGGCAGAGATGGTATGGTGCACAGAGCCAGAAGTGTTTACTAGACAGCCTTTCATGAAAAACTTTCATGTAATGATCAACTCCCACTTCCTTTATTTTATATTTTGCAGTGTCCCTGTTATGGTTAGAGTGCGAAATAACCCTCCCAAGCTCATGGATTTGTACTGTTGGTTCGCAGATGGTCATGCTGTTTTAGGAGTGTGCTGGATAGTTTTATGTCAACTTGACACAAGCTAAAGTTGTCTGAGAGGAGGGAATCCCAATTAAGAAAATGCTTTCATAAGACTGTGCTGTAGGCAAGCTTGTAGAGCATTTTCTTAATTAGTGATAGATGTGGCAGGGCCCAGCCCATTGTGGGTGGTTCCATCCCTGGGTAGTGGACCTGGGTTCTGTAAGCAAGCAGGACGATCAAGCCATGAGGAGCAAGTCAGTAACACATGGTCCTTCCTGGCCTCTGCAATCAGGTCCTGCCTCCAGGTCCCTGCCCTGCTCGAGTTCCCTGTCCTGGCTTCCTTTGATGATGAACTGTGATGTGGAAGCATAAGTTAAACAAACCTTTTCCTCCTCAAGTTACTTTGGTCATGGTGCTTTATCACAGCAGTAGCACACCCTAAGACAGAAATGGTTCCAGAGTAGTGGGTTATTGCTGTGATGGACCTGACAATGTTTTTGGGAGGATTGGGGAAGAACTTTGGAATGTTGTGCTAGAAGAGCCATTGAGTGTTGAGAGCTCAGTGAGCTGTTCTGTCGGAGCTTGGGAGATAAGAATGTTTAGGGCGGTGCAGATGATGGAGGTCTGGCTTGTGAAGTTTCAGAGAGAAGCAAAGACTCTACCAGGCCTTTCCTGTGAAGAATTTGTGATTCTGGTTAGCTAGAGCTGAAGAATCAGCTGTGATTAAAAGAAACCAGAACCACTAAAGTGAAACCTTTGCTTGGCTGGGACAACAGATGCTACTTGGCTGGAGCTGAGACATTAGCAGTGATTAAAAAGAGAGCAGCATTGTGGAGATGAAGTCTTCTGGGAGTCTTCTTTCCTGAGAGTCAGCACATGGAAGCTGTGTTCCAGAGGTGGCCAAGGTTGTACCTCGTGCTGGTAGCCAAACTTGGTAGTGCAAGAGTCTCCCAGGTGGTCCTGGCTTTGAAGGCATGAAGGGGTCGTTCAGAGCAGCTGGGGCTTGGCACTGTGAGAGGCCTGGAGAGGTTGTTGGTGAATGCAGCCTCAGTAGTAGTTGAAGGTCAAGGGCTGAAGGGGTCATGAAGAGAAGTTGAGGCTTGGCACCATGAAGAGAGCCCAGGAGAAGCTACTGGTGAAAGTGCAGCGGAAGAGCCCAGCATTTTGGAGAGGCCAGTACCATAGCATGACCACCAAGAACAGCAGCAGCAGGGGAGTGGATGCAGCCAGAGCCTAGACAACAAGCTGTGTCCTGCAGAGGGTGGAGCTGGAGAAGGGACCCAAGCCATTTCGAAGAGCCTGGAAGATGGTGAGTGCGTCCCAGACACTGGGCATTGTGTTACTTACACTGTTGTGAGTGTGACTGTGCCCTGGTTCTTCCTTTATTTAACTTAATTTTTATTTTTATAGGAGGCCACAGTTGAGAGACTTTACACTTAAAAAAAAAAAGATTTTGGAGTTTTACAGAGTGTAGCCGGATCCTTTTTTCTGTCCTGCTTGGTCCTGCAGCAGCTTATAAAATAATCACTCAGAGGCTTAATATTAATTACGAACTATTTGGCCTCTGGCTCAGACTTATTACTAGCTAGCCCTTACATCTTAAATTAACCCATTTCTATTAATCTATGTATCACCACGTGGCTGTGGCTTACCAGTACTTTCCCACATCTTACTTCTTGGGTGGCTTGCTGACATCTCCCTGACTCCACCCTCTTTTCCCTGTGTCTCTGCTTGAATTTCCTGCCTGGCTCTATCCTGCCTTGCTATAGGCCAAATCAGCTTCTTCATTAACCAATGGTAATAAAACATCCACAGCCTACAGAAAGAAATCCCACAGCAACAAAGCCCTTGGATTTTAAAAGAAATGATATAAATATATATTTTTTCAGAGCTGAGGACAGAACCCAGGGCCTTGTGCTTGCTAGGCAAGCGCTCTACCACTGAGCAAAATCCCCAACCCAAGAAGTGATATTTTTAAAGAGACAACTTTTAACGTGTTTGAATTTGTAAGGCTGGGGGACTTTTTAAGTTTGTAAAACATTTTATATAGTGATGTTGGTATTAATGTGGGATCTTGGGGATGAACAAGGAAGGAAAGGTTGTGGCTTAACAGTGATGTGTTTGTGTGTCAAGTTGACAAGGGGTCATTTGTACTGGATAGTTTTATGTCAACTTGACACAAGTTAAAGTCATCAGAGAGGAGGAAACTTCAATTAAGAAAATGCATCTGTAAGATCAGACTATAAGCATTGCTTGGCATTTTCTTAGTGATTGAGGGGGAGGGCCCAACCCATTATGGGTGGGGCTATCCCTGGTCAGGTGGTTCTAGGTTCTATAAGAAAGCAGGCTGAGCCAGTCATGAGAAGCAAGCCAGTGAGCAGAATTCCTCCATGGCCTCAGTAATCAGGTCCTGCCTTCAGGTTCCCGCCCTGCTTGAATTCCTGTCCTGATGGCCTTTGATGACCTGTGATGTGGAAGAGGAACCCAATAACCCTCTCCTCTCCTCTCCTCTGGCCATGCTGTTTCATCACAGCATCAGTGACCTTACCTAAGACCAGGAGGTTGTGGAACCCTTTGAACCCTTCACCTCTGGGCTCATCCATGCACCTTGCTTTGGACTTGCTCATCCTTGTGCCTCTATTGTTGACATGAAAAATGCCAGGGCTAGTCTCTGGGAGGATGAGAGACATGTGGGATGGAATCAGTATCTCTTAGGTTGTCCCACCTCAGGCTAGCCACTACCCACTGTTTCCAGCCAAACTCCAGGCCTGTGAGCCAGGACAGTCAAGACCTGCAGCTATTAGACAATGAACAGCAAAAGCCAGTTACTTATGCAGAATTATAGCAGCATATTGAAGGATACAACTCTCTTGACAATTACATGGGAGTGAAGGATGTATTTTAGAGACGGATAAACCTAGATTTAGACCCCTGACTGAGCTACTTCTAACTAAATGGTGACATTACTGTCTTTCAAACCATGTTGCCTCCCATCTGTTTCTCACTGGCTCTTGCAGACATGACTGCTTTCTTGACATGGACTTTGGAGAAACTGAAGATTGTATCTCTCCATCTCTTGAAGATGGGCATATTCCATAACTTATCATGGTGAACAGACTGTGGGCAAAAGTCACTTGCCATTTCTGGCAAGATCATCCAGTTACCAATTTCCTCCTATTTTCTCCCCCATCGTGGCACCAGAGAATAGGCTCATGTGGGGTGTAATATTTAGCTGCCCTACTGAGTATAGTCTTATTGGATGGTAGCCTGGATTGGAGCCACAGGGGACCTGCTGGGGGGGGGGAGGGGGAGAACCTAGCTTTTGCTGTGTTAAAGTGCTGGAACTTGGAGAATGTGAGTTGAGTTGCTAGGATTGAGTGAATAATTTTGGGGGGACATGTTTAGAGATGGCTACAGTTGAGCAAAGCTGTGGTAGAGAGAATTAACCATTTCCTGAAGAAGGCCTACTGCTGGGCAAGGAGTAATAGGAGAAAATTAGGCTGTATGTTGCTAACTCCTGGGGTCCAAACCCGAACCTGCCTCCACAACCACATGCCCAGATGAAGTAGCTCCATCCTTTGACCCTTAAGGGATGTACCTAGATTGTTTTTCGAAAGTTGTGCTGGATTCAAGGAGAGAGTGGCATGGGGGCACATCTCAGGTCTTGTAGAGGAGCTGGTATTGTGATCCGTGTGACAGGCTAGGGTTCCTCTGGAACTTATCTGAGCCAATGGACTCTGCGTTATACTTGGGGGACTCCTAGATCACTTCCAAGGAAAGCTAAGAAGATGTGTGAGGATCTTAGGAGCTGTGAAGGTAAGAGGCCAGAAGAGGAGACAAAGAATCAGGGGACATGGTGGCATTGGTAGGGGCACATCAGGAACCCCTGGAGGCAGTGTAGAGGCCAAATGCAGGGCCTGGGAGCCCAGCAGGCCTAACTTTGAATCTTGGTTCTTCTCTTACTTGCTCTGTGACATTGGGTAACTTATTTAACCTCTCTGGTTAAATAGGGCTAACCATAGAACCAATTTTGTTGGGTTGTTGTAAAGAAAAGAGTGAGAATAACTATAAAAGACATATAGTAGGTGATTATTGGTGATACTTAAACTTTATTTATTTATTTATTTATTTTTTTTTAAGTCAACGCTTATTATCAGTTACATGCTTTCATAGAAAGGTGTGGAGAATATGCCAGGGTTGTAAAAAAATGACATTTCTACACATTGCTCTATTTACACGCAGCTGAGGGGGTCCTACTTCAGGCGCAGCAGCTGCACTTGTCCAAAGCCTCTTTGCAGATGCATCCCTGGGAGCACTTCGCACAGCCCACCAGGCAACAGGAGCAGCAGCTTTTCTTGCAGGAGGTGCATTTGCACTCTTTGCATTTGCAAGACCCGGAGCAGGGGCAGGATCCATCTGTGGCACAGGAGCAGTTAGGGTCCATGATGAGTGGAGGCGGCAGCTGAAGTCCGACGACAAGCCGGAATCGAAGTGCTAGGAGACGGTGTGATCAAAACTTTATTTTTTAATTTATATTTTATTCTTTCAAAATTTCTCTCTCTCTCTCTCTCTCTCTCTCTCTCTCTCTCTCTCTCTCTCTCTCTCTCTCTCTCTCTCTCTCTCTCTCTCTCTCACACACACACACCCACACACACACATTCTTTGCTCATAGCTCCCCTTACTTCTTCTCTCCCTTTCTCTCCCTATTTGCACCCTTCTCCCCAAGCCCCCTCTCACTTTCCTGTCTTTTCTTGGGGCCACTGCATTTAATTAGGATTGCCTGCATGCACATGGGTTGGGAGATACTTCCTTGGATGAGGATAACATGCCAATGGTTGAGGAATTAACCTCATTGTTGAACTTAATCTACAAATATAGGGGCTGTGCCCGCCTGCCCAAGTCAGGTGTTGTCTCCTCACATACCCCACACAATGTGCGAAGCTGACGTTTCTTAAAAGGGATATCCTGGGGCTGTGGTGGACTGAGCTGCTCACCTGTACTTCTGCCAATGTGGTGGTGAACTTGCTTGGCCAGTGTTTGTGCCTCAAGGGTATAATATTTTGGAAACAGACTGAACTAGCCAAGATATAATAAGTTCTAGGCCTGATGATACTAAATAAAAGCATGCCCAGTGGGGGCCTTGAAAACCAGACGGCCTCATTTGAACCTGACTGCATGGCTCTGTAACGGGTATGTGAGTGCTGGCTCATGGTATTCTAAATCTCTTAGCCCAGAGGGCTTCAGTATGAACTTGAATTCTCTTAGTGGCTTTAAAGTTTTCACTCCTTTCAATGGGAAGTTGGAGAGGGAGAATTAAAATTTCTTAAGTTATCATCTGGTTGTAAAAAGGTTAGAAGCCCACACAGATTAAATTATGTGACAATTTCCATTTCTACCTGGGCAGCGTGAGCAATTTGGAGATCATGGAAAAAGAACACTTAGATTTTATACAGGATGTACGTATTCCAACCAAGTATCTTTGATCCCTTCTTTTAATTGTTAAGTGCCTTGGGGGTTTTAGCTTATTGGAAGATCAGGAAGCAATATGTAAGTGGGCCAAGCTCCAGAAGTCAGGGGTGAGAGCAGTAAAGACTTGCATTTCCCTGGCAAACAGGAGGGACAGGAATAAATCACCCAGCCTGGTTCTCAGCACAGACTAGCAGATGAACCCAGCAGGGCCTATTGCTGGGAAGGCACAAAAGAGGCCCCTGTGGGAGGTTCTGAGTTGGTTCTTAATAGCTACCAGTGGACGTTTGAGGACACCATTTCAAGTTTACAATTACATTTTTGGCAGCAAAGTCATAAACGACTTAATAAAGGATGTTGCAGACTAAATATGCTTGGAGCTAAGAGTTGGTGTGCGTACCGTTAGATGAGAAAAGCTTTCATAATGACAGGCAGACACCTTGTGAATTAATTTCTCAGCATTCATTCTGTCTGTGGGTATTGCTCTGTGCCTGAGCCGGGGCATACAACTTAAAGAGCCCAAATGATAAAATGAAAAGTGTTTAAGATGGCGATGCTCAGAGAGTTTGCCCTGGAAGTCTTTGAGTCCAGGAGGGTTCCTCTCCATGGCCAAGTTCATAAGAAGTTGTTATCTCATAGGACTCCAATCATTATTTTAAAGCTGGTTCTAAAAATGTAAGCAGTACTGCCATATGTGACTCTGCAGGGCAACTTTTATTTTTTGTCCTTTAGTAGGGCTTCTCTGTGTATCACTTTAGTTGTTTGCAGGTACGGGATCCTTTTCTGAAATATTTTTTCTAGTCTAAGTTTTAGATGAAATCAGTTTAGAGAGGATCTAGGAGTAAAAATTCACTTTTTTTTTCTTTCTGGTTTCAGAAAATGGAAAGGATGGTTTAGCACTGTGGTGAAGACCACTTAACATGCTCACATCTCTTTTAAATTCCAAGCTAAAAGTTGCTAGATAAGAATGAGATAGTGAGTCAGACTCTTGACTCTTATAGTTTGGTGATGTGTGGGCACCAGTCACTGGAAACAAGAACTGTTCGGTTGACACACCCAGGTCATCACAGTGTGCATTAGATGAGTGTACACATACATGTGTGCATGCATGCTTTCACAGTTTCAAACAAAATTTTGTCACACACAGACAGAAATTCCTCAAAGTACCCTGGTCTTGAGCCTCAAATATGTGTTGACAGCGAGGACACACACTTCTTGAGAAATGTGTTGCTGTGTGGCCGTCACAGAATGTACTTATACAAACTCAGATGGGAGAGCCTACTGCACTTCCAGAGTACAGAGCGGAGTCCACAGTTCCTAACATGACTGTAGTGAGTACTCTTGGGAACTGTGACCCAATGGCACTTGTGTATCTAAACACATGGAAACATAGGAAAAGCACTCTAAAAAACCAGGCAGTAGAATGTCTCGGAGCCACCATATCTTTGAAGACCACTGTCACACACGTAACCACGGTTCCTGTTGACGGACAGAAGTGTTGCTACGTGCCTTTGGCAGCTGTGTTTGTGACACGCGGTACCCACGGCTCCCATATTTTATATGTAAGAGTACGGCACATTAATTCAGGCTAAAAAGTCAGAGCAACTTGCCTTTGTGGGGTTGATGACTCTGCTTCAGGAGCTAGATCCTAAAGAAGAGGAATGGGCCTTAGGTTTAGTTTAGCCTAGAGTCCCAAACTTCCCACCAGCATGGAGAGCGACCTTAAGGCCAAGATCCCACATGGGAAGCCTTATCATTTTGGCTCAGGCTGGCTTACTGGGGAATCTAGGACCCTGGAAGCCAGAGGCAGGGTATTTGGAAGGAAACCAAAGCATACATTTAGGAACTAGGAACACTTGTTTGAAGTCTATGATTAACAGTGCCAACTAAGAGGCTTTTAGGCCTCCCCACTGAGCCTCCCAGTCTTCTCCTCTAGCCCATCTCCATTCCTTCTGTCAGCTTCTGACCCTCAGAAACACACTGCCAGGGAACCCCTGTGGCCACACTGGACTGGGACTCAGGTAGTTTTCACCATCTTTTCTTGTCTCCCATTACAACCTAGATGCCCAGCGACTGAATGAATAATGGAAATGTGGTAAATTTACGTAAGGGAATGTTATTTAGCTGTTAAAAATGATACCATAGGTAAATGGGTGGAGCTAGAAAAATTCATCCCGAGAGAGGCAACTAGAGCCCCGAAGACAAATGTATGTTTTCTCTTATATGTGGATGTTAGCTTTCAAGCCTCCAATTATGTGTGCTACAATCCAAATAGCACAGGCTAGGCACCTAGTCTGGGACTATGGGGGAGGAGAGATCTCCCAAGGGGAAATAGACTATATTGTTATAGAGAGGTGAAGGGAAACTAGTCTAGAAGGATTAACTACGGAGAGGAATGGAAGAGAAGGGTAAAGGAGGAAATGTTGGGAGGGACAACTAACTTTAAAGGCCATTTAACAACCATATGGAAACTTAGCACTGTAGAAGCTCCCTAAAGTATATACATAGATTGGAAAAAAATCCAAATAAAGTCATCCAATAATAGGGTAGATAATCTCCCAACTAGACTTTGTATGCCACCAAGTAAAAAAACCTCCAGTGCCAGGGCTGGGTTATGTCTTGTTGAACCTGAGAGTAAGGTTCTAATGCTGAAGATAATAATTATATACACCATTGATTATGAACAAGCAAGTGGATGTTCAGCTAGAGGCTTTACCCCTACTGACTAGCATGCAGAGTACTAGGTACCAGAGGAGAAAGGTAATCATCCATATTTTGTATGTGTAATCTCTGTGACCTACAGAAGTGACCTGCCTTCAAGATATACTGCTGCAATAGTGACACTAATGTCCTGGGAGTCACCAACCTCTTTATGCTTTGAGCCTCACTCCACAACGGAACCCATGCCTGACACTGTCCAAGTGGCCAAGAACCTGAGAATAGATAGTTCATGGGCTTAGCGGAAAAGCTAATACTATTATCCTGTTAATGGAACATGAGAAAATAACTCCTAATGACAGGTCGCTACAAACATAAATCTGTGTCTTGCTCAGCCATCATCAGAGAAGCTTTTTTTTTTTTTTTTTTTTTTTTTTTTTTTTTTTTTTTTTTGCCGCATATGGGAATCAATACAGAAGCCCACAACTGGTCACTGTGCAGAGAATAAGATACCTTGGAGTATGCCGGGATTTATCAAAGCCCTCTCCTCAAGGCTTAGGGGTTTATGTGGAAGAGGAGGCAGAAGATTGCAAGAGCCACAGGGGATAGATGATGCTAAGGAAATGTTGAATCTAGACACAGCTGACTAATGCCACATGAACTCACAGGGACTGTCAAAGCAGGCCCAGGGCATTCTCATGTTCAAGCTAGACAGGATCCCAGCATTGATATGGGCCAGTGGACGTGGACTCCTGCTTCCAATCAAGAAGCTGTCTCCAATGATAACCACTAACAAAGGAAAAACTGGGACTCACTAGTAACATTAACCTCACCTCAGGGCAGGCCCCATGCCCTGGAGTAGCTGGCCAACATGAAATGAACTGACTGTTATTTTTGTACTTTTTGTTTCATTTTGCTTTGTTTCGGCAATTTTTGTCTCATTCATCTTTTGCTTGTTTATTTTGATTTTCATTTTGTGGGTTTTTTTTTTGTGTGTGTGCATGTGTTTCTTTTTGTGTTTGTTCAGTTTTTCAAGACAGGGTTTCTCTGCATAGCCCTGGCTGTCCTGGAACTTGTTTTATAGACCAGGCTGGCCTTGAACTCACAAAGATTCTCCTGCCTCTGTCTCCTGAGTGCTGGCATTAAAGGTGTGCACCACCACCGCCCAGCCTTTTTTTTTTTTTTTTTTTAAGAGAGGAAAGACAAGATTGTAAACATAACATGGGTGAGGATGATCTGGCAGGAATTGAGGGAAGAGAATATATGATCAAAATATATTGCATGAAAAACTTATGCAAAATGTTTTTTTTAAAGATATTTAGGTAATGGTATAGCCATAAATTTTAAGTGTATGGGGTATTGAATTTCTGGCCATAGTTGCAGGAGACAGTGGATTATAAGCAGACATTTGCTGACCACAGAGTCTCTGCCTAATTAGTGACCAGATCTCCTTTGATTGCCATTGCACGCTTCCTTTTCCGATCCCATAACTAACCAGAGGTCAAATTTTCCTTTCTCAATGGAGTGGCTCTGGCTGGTCCAGGAAGGGTTCCCACAGGCTCACTGCAGGGGCACCGGCGTCACCTGATGGCAGCTGGCACACGTTGGGTGCTGACGTCATTGCGGTTGAATTTTATTTTGCCATCTCTTGAACCTACCCAAAAATGTTTCTTAGGCAATCTTCTCATTTTAATCCTTCAACTAGCTGGAACTGGATCTGGTGTTGACTGGTCCATGACATTATGGACATGATTTAAACACTGTAGGATGATGTGAGTCTAGGATAGAGTCACTGAATGGCGCAGGCAGATTTTATTTGCTCCTGTGATAATTTGAGGATTTTTTCCCCTAAGAATAGATTTTTTTCCCCCAAAAGAGTGTGCTTTATAAAACAATTTACCCTTGAGACATTTTTATTTGAGGATTGTTCTAGTCATCGCAATTCTACTGGACTAGACTTTAACCTTTTTGAGGGCAGAGACACAGCTTTGAATTTATTTTGCAAATAAGGTAACAGCACATGTGTGGGGAATACTTTTAACATACGTTCTATAGCATTCTTCACAGTTATGGGGTCATGGCAGACATCTAGGAAAGAGTATTTAACACTGTGGACATGACCTGTGTGTGTTTAGCTGTTTTGTTTCATTTATAGTGGGTGACCCCAGGTTCTGGAAGTTTCCTCGAAGACTTGAAATCAGATGGACTTTAAATCTCCTAGTCTCCCTCTCTCCTTCCCCTCTGCCTCCTCCTCTGTGGTGTAACCTCTGCTTTATAAGACATTGCTGACCCCACCCCAATATACATACACCATGCCAAGCATGCAGGTAAGGAGGCTGCAGGCTGGACTGCACTCTGCATGGAGCCGAAGGTGGTAGATTTCAGGACTCACTGGATAGGGTGGCAGGACAACAGCCTGGGTGATGGGCAGTGTGCAGGAAGGAAAATTCAGGAAGGAAAGTCATGAAACTGCTCAATTTGTAATGTATTCTCACGCACTTCTTTTTCTTTTTGAGACAGGGTCTCACTATGTGGCTCTGGCTGGCCCGGAACTCACTCTATAGACCAGGCTGGCCTTCAACTCACAAGAGATCCACCTGCCTCTGCCTCCTGAGTGCTGGGATTAAAGGTGTGTCCAAGCAGGTCTACTGCACATTTTTTATAGTGGACAAATACAGTGAAATAAGGTGGGAAGGGAGATGATTTTATCCTTCCACACATTATAGAGAGAACGGGGAGTGAGTTCACTCAGTAGGCAGCCAACATCATGGGGAACACAGGGTGTATGGCAGACTGTAATATCATATCACCCAGCCAGCCCTCCTGGCTTAACCGACTGGCTGGTCTCCAGTCATAAATGCAGCTTGAGAATGGCGAATGACAGTTAAGCAACGGTAGACCTGCAGAGACTGTGATAGGCCGACCCAGGGCAGGATGGAGGGAGGAGCAGTTACAGCCAGTGCATCAGTAAAGGGACCTTAAGTGGCGCACCAAAACCAGGTGGGCTTTGTGACTTCTTGTGCCACCCGGGGACTGCCAGCTAAAAGGCGATTACCAGATATAGCCTCTCAAAATTAAAAAAAAAAAATGTTTTATTTATTCTGTGAAGAATTTTTGCACTTACGTGTTTTGATTATATCTGTCTATCATTACCTCCCCCAACTCTTCCTAGTGACCCCTCTCCCCTCCATCTGTCTTAGTTAGGATTACTATTGCTGTGATGAAACATCATAGTCAAAAGCCATTTGGAGGAAAGGGTTTATTTAGCTTAGGAGACCAAGGCAGGAACTCAAATCAGGCAGGACTTGGAGGCAGGAGCTGATGTAGAGGCCATGGAGTGCTGCTGTTGACTGCTTGTCCCTCTTGGCTTGCTCAGCCTGCTTTCTTGGAGTACTCAGGGCCACCAGCCCAGGTATGGTGCACCCACAAGGAACCTGTAGCCTGATCCTGTGGAAGGACTTTCTAAATTGGGGTTCCCTCCTCTCAGATTTATGTTAAATTGGCGTAAAACTAGTTAACACACCATCTCCCTTCCAGCTTCATGTCCTCTATTTCCATGTTGTATTGTTGACCCCTCCTGAATCCGATTAGTCCTGCCCCTTCCTGAATCTAATTAGTCCCGCCTAATAGGTTTTCTGTCCCCTGATAATGTTTCTCCACAGATGCACTAAGCCAGATCAAGCCGAACTGAAAAAGTATAACTACAGGTTTATTTGAGCAAAGTAACTCCCAGGAGGATTCTCCAGTCCCAGGGGTTGAGGCTGGAGAAGCCCTGCCCACAACAAAAGCAGGGAGACTTTATAGGTTGTAGGTGAGGGTTGATGATGTGTCTGCCACTAGCTGGGTTTGTGCCCAAGTGTGGTCCAAAGCTGAGCACTTTAGGCAGGGACCCAGGCAGCTGCAACTTCAGGGGAGGAGGCTGCAGTAGCCGCCAAGAATGTGGGGAACTGGGCTTTTTGGTGTCTTCCCTTTGTTCAGAGACTCTCTGAGTGGGTGAGTTTGGAGAGAGAGAGACAGGGATGGAGCTTTCTGGATTATGCAGGGACGGGATGGAGGTTTCAACTGAACACTGCCCATGTGTGCATGGGTGTGGGGCCATCCACTGAGGCACTGGCCAGCTATTAGCAGCAGTGTCCCCAAAGAAGAATGACCCGCTCTCCCTCAGCAATCATCCACTGTTCGACAGCCCTCTGTCAAGAGTGGGACCTCAGGGGTCCCTCCCCGGTTCATGTTGGAATTTTGACTGGTTTGGTCTCGTGTAGACCATGTGCAGCTAAGCACCATTGCTGTGAAGGCTAGATTCTCACCCTTCAACCAGAATTGTGATCCTGCCCCTCCCCTAATAAATCTCTTATTGTTACCACAACAGAAAATGAGTTAGCAGGGACAGGGAAAATGATTTTATAAAATGAAGGTTAAAAAAAAAGATGGGTAGCAGGGGCCAGAGCTAGGAAGGGTAGAGGAGGTTTCTATCAGTAAGGTGGGGGTGGTTCTGTTACATGCTTTGAGACTTGGAAGAGGAAGGAGTGTGTGTGTGTGTGTGTGTGTGTGTGTGTGTGTGTGTGTGTATGCAAGTGTGGGTGTATATGTGTGTGGTTGTATGTGTGTAGTGGGGTGGGAGTTGGAAAGAGTATCTTGGGAGGTTCTGGGACACAACCCTTGAAGAACACAGTCTGGGGAGGAGCAGCCTGACTGAAGGAGCACGGTCTGGGGAGGAATGCCCTGACTGAAGGAGCACAGTCTGGGGATGGGCAGCCTGACCGAAGGAGCACAGTCTGGGGAGGAACAGCCTGACTGAAGGAGCACGGTCTGGGGAGGAGCAGCCTGACCGAAGGAGCACAGTCTGGTGAGGGGCAGCCTGACTGAAGGAGCACAGTCTGGGGAGGAACAGCCTGACTGAAGGACCACAGTCTGGGGAGGAGCAGCCTGACCGAAGGAGCACAGTCTGGTGAGGGGCAGCCTGACTGAAGGAGCATAGTCTGGGGAGGAACAGCCTGACTGAAGGAGCACGGTCTGGGGAGGAGCAGCCTGACCGAAGGAGCACAGTCTGGGGATGGGCAGCCTGACTGAAGGAGCACAGTCTGGGGAGGAACAGCCTGACTGAAGGAGCACAGTCTGGGGAGGAACAGCCTGACTGAAGGAGCACAGTCTGGGGAGGAGCAGCCTGACGAAGGAGCACAGTCTGGGAGGGCAGCCTGACTGAAGGAGCACAGTCTGGGGAGGGGCAGCCTGACTGAAGGAGCACAGTCTGGGGATGGGCAGCCTGACTGAAGGAGCACAGTCTGGGGAGGAGCAGCCTGACTGAAGGAGCACAGTCTGGTGCTGTGGGACGGTCTATATGTCAAATTGCTCTGATTGGTCAATAAATAAAACACTGGTTGGCCAGTGGCCAGGCAGGAAGTAGGTGGGACAAGGAGAGAGGAGAATTCTGGGAAGCAGAAGGCTGAGGCAGAGAGACACTGCAGCCGCCGCCATGACCAGCAGCATGTGAGGATGCCGGTAAGCCACCAGCCACGTGGCAAGGTATAGATTTATGGAAATGGATTAATTTAAGCTATAAGAACAGTTAGCAAGAAGCCTGCCACGGCCATACAGTTTGTATGCAATATAAGTCTCTGTGTTTACTTGGTTGGGTCTGAGCGGCTGTGGGACTGGCGGGTGACAAAGATTTGTCCTGACTGTGGCAAGCAGGAACTTCATAACACAGCTGGAATGACAGCCTGAAGCAGCACAGCTAGGGAAGGAGCAGCCTCGAACGTGAAGACACACGCTCTGGGAGACGCCTAGCAGCTGGACTGATAGACGTGAGCACACTATGGGAGGAAGCAGCCTGAAGCGAAGGGAGACCAGTCTAGAGGGAGGAGCAGCTCATATGACTTGATAGAGCACCATTCTAGGGCAGTAGCACCCTGACGCTCGAAGGAGCGCAGTCGCTCGGAGTAGCGAGCACCACTGACAAAAAAGGAGCACACCTTCCGGGCAGGAGCAACCTGACCTAAAGAGTAAGCACTAGTCGTATGTAGAGCCGTAGCAGCCTGACTGAAGGAGCACAACGAGTATCGAACCAGCCTGACCTAAGGAGCATGCTTCTGAGGAGGAATGTACCTCACTAAACCGGTAGCCATCAGTCTGGGAGCATTCACCACGACGAAGAGCAGCACAGTCTTGGGTATGGCAACCTGATGAAGAAGTTCATGGGAAGTGACTGAAGAAGAAGGGGAAGGGCAGCCTGATTGAAGGAGCACAGTCTGGGAAGGAGCAGCCTGACTGAAGGAGCACAGTCTGGGGAGGAGCAGCCTGACTGAAGGAGCACAGTCTGGGGAGGAGCAGCCTGACTGAAGGTGACAGAGAGAGCTGTTAATAAACTTTGGAAAAACATTTTCTATCTTTTCTTTAAAAATTCCTTCCAGGAAGGTTGGGAAGGAGAAAAGGCAAGGGGGAAATGATGTAATTTTGTTATAATACCCAAACATTATTTTTAAATGCCTTTACTTTTCCACACTGTTATTTAAAAAATCTGGCTGGCATGTTATAATGATGAAAACAGGCCGTGTAATATCCTACATGTGACTAAGCTCTTTAGTAGATACAGGAAGCTGCTCCTGTGCTAGAGAATCATTTTTTAGGGGTTCTGTGGTGTCTAAACAAGGTTAGTATACCCCTGAAAGTGAATCGGTCACTCCCGGCTGCATAGTAAAGTCAGGCAGACTGGTTTTGAACTCTGAGGACATGTTAGCTGATGTGATACCATTCATAACGTCTGTGAATTAGATCAGTAGAATGTGAGTTTAAACTCTCGGGCCCAACAACTCTACACAGCTGCAGAAATACACCTGACTTAGGAATGGTCATTAGTTTGACAGCTGATCCTGAGCGCCTTGTCTAGAGAAAGTGATCTTGGCAGCCACATCAGTGACTAGACAGACTCCAGTGTCCTGGAGCTCACTCTCAGAAAGACTTTTATCATCCTGCAACCTCATGATTGCTGGTCTGGCAGTCAACAGCAATGACTTCATGGGTAACTGAATCTACCTTTCTCTCTCTGTCATGAGGGAAAGAAACAACCCATCCATCCATCTAGTTAGATTCTCTTAGAGCTGTTGGTTTTAAGAAAAAAAAAGTAATTGTCTAAAGAAATTTCTTCTCCTTCTCCTCCTCCTCTTCCTTCTCCTTCTAATTTTGTCTTCCAGATCTTTTTTGTGTATAAACCTTCTCTGTAGACTAGTAATATTAAAGGTCTAACTTGTGACTATACCCCTCATTCCTGGCCTCTGGGGCCCCCATCCTCCCCTCAACTATAAAACACTTGCAAGTGTAGCTTAGAAATACAGAGAAATGGAAGAGTCTGGGGAAGATGTGAAGAAACAGGACAGTCTCTGCATCCCACCCATGACTCGGGAGCACTGGCAGCCCATGGTCGGGTGGGGTGTTTGGCTTTCTCATCCTTTGAGGCCCTTGTAAGTGCATCCTCTGAGATGTGATCTCAACACCCAAAGATGAACAAGGAGTGACTGTCCAAGCTAAGGTGGTATCTCTTTCACTGGTGAGTTGTTGAATTTGGTTTATGAGACAAATTAATTCAATTACCTGGTTCTGTGGCTTCCTTTGCAATGATTACTCGTTCACTGAGTTGGCTAAATTCTGCGCCTCATATTCGCTACCGTATTTCACCACCCTGGAGAGCAGAGATGGAGATCAACGCTGCTCTGAAGGTGGATTAAACTGCCCTTCTCACCCAACACTGGGCTTTGTGCACTGGTGTTTGTTCAGCCGCTCTCCCTCGGTTCCCTGGAGGCAGCTGCTCCCCTGGATTCTCATGTATTTCTTTGTGAGTTGAATATGAATGCATGGATGCACCCCTTCACTTTATTCTCATCTGAGGAAAAGGTTCAAGGTTCTGGATGTCAAAGAGAACACAGAGCATCACTTCTTCTGACAGCTGGGCTGGTCTTGGCTGCTGTGAGACACTGGGCACCAGCTGTGGGAGTTCTCCATTGTGTGCTCCTCACTCCATATCCTCCTCATTCTGCACAGACTGAGATGTTAGGGGATCTGCACACTGGCTCCCCCAGGTTGGACACAGCACAAAGACTCAGTTGAGAGGGATGGGAAGTGCCAGTCGTGGTGGCCCGCGCTAGTAGAGTTTACTGAAGGAGGTGGAGGCAGGAGGTTCACAAGAGGGGTGGGAAGTGTCATTTTAGAACTTGATGTTAAAGGAAAGAGAAAGCTTTTACAGTGTTCCGCGTAGTCTCCCATGCTGGGACACAAACCCTAGGTCCCTGCCAGCCAACTCACTCCAGCCCACCGCTTAGCATCTTGAATGCTCTCGGTGATGTGACCTTCCCTGCCCTTGCTAGTCTTAGCAGCTGTCAATTCCACTGTGTTCCTGAGGCTTTCCAGTGAATTGCTTTGCTGCTTCTCTCTGCAAATCCGTCAGCAGTGACTTTTATTGAGCCCTCTTCTGTCCCCTGCTTGTATGCCAGAGAAGCATATTCCTCCCACACCTCTAATTTATTGGCTCCAACCCTTCTGAAGCTTTGAATTTAACCAGTCACAGACTGCTCTAGTACAGTGTGGCTTTTACCTGCTTCCATCCATCCAGACACTTTTGATTGTCATAACTGGGGAGATGCTGCTGGTCTGGAGGCCAGGGATGCTTCCCAACATCCTCCCGAGCACTGGATAACCATCACAAAGGGTTATCCATCCCACAGTGTCAGTGATGCCAGGGTTAAAGAAACCTGCTCAAATGCACCGCTAAGTCACAGGTTGGCATTTGGGGGGATACTGGAGTGCATGGCATCTGAAGCATGTGGTGTCTGTAGTGCTCAGCCCAGAGTTGAGTCCACCGCGAGACCCTAGGGATGTTCCCACTTATAAGGACTCAGTTGCTGCCTCTGTGACCTGCAGGCACGTGTGGGACTCACCCTGATTTGTCCTGCTAAGTGGGCATGGAGTCCTTTGGAGCCCACTCCTCACTGTCTTTAGAAACAGGAAGCAGGCTGTTTGTTGATTTTCCTTCAAGGGTTTCTTTCCTTTCTTTTTGTACTAAAGGTCTTCACTCTACCCATCAATGAAGCCAAGAGCCAAGACATCTCTCTGGGGAAGTTTTTTTTTCTTCATTATCAGCAGCCTTCTTCCTTCCCACTTCCAAGAAAACTGCCAGGAGCTATATTTTAATAAGAGACTGGTATGTAGCTCTGTGATTTTTGGCCTAAAGTTTTTCTCTGAGAGTGTAAAGTACTTGGGTTCTGAGAAGGTCTTTCCTTTCTGGAAAAGATGAAGACAGTCCACCTGTCCATAGGATGAGGGGAGTAAGAAAAAGAAGGGTGAGGCAAGCTTGGTTGGATGTGTGAAGATGCTGTGAGGGAGTCGAAGGGTACAGAGAAGGGGGAACCCTTGTGAGGGCTTAACAATCACTCTTTAAGTAAAGAGATAACTTGCAGAATGGGAGACAATCCTTGCCAACTATACATCTGACAGATTAATGTCTAGAATCTATGGAGAACTAAAAAACAAATCAAATTCCCCCTAAATAAACAATTAATGTGGTAAATAATTGAATAAATAGTTCTTCAATGAAGAAGTATAAATGGCCAAAGTTATTTGAAAAAGCATTCCATGTCCTTAGCCACCAGTGGAATGCAGATTAAAACTGTCCTGAGGCTGTATTAGACTGGCCACCATCCAGGAAACCTACAGCAAATGTTGGTGAGGGTGCAGGGACAGAGGAACCTTTACTCACTGCTGATGGGAATATAATCACGTGCAGCCACTATGAAAACTAGTGAGGATGGTCCTGCAAAAAGCTGGAAAAACATCAACATATGACCCAGCTCTATACCACTCCTGAGTACATGCCCAAAGGATTCAAGTCCACATACTGCAGAGATATCTGCAAGCCCATGTTTATTGCTGAATTCTTCACAATAGCTAAGATAAAGAACCAGTCAGTGTGGTTTAAAGGAAAATGCCCCGGAAAAGGAGTGCTGCTTTAGGAGGTATGGCCTTATTGAAGTAGGTGTGCCCTTGTTGAAGAAAGTGTATCACTGTGGGGGTGGGCTTTGAGGTCTCTTTTGCTCAAGTTTCACCCAGTGTGACAGTCTGCTTCCTGTTGCCTTCTGATCAATATGTAGCCAGCACCATGTCTGCCTGGACACCACTGTGTTCCCAGCCATGATGATAATGGACTAAACATCTGAACTGTAAGCTGCCACCTCAATGAAACATTTTCCTTTATAAGAGTTGCCGTGGTCATGGTGTCTCTTCACAGCAATAGAAACCCTAACTAAGACAGAAGTTGGTACCCGTGACTAAGGTATTGCTATGATAGGCCCAACCATGTTTGTTTGGAGAATTTAGACTTTGGTACTTTGGGTTAGAAAAACAGTGGAATGCTTTAAACACTGCTTAATGGGCCATACTAGTAGGAGCATGGAAGACAGTGGTACCAACAGTCATTTGAACTGTGGGGTGCTGGCTCAAGAGGTTTCAGAGGAGAAGAATATTAATATGTGGCCTAAAAATCATTCTTGTGATAGTTTGGTGAAGAATGTGGCTGCCATTTGCCCTTGTCTTAAAGAGTCAGCCTGAGGATAAAGTGAAGAGTTTTGAATTAATTCTGTTGGCAGTGGAAATTTCAGAGCAGCCTAGTATAGACTAGTGGTAACTCTAATGAAAATTTATAATGAAAAGGAGCAAGCTGAGCAAATAAAAATACATATACAGGTTGAAAAAAGGGACACCAGAAAGTGGAACACCAGAAAGTGGAATGGAGCTACATCTTGTGTTCAAGGAGAGAAACAGATTAAGAAATGGAATAAAGGGAGTGGTAACCTCAGGGCAAGATCCCACCCAGCTGAATTTCCAACTTGTAAAAAGGAACTAAAGAAAAGTTTAGAGCCAGGAGTGGTGGTGCATGCCTTAAATCCCAGCACTGGGAAGGCAGAGGCTGGCAGATCTCTGAGTTTGAGGCCAGCCTGGTCTATAGAGCAAGTTTCAGGACAGCTAAGCTTAGGCAGTGAAGGACAGAAAGGTGGTGAAGATGTAATTGAATAAGGGGGCCATGTTCCAGCCCCAGCAAGCATCAGAACTTGGCAGCTTCAGCCACATGGTTCTGGCTTTAGAGTTAAGGATAGAAGAAAAGAATTATAGAATTTGCCTCCACACCTAAAGAAAACTGCAGAGGCCAGGCATGTGTTGGGATGTCTCTGAATGGAGCCCATCGCGCATGAAGCTGTGAAGTTGAAGCCTAGATTGCTTTGGAGCCCCCGAGATGTTGAAGATGCCAGAGCCATGGGATACATGCCAAGGAGAGCTACTAACAGGGAGTGGAACCAGCCCAAGAGAAAGAAGTATACTGCAATCAACAAAGCTGAAAGGAGTTGGAGATCTGAAGAGTGTCTTGACATCAGACATGGAGACGCAGAGTTTGGAGTTTGCCCAACTGACTTTTGGTATTGGTTTGGTTCAGTATTTCTTCAATGTGCTCTCTTCCCTGTGTTTTAGAATGGTAATGCATATCCTGTGCCATTATATGTTGGAAGTATGTGGTCTACTTTTTGATTTTGATTTTATAGGGGATTATAGTTAAGAGATTGCCATGAGTCTCAGAAGAGACTTTGGACTTTGAAACAAGTTTGAGACTGTTACAGACTATGGGGACTTTTGAAGTTGAACTGAATGCATTTTTGCATTATGATATGGCTTCAGGCCTTTAGGGGCCAGGGAGTGGAATGTGATGATTTGAAAGAAAATGGCCCCCAAAGTGAGTGGCACTGTCAGGAGGTGTGGCTTTGTTGGAGTGGGTGTGGCCTTGTTGGAAGAAGTGTGTCACTGTGTGGGTGGGCTTTGAGGTTTCTTTTGCTCAAGCTTCACTCAATGTGACAGACAGTCCACTTCCTGTTGCCTTCTGATCAAGATGTAGCCAGCACCATGTCTGCCTGCACACTGCCACGTTCCCTGCCATGATGATAATGGACTGAACCTCTGAACTGTAAGCCGCCACCTCAATTAAATGTTTTTCTTTATAAGGGTTGCCATGGTCATGGTGTCTCTTCACAGCAATAGAAACCCTAAATAAGACACAGTCCACAGGCCTGTCAACAGATGAATGGATAAAGAAAATATGATACGTGTCCACACTGGGATTTCATTTAGCTGTAAAGAGAAATGACATGATGGCATCCACAGGAAAGTGGATGGAGCTGTTGAATAAGGGGGCCATGTTCCAGCCCTGGCAAGCATCAGAACTTGGCAGCTTGGTTCTGGCTTTAGAGTTAAGGATAGAAGAAAAGAATTATAGAATTTGCCTCCACACCTAAAGAAAACTGCAGAGGCCAGGCATGTGTTGGGATGTCTCTGAATGGAGCCCATCACATGAAGCTGTGAAGTTGAAGCCTAGATTGCTTTGGAGCTCCTGAGATGTTGAAGATGCCAGAGCCATGGGATACATGCCAAGGAGAGCTACTAACAGGGAGTGGAACCAGCCCAAGAGAAAGAAGTATATTGCAATCAACAAAGCGAAACAAACCAAACTGAGTGAAACAAACCAAACTGAGGAAGACAGATTTTGCAGGCCCTCCTCTCCCTTTTAAAGGTAGGGTCTCATGTATCCCAAGCTGGCCTCAATCTCTCTGTGTAGCCTAGGATGACTTTGAATTTCTGATTCTTCTGCCTTTACCTCTCCAGTGTTGAAATGACCACGCCTGATTTATGCTGGGGAGAAAGATCTAGGGCTTTGTGCTTGCTGGATAAGCACTCTACCAATGAAGTTACACCCCTAACCTCCAAATCTTTTAGCTTTCAGCTGTCATCATCCTTTCCCTCAGGTTCCAAGCCCCTGGTAATCACTAATCTTTCTGTCTTCATGGACTTGCTTATTCTGGACAATTCATGTAACGGGGTCATAAAACATGTGGCTTTTGTGACTGGCTTCTTCTGCTCAGCATGTTCAGGACCCATCACACTCTGGTGTATATTGGTACTTTCTTCCTTTTTACAGCCAAATAACATCCCATTGAATGGATTAAGTATGTTCTGATAATCTAAGTCATCAATAGGAAACAATGTCACATGCTGAGTGGTTGCATAGACACATCTGTTTATTCCATCTATAATTACTGATGACCTACTGTGTGTCCTATGTTGTCCTAGGGTTGAGAACATTGCAGTGAACAAAATAAAGCTTCTGTTCTGGAGCTTGTGGCACAATGGGAAGGTCAGGCAGGTCATAGATGAATTAGGTGTGTGTGTGTGTGCGCGTGTGCGCGTGTGCGTGCACGCGCGGTAATTCTGAGAACCACCAGGGAGCCATGGAGTGAGGTGTGGATGGAACTTGGAAGCCTCATGATTTTCCCATTGGCCAGAGGTTCATTTTCCTGGCGTCATCCCAGATATTATCTAGAAGAATGGAGCAGCAGTGGTTGGTTCCAGGAGAGGAGCTGACCCATCATTACTATTCAGGAATTTGGTTTATTAGGAGAAAGGCTCTCAAGACCCTTGTTGGCCTTGGGGTGAAAGGGCATGGGAAAGGAACGACAATGTATTAGAAACAGTGCATTACAACTTTAAAGGCGAGGAGAGGATGGAGCCAAAGAGATGGTTCTGCAGGTGCTTGCTGCCAACCCTGACTACCCTAATTTAATTCCTGGAGCCCACATGGTAGAAGGAGGGGCCAAACCTGCCCTCTGCATGCATGCCGCGGCAAGTACACACATGCACACACACACACACACACACACACACAGAGTAAATCAATGTAAAAACATTCTTTTAAAGGGGAAGAGAGGCCTCCTTATAAAACCTAGGATGGGATAACTTTAAAAAGGGTGGTGATGCTAGTGGACAGGATGGCTGATGGCAGCATGGCCCAGAGGAATCTTCAGAGAAAATCACGAACAAAGGAACTTGGTTATAGTTTTATAACTGTCATGGAGAGCTGATGGCAACTTTTACACTGAATGATTTAATATAGGATAGTCTACATGATGAAGAACATGGAGGAACCAGGTACATAAAGTAGGAGCTGTTAGGTCACACCACACATAGTTTCTTAACTCTTTTTTTATTTTTTTGAGACAGGGTTTCTCTGTGTAACTTTGCGCCTTTTCCTAGAACTCACTCTGTAGCCCAGGCTAGCCTTGAACTCGCAGAGATCCGCCTGCCTCTGCCTCCCAAGTGCTGGGATTAAAGACGTTCACCACCACCGCCTGGCAGCTTCTTAATTCCTAACTCAGGTGAAAGCTGCTGAGGGTTAGGGGTGGGGTGGGGATGGCCTGATGTCCTCAGGCTGTGGGATTTGGCCTGGAAGAGAGACCAGCATCTGAAAGGAGCAGGGTATGCACACAGGTGATATGCTGACACCAGATTCCAGTACTGCCCAGAGAAGTGGGAGCAGAGCTCGTTGAGAACCCGGATGTCAGGTGCAGGGCCTAGTGCTAATGGAGATTGACAGAGTACATGTTTCTCTGTACATCCCACAATTGCTGTTGTCTCTAGAGAAGGGTTATGTCTTCCTGTCCCTTTCCTGCAGGCCACCCAGGTGTCCAAAGCTGTAACCAACACCAGCAGGAAGCTCTTTGTCATTTTGCTAACTTTTGTTTTTGTGATCATCATACACTCCCCTTTTTACCCAAGGATTTCACTTCTGTGAGTCCACTGTGGAGAAGGCTGAGTGGCTCCCATCTGAGCCTGGTGCTTGTTAGCACCGGGAGGGTCCCTGGTGCTGGAGGAGCCTCTGCTCTCTGTGTGCTGCTGGACAACCACTTCTGTGTCTTACAGAACGCTCGTTTCCTCCTTAGTTTCCCTTCAGTGGCAAAGTGGATAGTCTTACTTTGTAAGAATCAGGGTGGGGTGTGTAGGAGCGAAGACTCAACTGTTGAGATCACCTGCTGCTTTTGCAGAGCACCCGGGTTTGGTTCCCAGCACCCACATTAGGAGGCTCACCATCCCCTGTAACTCTAGCAGCCGGGGATCTGACCCCTTCTTCTGGCTACCACGGGTACCAGCACTTCATAGCATACATTCTCTCTCTCTCTCTCTCTCTCTCTCTCTCTCTCTCTCTCTCTGTGGGGGGGGTCTGAGATAATTAGAAGTGGGAGGTTGAAATCCACTTAGAAGAAAAACCCTTTGTCACATTTTCATGAAACTGTCTTTTCCATCTGAATATTTAAAGCTGAATCCTGTAACAGGGTCTTTATGGCTTGGGGGAAGGTGACACCTGACACTTGGTGCCACTCATGAGACCCCTCTGCTCTGCATGGTCAGACCATAGGCTCTGCCCTGAGGTCTGAAGTCCAGCTGGAGAGGCCTCCTGCTCTCACCTTCAAGACAATCCATGGCAGTCGGGGGCACTGATGGAGATAATTTATTCATCCAAGTCAAAGCTGCTCTCTGCCTGAGGGAGAATGCAGGGGCTCATGGAAAGCCCAGCAGCCCAAGTGCTGGGGGCATTTTCTCCTTAATTAAATGGTTAGTGTCCTGACTGAGCACAGAAGACTGGGACTGGGGACAGCATTCGGGGTGACCATATCCTCAATGAAAAGCAATATAAAAAGGTTAAAAAATATCTATTTACTAAATGTGCGTATTATACAATCTTTATTTGGAGCTTAGTTTTATTTCAATAAAAATATTGCACAGGAAATGGATGTGGTAGTGTAGACCTGTAGTCCCAGTATTTGGGAGGTTGAGGCAAGAGGGTTGTAAGTTTGAGGTCAGCCCGGGGCCTTGGCTCCATGGGGAGAACTTGCATTAAATAAACCAGCTAGTCAACCAATAAAAAAAAAACAAAACAAAAAAACAAAAAACAAAAAACAAAAACCCTTAAAATTGCATAGGTTACACATGTTCATTAAAAAAAAAAAATCCAAACAGAGCAACAAATGATAAAAGCAGGAAGCAAATTCTCCTTCTCACCTCCATTTCCCAATTCTCTCATAGGGCAGAGCAGTTCCAAAGATATATTCGTGCTTGTGCCTGTACATGTGGAGGTCTGAGGACAATCTTACTGTTCCTCAGGTGCTGTCCACTGTGGGTTTTTTTTTTTTTTTTTTTTTGAGACAGCCTCTCCCACTGGCCTGGGACATGCCAAGTAGGGCTGGCTGGCTGGCTGGCTGGCTGGCTGGCAGGCCCAGGGCTCTGCCTGTCTCTGTCTCCCCAGAGCTGGGATAACAAGTGCACACCATCACACTTGAGGTTTGTGTTTGTTTGTTTTTTAAATGTGGATTCTAGAGCTCAAACTCAGGTGCGTGGGCCTTCAAGGTGAGCACTTTACTGACTGTCTGTACCCACAGACCACTGTGTTGCAATGATATTTGATGCACGTGTGTCCCAGCACTGTAGCGCTTTCTCAGTGGTCTCCTGTAGACAGCCATCAAGCCAGGACTCACACTCTGCTCTAGCCAGTTGTGATGGCTGTTCTTATTTGTCAGCTTGACCACATCTGGAATGAACTACAATCCAGAAGTGGAGGGCACATGAGCTTATCAGTTGCCACATGCACTGTGCCCTGGGAAGCCTATCTGCTGGGGTCTGTTGGTGCCTGAGCAAGGCAGGGGATGGGAGTGGGTGGGTGGGGTAGCCAAACTTCTGCCACTCTCAGGATGAGAAAGTCGGGGTTTTAGGCATGCTTCAACCCCTTCTTAGCTTCAGCCCCGAAGTGGTGCTTATCTGCAATCCCAGCACTTAGGAGGGTGAGGCAGGAGAACCTCAAGTTCAAGGTCTGTCATATACCACACAGGATTCCCTGTCCAACAACAGACAAACCTGAGCAAACACCCTTCCCAAATTAAAACACTAGCACTTACAGGGCTTTAGAGATGGTCTCTTAAGAAGGTTTTTTGGTGTGTTATTTCACACTTTTTAGAATTGTATTTGTTTAAGGATGAATAAACATTCCTTTTGGGAATGATAGATGCAAGAATACCTGCTGTGAAGCATGACCCATCTTTGTGCATCCAAGAAGGAAAATGTAACAGACCCCAAGGAGGTCAATATGCTACAGAATTTTCAAAGGCCTTTAGGCAAGGAGGAGATGAGAAGGACGGGCCTGGAATACCACAGCTTCAAGAAGTTGAGAGTTTAATGAGGTAAAACACAGATTCCATTTGATGTTGCTAATTAATTTATCATTGGTTTGCTCAGTGAACTTACGTATTGCGAAGTCAAGATTTCCTTCTGCAGGTAAAGCTTAATCAACCTGCCCCTAATTTATCTAAAAGCCAAGCAGACAGTGTTAATGGCATGCCAGTTGATAATGAAGGGCAAGAGTTACACACATACAGTCAACTATGTAAGAGTTAGGTTGGCAGGCTAGGTTGATACCAAATTCCTGCCAATGTGTTTTCTACATAAAGACTCCATAAGTTGAGTATACACTTTATGTGATGAGAAATGAGCCACAAATCCCTATAAACAGTAGCAAGTTACAGTAAGTAAGAAAAGTCTACAGATTAGGTATTGACACATCTTTGTTTCATTGAAGTAACTTAAACAAACATATTTTATTGACTTTGAAATACATGAAAGTTACTGTGGACACATCTTTGTTGTTCCAAAACCTTTTCCTATATTAGGGATTGACCCAAGAGCCTAGCCAGTGCCAGGGAAGTATTCCACCACCGAGCTATACTCAAGTTCTTGCCGTCTTAGTATTGACTGACACGAAATAGTTATAGCATGTATTCATGGAGCAAGTATAGTAGTTAGCTATATAGAGGTTATATAATGAGCAAATGAAAACAAGTAGCAGATTCATTACCTTAAATTTGTATCATTTCTTTGTGGTGAGAGCAATACAAATTCTTCTCTTTTGGAGCAGGTACTAGGCCCTGTGGTCACTCTATGATATGTTACAGAGATAATTCTTCTGTCTAATTGTACCTGTACCCACTGACCAGCCTCTTACCCTGTGTCCACTCCTCTCCTCTCCAGCCCCATAACCACTATTCCACTCTCAACTTCCAGATGACCTTTTTGAGCCTCCACGTATGAGAGTGAGATCGTATAGTATATTGTATTTCAAGATGATTTATATCTAGCTCTCATGATTTTCCTTGGATTATTAAAATGCTTTGTGAAATTATTCTTTGATGATATAAAATAAAGAAGCTGATCCAAGATAAGGGAGAAAACCTAGTAACAATGGAATCCAAGAATGCATCTTTCCTGTTTTAAGACTTTAAAAAAAATTCAAAATGAAATGGCCTAGCCCCTTACTGCTGCCCTTGGTCGTGGGTTGTGCTTGGCACTGGGCTGCAGCAATTACGGTGACCTTGCTTCAGCTTGTATGTGACTACTTGGTTCACTTGCTCGTCCCTGTGGGATTTGTCTTTGGGTACTATCTAGACAAGTGGGATAACAAAAAGCTAACCGCCTTCTGGAATAAGAGTATGCTTCTTCAAAGGGAACTGTATGGTGGTATTTGTACTGAAATGTGAGAAATGAAGCATGCAGGCTAGGCCTTTGTGACTCCAGAACTGAGACCCGATGAAGAAGTTACTTGGAAGTAAAGCCTGTGGCTAAATCACAGAATGTTCACACTTTAAAAGTTATTAGAGAAAAAAATTGTTCACTATTTAAAAAATTCAAAATGCAAAGTTTTATTAAAACAAATGCTATATGGACTCTAATGCTGCATATTAGAATGTACCAGCTGTATAAATACAGTAAACATTTATCGAAGAACAGATTTTTCTAGAATATCTGCAAGGATAGAAGGTAGGGTGCTGTCACCTTCATGAACTACCCCTTACCTGACTGACTTCTGCGTAAAATTTCCCATTCCTTCAATGCACCGCCTGTCTTTTCCCACTAGATTTTCTTGAATTTGTGCCATAAAGTTCACATCATTGTGTTTATAGCTTATTCATATTGTTTGGTTGCTAGGGAACAGAGCATTTTAATATCCAAGGAATGGCTCTGATAGGGTCCATGGCCTCCAGTGCCATAGGAATCCAACAAGTTCAACACAGCCAGCCCTCTACTCAAATCAAGAAAAACTTATTGTTCAAGAGAGCATAGCCGTGCTTCAGAATCACACGGATTCCTTGTCCACAGTGGTCCTCCAAAATCCCAGGGGATAACTTGATTACCACCAAAAGGAAAAAACATACACATGGTTTAAAATAAATAATGCTGTTTTTATACTAGTCAGGAATAGTATGAGAAAATGCCAAAAAATTATTAGGAAGGATTATGGCTAGAGACACAAATAAGCCAGCAGAGCACAAGGCAGGAGCACCAGCCTGTTCCTGTGAGACAGATTCATAGGGTGTTCTGAAGGTGAAGAGGAGGGGGTGAGGGAGAACAAGGTAAACAGGACCAATGATTAGATGCTGGTCCACTGATCTATTCAGTGACGTACTAAAAACACTGCTTGTACTGCCTACTGCTACCTGGGACAGAATGACCTGGAGAAAGAGCTGAAACAATGGGTCACTGCCCTTAACAATGTGCTGACTGCCACACACACTTCTGCAGAATCTCACTGGCTTGCCCACCCCACCTTGTGGTTTTTAGAGCACAAAGTGAGGATGCCAATGGACCCGATACTGAGACCTTCCAAGGAGCTGTCCTTTCCGCGGCTTCCCCATTAGTGACATCTCCCCCTTCCCACTCTCATTGGTGTCGGAGCGCTTATTCCAGAAAGATCCCTGTAGCAATGGGAGGGTTTTGAGAGAGGAGAGGGAGAAATGATGTTCTTATATTATAATCTCAAAAATAAAAGGAAAAATGAAAAAATAATAAAACAATAGTCTTACCCAAATGTGCTGAAATGGGATAAGGGACAAGAATATTCATTTTGTGATATCAGAATAACTTAAGATGTAAAAAAACGCATAAGGAAATTAGAAAGAACAAAAATGGCCAAGAAATAATTTAATGATCACACACATAAGCATCTTGATATACTGCCATATAAATCCTGTACATGTTCAGGTATATGTATTTCTTTACACCTAATAAATACAATAAAAAGTCCTCTCCTTTAAAAAAGGGAAACAAAGGAGTGAATCTGAAAATGAGCGGCTGGCATTGTCACAGGTTGCACCTGGGATGGCAGTCAGTGGCTGAACGGAGTTATGAATCAATCCGCAATCACCTGGAGACTGTGAGAGGCAATAAAGCAAGCGGCGTGGGTCTGGAGGAAGCGAGCCCAGCCAGGGCTGTTTCATTTCCTTTGAAAACAGCAGCCAGTCACAGAGGCAAGGAGTGGGCAGACTGGCTGAATCCATGCACACTTAAGTAATGCTAGTTTACCATTAACTCTCTGTTTTACCGTTAACTCTAAATCAAGAGGTGGAGGATGAGAAATTTCATAGCCATGGTAACCACTGACTCCAGAACTGGCTTTAAATGAACTGATGCCGTGCTTCGGTGAGCCGATCTCCAAAAGCTGCCAAATGTGTGCTCAGAGAGTCAGTTAACAGTGGGACTTCCTCCGCTGAGTGTGCTCCTAAGACCCAGGGCCTCGAACCAGCACGGAGCACGTTTCTAAGATTGCTGTCCACTCCTTCCAGCCTTGCCTCCAGGCCTCTGTAGAAAACAAGCAGCTTCCTGTACTCTGCGGGCCCTACTGGCCTCTGCTGGGTGAAGCCTCCTATGTCCAGCACGCCCCTCACCCACTGAAGCGGGTAGTGAACCCGCCATGTTAGTTCCAGCTTTCAAGGGATGCTCATCCTATGACAGCCTTTAACAGATTCTACCAGAGCCGGTTCGAAGACCCTCACCGGGAAGCATTCTGTGTGTTTATTGGGCCACTGGAGCATACATTTTGTTTGTCCTTTGTGTTTGCTGTCAGGGAAGCCTGTCTCAACAGCAATTTGAGCTATAACCTGCTTCAGCTGGTTCTTGTTGGTGAATTTGGACCTTGTTGGTTAAGGGTACCAATCCTTAAGTTGTTTTAATGAACTTCAGCTGTTTCATTTGTTTTGATGTTCCGTGATTTGTAGCTTAGGGATTATTTAAGGTAAGGTAATTAGCTCCACTGTGTCACACAAGGTTACTAGATATTTTGATTTATAGGCATGGAATTTGTGTTAAAAAGCTAGAAGTAAGTATACATATTAAATCAGTAGTGGTTTTGAATTATATTGAATTGTTTGGCTGGTATTTTTATATTGACCTGCTTGTTCTTAGTACTGACTGATTTGATTTTATAATTGTTTGGGGTTTTTTTTTGTGCAAAGTTTAATGTGTTTTTCTAATTTCCTAGATTCCTCTGTGTTTACTGAAAGCTTGAGGAAGTGGTCCATAGAAGACATCGTGGGTGTAAGACAAATATATCTCCCATCCAACTAACAGTGGGGGTCTCTAGGCTGGTTCATGTTAAGGAGATGGATCAAACTTGGCATTAGGTCCATTTCAGAGTACATAAAGATACTCTATGATGTAGATGTATCCAACCATCTTATTAAATAAGAAACACAGAACCAATGTAAAGAAGAAAGCCAAGAGGTCAGAGCTCAGAGCTAAAACCTTACCCTTCCTCCTGCAATGGTCCTAAGACGGTTGGTTACATCTACACTATGAAGTCAGTTGGAGATTTCTTTGTTTAGTACATTGTGTTAGTCTGGTTTCTGATACAGCAACAAATGCCTGAGATAAATCAGCTTATAAAAAGGAAAGGTTCCTTTGGCTCACAGTTTTAAAAGTTCAGTTTATTATCAGGCAGACACGTTCCTTTAGAACTCTGGTGTACTAGGGGCAGCACACCATGGCATACTTCCATCATGGCCAGATATGAAAGATAGGAATAGGAAGGGATGGTGTCCTACTAGCCCCTTTAAAATCATGCTACCAGTGACCTAAAGACCTTCTAATAGGCTCCACATCTAATAGACTCTGGTACCTCCTAAGAGTTTTATATTGGTGACCAAGGCTGTGAGATCTGGGTCCCTACAAACAGATTAGCAATCTCTCTATTAGTTACCTGGTGGTTGAATGAATAACCTCTTTCTTGTTGATGTCTTTCTCATTTCTCCCAAAACAGTTTCCTACAGGAGCTGAGTTATAGTCATAACTATTATGCTTTCCTTAGTAAATGGTGAACATAATTTTGCAGAATAATATTGCCCATTTGGGTAAGTTGTTGATATGTCAAAGCCAATGCATATAAGAAGGACTCTGGGACGATTAGGAAGTAGTGATGATTATCTGACTTTAATAACTTCTTTAAAATGAATAAACATTGACTCTCACAAAACAAAACACTGAGTATAATTTTTTTCTATTTTCTCAAAAAACACAACAAAACAGAAACAAAACTCCAGTCAGTCCACTCCTTTTTACGGCACTCGAACCCTCCGTCCATGCACCCATCCCAGCCACCTTCCCTCCCAGGCCATGAAGCTTCCTTTTCTACTGCTCCGGCCTTTGATTCCTAAGTGAAGGATCCTTTCTTCAGAGTTTCCTTAAAGAAAAGAACAACCAGGTTATAAAACTGCCAGTGTGAAAAGCTGCTGCACAGAAGCAGATTTTAAATCACAGTCTGGAGCTGAGGAAGAGCCATAAAGATCTTAAACCTCAGTGAGAGAGAAGTCTGCAGAATTAGACATTGGATTAAATATTTGATGTTCTGAATTTGTGGATGTGTACTAACTAGTTCCTTCAATTGCCAGACTTCTCTGCTGGGGAGAATGACAGGAAACACAGAGCGGGAAAGACAGAGGGAAAGTAGGTAACTCAGCTCTGCCCAGTTTAACAATGGCCTTTAGAGGGCAAGGATGCTAAGAAGTGTATCCAGCCCAGTAAACCACTGTAGACATTTTCCCATAAGGAGGGTTGGGGAAAGAGCCACAATCATAGATAAAATAAAGATGAATTAATAGGAGGCACATTATAAATCTCAGAATAGTTAGGAGAGAGGATAACATGAAGGAAAGTTATTCTAAAGGTGATGGGTATGTTAATGTCCCTGCCTTAATCACTATGTACATGAATAAAAACATCACACTATCCCATGGATGTGCACAAATATACATATCAATAAAAAATTAGACTGATGTGGAATATTATTTTAAGGTGTGTTACATTTGTTTATGCTGTGGAACATTTGTTTAATGATGCAAAGATATGTTGCTTTCTTTTGTGTTGCATTTGTTTAACTGTGAAGCTGTGTTACACCTGATGGTCTAATAAAGAGCTGAATGGCCAATAGCGAGGCAGGAGAAAGGATAGGTGGGGCTAGCAGGCAGAGAGAATAAATAGGAGGAGAAATCTGGGAGAAGGAAGAAAGAGGAAAGAAAGAGGAAGAAAAGAAGGAGCCAGTTACCCAGCCACCCAGCTACACAACCAGTCACACAGCCACACAGCCACCCAGCTACACAACCAGCAATGGAGTAAGAAAGAAAGAAGGAAAAGTTATATAGAAATAGAGAAAGGTAAAAAACCCAGAGGCAAAAGAGAGACAGGATAGCTTAAGAAAAGTTGGCAAGAAACAAGCCAAGCTAAGGCCGGGCATTCATAATTAAGAATATGCCTCTGTGTGTGATTTATGTGGGAGCTGGGCGGTGGCCTCCAAAGAATAAAGAGTTATACAACAACTAACAACAGACTGATATAAAGAACTCATCTCAGGAAACTTCCAAGCAGTATTTAGTATACATCAAACAGCTGAAGTAACTTTATCTTCTCTTTTGGTATACAGGTTAAGACCTGAAATGGAGGCTCTCATCATGAGTGAATAGACTGAAGCAGGAAATTGCCAGTTTCAAAGATCTCTCATATCTGATGATTATCTTAAGAAGTAAATAAGCTAGGAATGCAAACAGTTTTATGGATCTAACAATCAGCCCTTCAATATGAAAAGGACAAAACAGGATAAAGAGTCTATGCATCAAATCACTGGGGATGCTTTTGAGAGGGCCCATTGGAGGAACCAGTGTTCCATGTTGACAAACTGTGTTGGACATCCTAAGCCTGTCCAGTGTTGTCATCCAAAGGCAACATCAGTACACTCAGCTTCTCCTCCTTCCCCTAGACTTCCAAAGAGAAGCCAGAGATGCAGCTTTCCTGCTGATTTAGCTGTTACCAACTGCTCTACCCTGTGCACACTTCCTCGGAACGTTAGCTCTCTGGAGTCACACGGGACAGTGGTCTGTGAAGAAGATGACACGCTGGTAGAGTGAGTGAGAAAAGGCACAGGGTAGTTTGATGTTGAGGTGTCTGGGCATGCCCGTACAAGTAAAATTTAAAGTGCAAACTGGGAAGGTGAACGATGAGTTACAGAAACACAGGAGGGCAACTTCTCTTATCTTGGTTCACTAAAACCACCCAAGTAGTAGACATTTCTGTGACTTGAGTCCCGTCTCATATTCCAACTGCTATTTTGGGATCCAATTCAGAAGGCTTTTCCTATCTGTCATGGGCCCTCTATACCTGTAACAAGGGATCTACTTGGCATGTAAAAATTACAGGATAATGTCCCTCCTTCCCTCCCTCCCTTCCTTCCTTCCTTCCTCCCTCCTTTCCTTCCTCTTCTCTCTTGTATATGTGTGTACATTCATTGTGTGTGTGTGTGTGTACCTGTGGGTGTGTGCGTGTGCGTGTGCGTGTGCGTGTGCGCGTGTGCGTGTGCGTATGCGCGTGCGCGTGCGCGTGTGCGTGTGCGTGTGTGTGTGTGTGTACCTGTGGGTGTGTGCATGCCCAGTATGTATGTGTCACTCAGAGAATGACCTTAGGTGCTGGTACTTGATGTCTTCCACCTTTTGTACTCATTGGCTTGACATGTCACCACAATGTCTAGGCTCGCTGGCTGGTAAGCTTACAGTAACCTGCCTGTTTCTGCTTCCCATCTTACCATCGCTGGGATTTCAGGAGTGTGACACTGTGGTTGCTTTTTACCTGGGTTCTGGGAATTTGAACTTGGGTCTTACAAGGCAAGTGCTTTATTGACTGAGCCATCCCCACACCCCAACTTCAGTTATTTTGAGGCTCTGAGGTTTATTGGCATCTCATTAATATTTGTATGAAGAGCATCTAATATGATTCTCAATGGTCCCTGCCTTCAGGTTGAAAGACCCTAACCTTTCAGGCTTACACCCTCAAGCCCCAGGAAATGAGAAACTAAAAATCTAGTTCCAAGGGCAAGCTGACTCAGCCATTATTCAACCACCCCTGCTACAATGTAACAATGTAAAAAGATTTCTGTTAAGAGATGTGCTCGGCCAGGCGGTGGTGGCGTATACCTTTAATCCCAGCACTTGGGAGGCAGAGCCAGGCGGATCTCTGTGAGTTCAAGGCCAGCCTGAGCTACCAAGTGAGTCCCAGGAAAGGTGCAAAGCTACACAGAGAAACCCTGTCTCGAAAAACCAAAAAAAAAAAAAAAAAAAAAAAGAGAGAGATGTGCTCAACTGTGACTGGGATAGTTGCAAGTGTTCCAGGAAGGACCACTGTGACCTTTGTGTAAACTCTACTCCCGCCCTGATACACCCCCCCCCCCCTTTGAGGTTTCGGGAAGAATGTGCATGGGGATGTGACTGTACCCACTCTGTGATCAGACCATGATCTTGTGAAACGAAATTGTATGGGAATTGTAATCTTGTGGGTTTTGTGGGTTTTTCCTTTAAGAACACCCATATGGCTGCAATAAGATGTGACTCTTGCTCTTTGGAGCTGAGTTTGCCCGACTGTACAGCCACATTAATAAACACCTCTTGCTGTTGCATCAACTGGATTGGAGTCTGGGTTCTTGGGGCGCCCATTTGAGACCCTAAACTTTGGGGACTAACAAGGTGTCGTGCCTTTGTGTGTAGGTAGGATCTAGACTCACTTCTAATGAATCGAGTATGTCAAAAGCAGTGAGCTGTCACTTCTGAAGAGGATAATTAAAAGCCTGTTACTTCTCTCATCCTCTGAGACCTCATTCCAGGGTGTGTGTGTGTGTGTGTGTGTGTGTGTGTGTGTGTGTGTGTGTGTGTGTAAGAAGAATGCTGTGAGAAACCCCAAGTGGTCAAGATGTTTCTAACCAACCCAGCCAGGACCTGCATCTGGCCACAGTGAGAGAATGTGGAATTACCAGCCATCGAGTGAGTGATCTTGGGACACGATACAATTCATGGGCCAATATTGGATCTCACACGTAAATCTGGAGATGACCTCACACCTGGTCAGCATTCTAATAGAACCATGATAGACTCAGAATCAGGGTCACAAGTGAAGCTCAGAAGCCTGTTCCTTAGAATTATCTACAAGATAATATGTGCTTACTGGTTTAAATTTCTAAGTTTTGAGGAACTAAGCTTTAAATTTCTAAGTTTTGTTACTTAGCCACAGATTAAAAAAAATTACAAGTGTGTAGACAAACATTTGGCCTGGAGGTTATTGAAGGAGAGTGGGGATGGCAGGATTCGACGAGAGTAAGGAACTGAAGTACTGTCTCCCAGTTTTCTCTACCTAATCGTGCGTTAGGATGATTAATGCAATTAGAAATAAGAAGACCCCAATATTAGGTTCCTTTCCTGACCAATTAAATCCAACTGTCTGGATGAGATGCATAACTGTCATTGTTTTGAAAAAGCTTTGATAATTGAGATTGGCAGTCAGGAGTGAAAACCGCTGGGCTTATTATACTGTACTCAAGATTTAGTGTAGTGTGAAATTATCTAGAAGATGGTTCCTTTAAAAAGTATGTTTCCAAACAAGCCCCTCTTCTCTCAGGTCAAATTCAATCACCGCAGGAGGAGCCAAGCAGTTTCTACATTTCGCCTGCTTGCGGGGGATTCTGGGGAAGATGCCTATGAACTACCCTTTGGGCAATGGCGGGTGCATGGGAAGTGAAGGGGCGCCGAGGTTTGTGATGTGAGTGCTGGCATTACAAAGGACACAGCCTGTGATTGAAGAGACGGTGAAAGGGTCGGTAGGCGGGGCTTGGTAGTCATCTGGGATGACAGGCAGGAAGGGTTCATTGATGACTCTCGCAGAACATGAGGCTTTTGTGGAATCAGAAAACAAGTTGGGGAAAAAGAGCTAGGAATGAAACACAAAAAAAAAGTCTGGGGATGATCAGAGTAACGCACAGACGAAAATATAAATGAAGGCATGCTACTGTGGAAAATAGAATTTTAACAATCAGTAGAAGGAAAAAAATTCAATCACTGTAACGTTAAAATGAACACTAACACCTGTTTTTAGGGACGCTGGAGTTGTAGAAAGTTTTAGAAGGCATCAGAAAAGCAGCCCTGAACTCCAGCTTGAGATTTTCTGTTTCTGACACTGCATGTCGGTCTGTGGCATTTCGAACAGTTAATGAGTTGGCACTGGTGCTTTTCACTTAGTCCACCTTTTAAAATGCATCGTCATCATTGTCATCATTTGTGTACATGTACATGGCATGTGGATTCTCTCTTTCCACAGTGATTTCCAGGAATCCAACTTTGTCCTCAGGTTTGGGCGGTAAGTGCTGACCCATCTCCCGGCCCTAGCTAGATCCGTCTTTGCTCAGATTTCCATAATTTGACCTAGTGTTGTTGTTGTTGTTGTTTTTAATATTCAGGACCCCCATTCAGAAGTACCGTACACATATTTCTTATGTCTCCAGAGTTTCTCAGGTTGTGGGCAGTTTCTCAGGCTCTCTTTGACTTTGCAGACCTGGACATTTGAGAGAGTATTGGGCAGGGGTTTCACACAGTGTCCCCATGTGGACTGATACGCTGTTTGTCTTACAGCAGACTGAGGTTGTATAATTTTATTATTTTTGTGATGGTGTGGGGACACCACAAAGGTAAAGGTTCGTTTGCATAGTTCCATGCCTGGGGTAAAATTCTGAACATGACATGGCTGTTAAGTGTTGACCTTGATTCCCTGGCTTGATTTCAAATTGTGATGTTGGCTTTGTTTACTGGCTTTCCTTTATAGTCTTACCACTGCCTTTGACCAAAAGCAACATTTTTAAAAAACTCTGAACTACCAAAATGCTGGGGATTATAGAAATGTGTACTATGCACAATTTAGGTCAACTTAAAAAAACCATTTAAATCGAACACATCAATTTTAATTTTCTTGAGAATTGCTATTAGCTCAGAAAATTCTGCTTCATCTCCCCAAATGTCTTTTCTCACTGCTCCTGCTTTCCCTGTGTGTGCATACTTTATGCTGTCTCCTTTGCCCAAATATTTCTGAAACTAACTCTGGCCATCAGGAGCCTCTTGTGCAGAAACAACACTATTTTGTTTTATGTTACTGGGTCTATGGATGTCGTGTACTGTCTTTGCTTGCAGCTCTTATCTTTGGCTTTGTCTACGAGCGACAACACTTGGCAATCTGAACTCCAGTGGCATTAGTTACTGAGGATTTCATGCCCCACTGAATATAATCTCAGGATATTGTTTAGAAACCAACTCAAGCTTCTACCAGAAAGAAAACATGGAACATATTCTTTTTATTTATTTATCTTTAAGCCTTTTCTCAATTGAAAAAAAATTCACACAATACATTTTGGTTATATTTCCCCCATTTTCCAGTTCCTTCAAGATCCTCCACATCTCCCTACCCACCCACCCAAGTCTGTACTTTCTCTTGCTCCCCTGTAAGGCAAAGACAAACAAAAGCAAAACTAAACAACAACACAAGAATCATACCACCTCGCCCACAAACACATAAAAATAAAAGTTAAAATGAACAAGCAAAAGACCAATAAGACAAAAGATGTTCACACAGAGAAAAATGTCTACAAAAATACTGCTGAGCTCATTTTGTGTTGGCCAGCTGCTGCTTGGCATGAAGCCTGGCCTGAGGTGTAGTTGATATAGCCAATGAGACTTCATTGGAGAAAACTGATTTTCCCGTTGACCAGAGGGTGTCATTTGGGAATAGATTCTTGATTAGGGGTGGGACCTGGGTCCACTTCCCCCTCTCAGTGCTGGGACCCTGTCTGTACAGGTCTTGGGCATGCTACCGCTGCCTCTGGTAATTCATCTGTGTATCAGTCCTGTTGTGTCTGGAAGACTGTTTCAGAGCACATTGTTTGAGCTAAGAGAAACCATATTTTTTTCTTCCTCCATGTGTGCTATGAGAATAGCATTATATGAACAGGAAGACATCAAAGGAAGCTGAGTTTTTTTCTGAGGTTTGATTTTGTTGAACGTTCAGTACAATCCTACAATCATGAAATGTGAAATGGAATGGGACTAGGGGAAATTTAAGCAAATCAATGAAAAAGACTTTACCGAGCTCAATACTTTGGATAGGTATGATTGTGTTACACCTTTTTTTTTTTTACATTTAATTAGAGAGAGAGAGAGAGGTCAGAGGATAAGTTGAATAAGGAATGGGTTCTCCTTTTTCACTCTGTGGGTCCCAGGGACTGAATGCAGGTCATCAGCCTTGGTGGCAAGTGCACTCACCTGCTGATCCATCTCACTGGTCCCACAGTTATTTTAAGAAGGATTTTTTTTCCTGTTGGTTACCTTTAAAGCACCAGACTTACAGCCTCCTGGCTAGACTTGCAATGTTCTTCCTACAAGTCAGTACATACCTCCCCGGAGCCACTTTCTTGTGTAACATGGTCAACATACTGCTGTGTAGCCTGAGTTTTGAAGACAAGTAGGTAATATGGCATCTCACTTGGAATTTTTTTTAAAAGTGTATGTGTGTGTGTGTTTGAGATCACAGAGCATGTATGGAGGTCAAAGGGAAACTTGCAAGAATTCCCTCTTCTATCGTGGGTTCCAGAGATCAAACTCAGGTAATCTGGCCTGGCAGCAAGCACCATTATCCACTGAACCTTCTCACAGGCCCTCAGTTGGAATCCTTTTGGTTAGAAGCTTGCTTGAGTAAGCTGATCACTATGGAAAATGTTGTTTTTGTTCCATATCTTCAGGGACTGACTGTTCTTTGCTGAGGCACGGGGTCATACTGTACTGTTTAGTCTTCTCTTCCCAGAGGGCCATGGCAGTGAGCTGTCAACACCTAAAATGAAGACACAATTATGAGAAAAAGGGATACTGTGTTCTCATTACCGGTAATATTGTGTCATCATTAGAGGTAACCTCAGACACATTAACAGAAAACTTTGCAAATATGGCATTGTTCTTTTTGTCATTTTTGAAGGCTTATGAAGTAAATAGACTTCAGATTAATGTGTATTAGTCATGCTACCCAAAAGTGCACACTATGGCATGTAAAATTAAGAAACTTCAACAACACATGAAAATATGTAAAGATTTAGTTTTTTATTAGGCATGGAATGTTACTTACAACTTACTCTATTTCCCCTTGCTCCAGATTTCTTTGTTTCACAGAAGAAAATATATAGGAATTAATTTTTAAATTGATAATTATAAGTAAATAGTGTCATGATTTCTATTCAAATAGATATTTTGGAAAAAGAGTAACATTTTCCTGAGCATCATTAGGCATTTTCAAAAGCTGTATTTTGTGTAATTATCATAAGTATATTTTCCTTCTTAAAAATTGTATTTTTATTACTTCTTTGAGAATTTCATGCAGTGCATTTCTGATCATATGTCCCACCCTTCAGTTTCTCCCAGATCCACCTCAACCCCCTACCCACTAACTCTGTGTCCTGTTTTTGTAGCCTATATAGCCAATTTGTGCTGCCCGAAACTCCTGGGTGCAGGCCATCCCCTGGAGCACTGTCAATCTATCAGAGATGATAATCTTATAAGAAACTGGCTATGCAGCCGGGCAGTGGTGGCGCACGCCTTTAATCCCAGCACTCGGGAGGCAGAGGCAGGCGGATCTTTGTGAGTTCGAGGCCAGCCTGGGCTACCAAGTGAGTTCCAGGAAAGGCGCAAAGCTACACAGAGAAACCCTGTCTCAAAAAACCAAAAAAAAAAAAAAAAAAAAAAAGAAACTGGCTATGCACCCCCTTCAGCTATGAGTTTCCAGCATCTCCTGGGCTTGAGGTGGGACTTTGTGTCTAATTTCTCTATCCACATTTTGTCTGTTGAACGTGTGTAGATCTTTTGTATGTTGTCACAGTCACATGTTCGTATGTGCAGCTGCCCGCTGTATCTGGAAGACTGTTTTGTTTTAGTCGTCCATTGCCTCCGGCTCTTACGTTTTTTCATTCCCTCTGCCTTGATGATTGCTGAGCCTTGTGGGGAGGGGTGTGATATGTGCATCCCATTTAGGGCTGAGCACTCTGTGTTTTCTTATTGACTGCATAGTGATGGTTGTGGGTCTCTGTGGTAGTTCCCATCTACTGTAAGAGGAAGTTTCTCTGATGAGGCTTGAAAGAGGCAGTAATCTATAGGTACAGTGATGTTATTATAAGTTGGTTTAATACAATGTCCATTTAGCAGAATAATAATAGTAGGTTTTCCCTTAGGGCCTACGACCTATCTATCCACAGGTTCTTGGCCTCAATAATGGTACCAGGTATTGGTTTCTCTTTTGGAGCAGGCCGTAAATCCAATCATAAAGCATTTGCTTACTTCCATAAATACCCATGTCACTATCATACCAATAGGCATATCTTCTCAGGCAGGTCGTTCATTAACTCTCAGGATTCACAGAGGTTAAGATTGATGTTCACTTTTCTCCTCTGGTTATATGTATAGCACTTTCCAGTACTATGGAGACTAGCAGAGATGAGACTTCTAGGTCAATATCAGGTTGATTTCTTCATGCTCTATGACTCAGGTATGTGGTGTCTTAAGCAACAGGGTCTTACCATCCAATTCTGGAGGGTAACCAGGAGAAATGGCAATATTGTAATGTTTGGGCATCTATGGGACCCTACTGGCCAACAGCTCTAAGAGAGGTACATTTTTTTCCTCTTTTTAATTAACATAAAATTGTACGTATTTCTGGACTACAGGACGATGTTTCAATATGCACACACAATGTTGTTAATCAGATTAGGGTAACTGACTTTTCTACTTTCCATTGCCTTTTGTCTTCATAATGACAATGTCAACTCTGTCATGTACACTGACCATATTCCACCCCATGCCTTCCCTTCCTGTTCCTTCTACTTTCCCTTTTTTGCCAATTCCTTCCTTTCTTAGTCATCTGAGGTTACAACCCTCCATTCTGCCCTCACTCTGCTTTTGGAGCAGGGCACTCCCTCATCAGGGCCGGGCACCCCAGAACAGCCTCTGGACTCTCTCCTGTTCCACATACTATGGTTTGTTGCTAAAACTCGAGTCCTTAAGATGTAATCACCCACTCCATAGCATCACTTCTTCCCAATAGCCCAGTTTATTCCCCGCAGATTATCAAAGTCTCTGTGTGCTTGTCCCCTGCTGTCCTCCTCCTTGTGATTAAGTTTTGAAAGTGAGACGATGCCTGGACATTCCTGAGGTGCAGTAACCTTTGGAGGCACGAGAGATTGCTGAAAGTAGAGAGAGAGCAAAGATTCGTCTTAGGCTGGGCTGTTCATTGGTTCCACGGGTACCATTCCTGTCTCCACAGCTGGTCTCTGTGACTCAGTCACATCCACATCTTCTCAGCTCAACTTTTTTTTTTTTAATTGTTGGAGGAATATTCTGACTCATTTTCTTTGGTAAAGAGCATGTGTAGAGTCTAAATATCTTTAAATTCTCCAGTAGACAGTGACCTCTCTTTCTATTAATGATGACAAAGTCCAGGATAATAGAGGCATCTGGGCTGGAATCTATTCCCTGGTCTTGACAGTAGGCACTTCTAGCAGCTACTTCTAGTGGCCATTCAGAAACCAGGTTATTATTGTAATGAAGTGTTTGCTCATTCTTTGTGACTCTGCTACACCTGCAATTAGGACCACTGAAAAATACCCTTCCCACTAAGGTACATGGTGAATCTGGTCCCTCTTCAGAACTCATTGGGCTTGGTTTTCTGGTTTTGTTTCATGCCTGGGGGTTTTATATAATAGTGTTCCATGCAGGAGGGTAGAAAGTACTTTAATATGCACTGCTCAATTTCATTCACTTATGTGTGTAATTTCCAGTTTCAGGCACTATGTTAAGGTGAAAGGGTAAGATATGAATACAACAACATATGCTCTCAAGGAGCCGAGTCTGTGAGAAAGGAGACCGTGTGGCAATTCAGAAGGTAGAGCTCTCCAACAGGAGAGATCAAACAAATTCAAGTATGTGTCTTGATTATAATAATTATTACCAACACATCTAATTTTCAGGAGAGAAAGCAGGTTTGGAGAGCCTGAGGACAGCTCCTTCCCAAAGTCATATACTTACATGTGTCACACATGGGACCTGAGCCCAGCTTGCTTGACTTCAGAATCTGATTTGCTGTAGCATTGAGGCCATGCTTTATTCGTCTTCTTGGGAACAACAGCACTCACTGAGGATGCTGGGCTTCTCTCCCAGGCTGATAAAAATGGTGGGGTCATGCTTGTTGCCAGGGTCTTATGCTACACACTGTTGGTATCTGATCAGTGATTTTCCTGGAACCACAGAGATTGGGAGGGCTCCTTCTGTCAGCCAGAGGATGCCAGTTGCATCCCCAGAGTCTTTTCTTTGTGATTTTTAGAACTCAACTTCGGGTTTCCTAATGGCTTGCTTTTCAGCACCAGGCCCAGGGGACACCTCCAAGCAGTTCCCCAATTGAGGCCATCTAGCACCAGTTTGATGTTAAACACAAACTTGGCAAAGAACAGATCTTCAAGGACCTTCTGAATTGCACCCAGGAGTACCTGTCAGTGTCTCACTGAAATAGCTTTCAGGCACCAATTCACAGTGTGACACCAGGCTTGCATTTTTGCTAGTAAGCGAAGGAAACAACTCAAATTGCTCAAGAACAAATGACATTTATTAGCTTTCATAGCATTCCAGTCTTGGAGTGAAAGATTTCAGGTCTAGTTTAGACAAAGGCTTAAATAACATTGCCAGGATTCTCCTACTGTTCAGACTGGCTTCTCTACATGATGGGTAAGATAACCATCATGTCCCAGACTGTTAGCTTGGTGGTTCCTCAAAGACATGCTATCATCAAAGACATGATATCAGTGAAGACTGAATGCCCTGACTAGGTCTGTATCCTCCTTTGGGGCTGAGTGAGGGTGCCATATCAGAGCAGGGGCCTCCTGGATAGAAGAGTTTTCATACAAAAGAGGCTGTGGTTCAAGACAGGTAGAAAGAGCAGGGGTCATCTTACAACCCATATATGATCTGGGACCTGTTGTAGGCAAAACTATCATATGTAGTGTGATTCCAGGGGGCTCATCAGAAGCCGTAGACCATACTTACCTACCCCCTGCTCTTCTCCCCAGTAAACAAGTCACAGGAACACCTGCAAAGGACCCAATGCTTCTCAAAGTCCTCCAGGATTGATATGCAGATATAACTCTAGCATTGAGTTCTATTTGTCACCTTATCTCCTGAGGCTCATAATGGAGTCTATTCTATAATGGCTCCACAAGATGTGAGGTAAATGAATATTTTAAAGAAATAACCTAACTGCAATCAAAAGGGCCCCTTTCCTTATTTGCAAGGAAATAAGATCCCGTCTTTTACTTGGGCGGTCTATGGAGAACTCCTCTGTGTCTCACATGCAAGACCCTAGTTTTACTTGGATTTTAAAATTCATATGCTTCCCAGCTTCCCAGCTTCAATTTGGGAGGGTAACAGGTGCGGGACTCAGCACTGCAGCCTCTGCAGGCAATTTCTTTTCTCCATTGTTTATTATTAACGAGATACTGTTATTGAGAGGTGGGACCGAGGTGTCACAGATTTAATTCAACCTTGACAAATGACACTACAAATAAAGCTGGAGTCTAAAAGCTCCTATGTGGTCAAGACTCACACTGAAATTGCAGGGGGCTGTGGGAGATTGCTCTCTACATTAATAACACCATTGCCTATTACAGGGACGAGCTTGTCTTATCCCAGTGACAGTGTGGTTTGCTGTGCCGGCTTGATTCTTGCATTGTATTGATTCATTAGGTTCTGATTTTGTAGGGGAAATTTCTGGCTTCTTCCTGTCACCTTCTTATCAGAGGATGTGAGGATCTGGTTGGACAAACCTGTCTCAAACTGTCTAGTGGGGTCGTAAGCTTTCTCAAGGGTCCCAAGAAGTAAGGGGGATAAGAGAATTTGAAAAAGAAATAGAATTCCGTTCTCCATCTTTGTTCATCCTTTCTCACCACATCCCTGGCACGTTCTAAGCATGCCATCTATCATGGAGCTATATCCCAGCTCTCTGTCACCATTCCAGAGTCACCTCTGATGACTGGCTGGACTTAGATCTGTAGATTGACAGTGGCTCTCCTGTTCTTCCCAGTCCCTTTCTGAACTCCCCTTTCCCTCCCCTGTACTTGGGGATCAATACCCCCCACTCCCTACTCTATTTTTCAGTCTCTTCTTTTCTGTTTTAATGTTCAGGGTATCTTCATACAGCTCCCCAGGAAACCTCAAGTAAAGGTCCTGGTGGTAGTCACTCCTTAGACTCTCCTGGCTTCCTACAATAAAGAATAACTTCTCATCAGGCTTACAAGCTCCCCCAGATCTGGCTTTGTCCCCACTCAGGTCTCATTTTTTTTCTTTCTGCACCTCGGCCACCCTGGCATTCCTACCAATGCCACCATCTTGTTCTCACCTTGGAGCATGGAGCTTGCTCTTTCTTTCCTGACATCTGACCTCTGGAGATTCACGCATCACTTCTCGGCTCCAAAGGTCACCTCTCCAAGGAGGCTTACTCTTGACCCAATGGAGCCTTTTAGTCACCAACTGCCCCATCATTGTTTTTGTGTAACCTATAAGTATGCCATTTACCCTATTCATAGATTTCTTTCATCTCCCTGACAGTAGCACTATGTTGCCAGGACCAAGCACAATCCCTGGAATGTAACAAGTCTGTAGTAAATATGTGTTTAGTGGGCAAATAAAACAAAACAGTTTGTTTTCCACATTGTTGGGTGATTGTGGATGAATACATTCCATTCCATGATAGCCACTGATTCCTGGAGAGTCACAAATTCCTTAAGAAAGTAGATGATCGTTTTGAGTGAATCCTATTTAGAATTTCTCTCTTAAAGCCAGAGAGGGTCAATGATATAGCAGCTTTGGAGTTTCCTGGCCCAGGTTTCCTGTAAGCTTCAAGAAATTCATCAAGCCTAGGCATGTCCAGCGAGAGGGAACTCTCTCTGGCTTTCAGGACCCCAATCCCTAATCTTTGGTCAATCTTGACTCTATTAGTGAAGGTTCTCAAGAGATATATAAAAATAGTATTTAGCATAAATACTGGGGAGACGTATTATAGGAATTGGTTTATACAGTTATGGAAGCTGAGAAAGTCCATGATCTGCCACCTGCAAGCTGGACACCCAGAATAGGCAGTGATGTGATTTCAAGTTCAGGCCAAACCTGGAGAAGCAGGGGCGCTGATGGTGTAATCCCAAGCGAAGGACAGAGAAGACCAATGCCATGGCTCAAACAGGCAGGCAGAACGCAGACGGGCCACTTCCTGCTCCCCCTGCCTTTTGTTTTACTTACACTGTCTATGGATTGGATGATGCCCATTGATGCCAGCTGATGTTTAGAATTAACTGGCACACTTTTGGAGAGTACTGGTTAGTTTTCATTTTATTTTGGTCAACTTGACATAAGCTAGAGTCATCTGAGAGGAGGGAACCTCAATTAAAACAAATGTCTTCATAAGATCAGGCTATCGGCAAGCCTGTAGGGCATTTTCTTAATTAGTGATCAGCGTGAGAGGGCCCAGCCCGCTGGGGATAGTGCCACCCCTGGGCAGGTGGTTCTGGGTTGTATAAAATAGCAAGCCAAGCAAGCTATGGTGAGCAAGCCAGTAAGCAGCACTCCTCAGTGGTTTTTGCTTCAGTTCCTGCCTTGCGTTTCTGCCCGACTTCCCTCAATGATGGACAGGGAAACAGAAATCAAAGTAAGCCCTTTCCTCTCTGAGTTGTTTATCTGTCAGAATGTTGGTGCCACAGCAACAGAAAGCAAGGCAGAATGGACACTAATCGGCTGCTCCCACCCATTTGCTTCAGCCTGTTTATGTTGTTTGTAATCTGGTTTGACTGGTGAATGGATTAGGCACCTTGCTACAGGACCACTGGGCACATAAAGAAAGGCTGAGTTCTTGTTCCCTCGTCTTGCCCACTTGGGTCATAAAATGGGACTTTCTGTCAGTTTTGTGGGTGAGGTAGAGACAAGCTGGTTCATTTTCAAGGCTTATGAGTCATCTGTTTAATGTAGAACCACAATTAAAAAAATCTTCCCTTTTGCAGAATTTCCTCTGAAACTTATTTTTCCCTTGAAGTTGTCTTCTTCCATCCGCGTGTTTGAAGCGTCTGTCATGCAAGCGTGCTGGTTAGCTGTTTCCTATCAGTCACTCACGCGGGGCTTATTTTGAACATATGTTCTTATTTCTAGTGCAAAGGAAGGACAGCGTCTAAAAGGACCCAAGGGGATACAAACACAAAATCTTGTGCTTAGGGTAAAGCTTCAATTCCTGTCAAATTCAAGGTAACACAGAATCATTTGCAAATCGATCATGTCAGACTGTTATCTTCCCTTTAGGATTTTGTAGCTTGTTCTTTGAAAATGTCTTTATTGGAAGATCAGTACTTGGTCTAGATTTCAATTTTTTTTCTTTTATTGATCTATAGTCATTGTTGGGTTCAAATAGACATTTCTTTCAAATATGTCATGTAATTGGGTCTAGCTATTTTTAAGAAAAATCTATAGTCTAAGACAAAAGCTAGCAGTGTTAAGTTTACATTTGAACAATATTTTCATAGACACCTAATACATGTCCCCTGCCAGTTACAATATAGCTCTAGATGGGGGTCTGGGTGACATTAATAGTTGATGGGTCCCAGGGCCAGGGCGATGGAACAGAAAGAAAAGGACTTGCTGTACAAGTGTGAAGAGGTCTTTGAGTCCCCAGAACACATGTAAAGCTGGACCCAGTAGTACATGTCTGTGACTGCTTCTGTGGTGAGATGGGAAACAGAGACAGAGAATTCCTGGAAGCTGATGGCTAGCCTGGCGTACACAGTGGCAAATGAGAGACACAGTCTCAAATAAGGTAGAAGGTGAGGATTGATGCTCAAGGTTGGCCTCTGACCTCCACACATGTGCTGAGGCATATGTGGGCCTAAACACACACACACACACACACAAAGGCAGAGTTTTCCTGTCCCACAGCTGCTCTCAAAGTAAATACACTGAGGCTTATATTAATTATAAATGCTTAGGCAATAGCTCAGGCTTATTACTAACTAGCTCTTACATTTTAAGTTAACCCATATTCCTTATTTATGCTCTGCTACTTGGTAGGCATTTTAATAGCATGGCACGTTCATCTCCTGCTCCCTGTGCATCTGGCTGGCAACTCCTGACTCCGATCTTCTTCCTTCCAGCATTCTCCTAGTGTGGCTCTCCTGCCTAACCTTATTCTGTTCAGCTATTGACCAGTCAGCTTGTTTATTAAACCAATCACAACAGCATATATTCACACAGTGTAAAGGAATATTCCACAGAGCACGTGTGCACAAACACATACACACTACACACATGCTCATAGAGAAAAAAAGAATCAATGAATCCCATGATTCATACTGGGAATTTTGGGGAACAGCTGAAATGTTTTTTTTTTTTTATTATTTTTGTATTTTCAAGTGAACCACTACCCCACTATGAAAGTCTGTCTTCTACTGAAGCTGGAAGTCACTCAACCCTTGAATTAAAATTTGTTCCACTAATGACTGGACCATATCATTAGTGGTTTCAGAGTTCAAAGTTCAGAAACAACAAAACGAAACCAAAACCAGAGGGGAAAGTTTCCATTCCTAGAGACGGGCCCTGTTCCTCTGTCTCCTGCGTAGCTCAGCACCTCCCACAGTACCCTAGCCTGTGGCTTGTATGTATAAACTAATCTCATATACAGCTTCATAATTCCTTCTTTAGCTTCAAGAGTGAACATCTCTGAGACATGAGGTCTGTGTCAGCTCTCCTGTGAAAGCCTCTTCCTCCTTTATCTGTCTCCACCTCTAGTATGGCAGCTCCGAGCTCAGGGAGAAACACCTTAGATGGCAGCTTTCAGACAGTCACCGCTTTGAAGCTCTCCGCACAGGGCCTCACTCATGGTGTGTGGTAACTGGATAAGAATGGCTCCCAAGGTTCATGTATTTGGGTGCTTGGTCACCAGAGTGTGAAACTATTTAAAAGGATTCCAAGGATAAGGGGGCATGGCCTTTTGGAGTAGGTGTGGCTCTGTTGGAGGAAATGTGTCACTGGGCATAGGCTTTTAGGTTTCAAAAAGCCTACGCCAGGCCCACTGTCCTTCTTTCTGTCTACCTGCCAGCCTGCAAATCAAAATGTAGCTCTCAGTTACTTCTCCAGCACCATGTCTGCTTGTCTGCGCCATGCTCCCCATCATGATGATAAAGGACGAACCCTCTGAAACTGTATGCAAACCCCTTATTAAATGCCTTATTTAACATGTTGCCTTGGTCATGGTGCCTCTTCACAGGAACAGGACAGTGACTAAGACGTGTGCCAATGGAAATTTTTGAAATGGTAAAATATTCAAACCAAATCCAGAAATTAGCTGTTCTCTCCATGATTTTAACATTTCCCTGGTTAGGCTCTAAATTTTCACCCAAATGGTCCTATCTATCCATTGTCTTATTCTTCCCATTCCCCAAGAATATACCAGTGACAGTCCAAATCACATACACGGTAAAGTGTAGAATGGACCCTACTGGTTTGTGGAGGTGTTGTGTAAAGACCACAATGTCTGTGCTTGCCCACACACCCAGTTCTGTAGAGTCTGTCCTTCTCAGAAGGCCCTTTGCCTTTCTCAGAAAGGTGCAGAGCATGTATCTTGAAACACTTGCCCTGTTTCTTCCACAGAACAAGTGTGCAAACCACTCAAAGCTGCTGCATGCATGGACACTGTGCCAGCTCTTCAAAGGACATCTCACCGTATCTTGATGCTGAGACAAAAGAGTCCACAGGCAGAAGTGACAGTACCAAGCAAACAGGAGATTAGTTCTTGTTATTTTTCTTGTCCTCATCACCTGAAGGTGCATCATTAGCCTGTCATTGTAGAAGATATGACAATCCTGTGGGCACTTGACACTGGGTTCCTTGGCAGGGAGCATGTCAGCCTCATCAGCATTTGTCCATGCCATCGGGAATATGACCTCTTAACTGGCATTGTAGCTTTAGTAATCCCAGGCCCTAAATCCTGGAGTAGCCTCATGGCTTTTCTTTTTATTCCTCTTTGCTTTTCTCTCCTCTCCCTCACCCCTACTTTAAGAATCAGAATCATGTCTCTGTAGCCTTCCTCTGATTTGTCTTACCTGTTGCTCTCTGCAGCTGTAAGAACTCAGCAGTGAGCTTTGGAAACCAGGGCTCCCCCTGGCTCCCCTGTGTGGTCCCCATCAGAGAAACCTTTTCATCTTAGGAGTTGTTCCACTCTGCCCTTGAAGACTCAAGGGTCAAGGGCAAGGAGGTTGTGGAATATTTGCTTAACTATGTAAAGATGTGATGCATTGTTTAATTATGTAAAGATGTGTTGCTATTTTACCTTGCCTGCCTAAGGCACCTGGTTGGTCTAATAAAAAAGGGAATGGCCAATATCGAGGGAGGAGGTATAGGCTCGAAAAGGAGAAACCAGGGAGACACCAGGGACCAGCCAGACACAGAAGAAGCAGGAAAGTAGGACATAAAGAATGAAAGAAAGGTAAAAAGCTCCAAGGCAAAACATAGATGAATAGAGATAGGTTACATTAAGTTAAAAGAACTAGTGGGAGAAGCCTAAGCTAAGACCGAAAATTCATAATTAATAACAAGTCTCTGAACATTTATTTGGAAGCTAATTGGTGGCCCAAAGGAAACGCCAACTCCATAAGGCCCCTTGCAGAAGCTGTGTATGGGAGGCTTGGCCAATAGCCCTCACCTTAGCTGAACAACAGAGCCTCGTCTAACCGAGCTATTTACCACAGGAATCCAGCCATTTTTGTCACACCAGGCAGCTGCTTACCCCTTGTTAGTCAGATGGAAAATGATAGTTCTGAGGAAAGACCAGAACTAGGTAGTGGGAGCCTCCTGGAGACTCTTGGCTTTGGTTTATTTTCTTTTGTGCAACTTGAACACTCGTTTACTCACCTTTACTCATTTACCCGCCTTTACATTACATGGGGCATTACACAGGCATGCTTCAACAGGCCGAGAGGTCAGATTTAAATGCACTTGCACACGGTGATGCAAGTGAGGCAGGCTGAGCACATCAGCAATATATCAGTGAGGGTTCTCTAGAGGAACAGAACCAAGTGAACATGTACCTAATTATATGGGACATATGGAGGCTAGGATGCAGCTTGTCTAGCATGTACAAAACCCTTGGTTGGATTTCCAACATTGAATAAATGGAGCATGGTGTCACATGCCTATGATGCCAGCACTCAGGAGTTGAGGCAGAAGGATCAGAAGTTTAAGGACATCATCAACTATGTAACATTCGAGAGCAGTCTAGACTACATGAGACCCTGTCTCAATGATTGGTTCGTTAGTCATTCACTGTACTGGCCTACATAATAGCAGACTGGGCAAGTCCAACAGCATGTTTTTCACTCTGGGAAGGCAGAGCCCCTGGTAGCTGCTTACTTCAAAAATCTGGAAGCTTCAGAGCAAGGAAGACCAATGCTTCTGTCCCAGTCAAGCCTGGAAGCTTGGAAGCTCCCTGGAGTGTTTTGCTGGGTCTTTGTTGAGAGGATAAAGGAGCCTTAATGGCAGCAGCAACTGACTCACTGGCTCTGAAAGAGTGGCCAGAGCTTCTGGCCCACAGATGACTTTGTCCTCCATGTTTTTTTTTTTTCTGGGTAGGCTCCCAGCCCATTGGATGGTGCTGCCCTTTGCTCCCCCATATGTCAATCTTCTCTGGAAACATCCTCATGGACACACCCAGAAGTGTGCTCTACCAATCTCTTAGGTGTCTCTCAGTCTAGTCAGGTTGAAAATTAAGACTGATCACAATAGGGAATAGTTTAGGAAAATCTACATTCCCTTCACCCTTGTGATTACTACATCTGATTAGGGCAGAATAACGCTCCTCTTTCCCCCAGTGCCAGGTCCTAATTCCTGGACTCTGTGACTTTGTTAGATAAATGCTGCCATGGGAATGAAGCTCACTAATCAGCTGACCTTAAACAAGGAAGCTTCCCTTGATTGTGTAAATGGGATGAACATAGTCACAGTGAAGGAGAGGCAGGGAAAACCCCAGAGAGACGGTGGTTCAAGAAGAATCTTTTTACTGTGGACCATGAACCAGGGATCACAGGCTGCCGCTACAAACTGGACAAGGGAAAGAGACAAATTCTTATCCTGTATCTTTCAGACAGGACTGCACTTTACCAACAGTTTGACTTCCATCCTGGAAGACTGTCCTGGATTTCTGACACACAGGACTATGCACAGTGATGATAGACAGTGATGCTTTCATTAAGTTTGTGGAAATGTGTGATGTCAGTAAGAAAAGCAAATGCATCCTCCCTTGGCCGTGGAGAATGCGTTCTCTGACCACTCACCATATAGACACATTTCCCCTTCTGCCTCATGTCTGTGCTGGGGATCGATCTGAGAAAATGCGTTCCTGTTATAAACCCTAGAGTGTGTGGCCAGCATTTATGGCCAGCTGGGTATCATCAGTCAGTCACTGCCCTGTAAATAACTATCGACTCCAGTGCTTCAGACAGCTCTGGACACCATGTCTGCTTTGGAGCACCTGTTCCTTTGTCCTCTCCTCATTTCCCACTTCATAAATTATTTGTGCTCGCCTCTCCCCAGGATACTGTCTGAAAGGTTATTGTGTAATAGTTTACCTCCTCTAGACTCAGTGACTTAGGAGATGGCCATTCCCTTTCTTGTCCGTCACTCTGAGTTTTAATTGTGGAGTGTGTTGTTTTCAATGTTGTTTTTTGTATTCTGAATCTATTTGCCTCTGTGCTTCCATGTAGACCAAGGGGGGCATTTTTTCTAGACTTCTGGAAATTTTCTTAACCTCTTTACTTGCTCAGCAAAAAAATCGCTAGCACTCTCCCCCCACCCCCGTGTGTTTTTAGGGTGTTGTCTATGACAATGTTTCTTAATTTTGCTTTGGTTTGAGAGAGACACATGTTCCCCAGGAGACAGTCCAGTCTGGTGCTCCTCCCAGCTCTGTGGATGTTAATGGTTCCTGCTCCTTGCACTAAACTGCCTCTGGTACCCACAGAAGACGTGGGTGTCTTCTCTCTGCTGTTCGTTGGAGTTTAGATGTGAAAGGCTCTGTGCTCAGCATTCTGTCTGCCACTCAAGGAATTCTTTCAAGGAATCACTGTGCCAAGCACCATGCAAAATTATGAATGTAAAACCAGCTTGCTAACCCTGATGCTCAGACACCAGTGAGCAATATGTATATGTAATGGATGGGTGACCATGGCTGAATCATAACCAAGAAATTTAAGTGGACATGATGGGCACCCCCCTCAGACCTCAGCATGACACTCCAGAATGCTGTTTTTTGTTGCTGTCCTCTTCTTGTCCTTGGACCATCCAGGCAGCAGTATACTACAGATGCAGTTGGCTGTGTGGAGGAAGCAATTTGCCCTGCTCACCTGTCCTCCAGAGCCAGATGGCCATGTGATGTTTGAGCCCTGATTTGCTCTTAGTATATTTAATGCTGAGCATTAACCGTAACAAATATATTAGACAATTTGATTTTGCTTAAGTGGCCCTGTAAATTTTTTTTAACATTTTAAATTTATTTTAATGTTTATTAAGGATATAAAAATAAAACTAGCTCACCAAAGCCATGACTTCATGCACATTATTACTTAGGGATAGAGTCAGTATTTAGGTGAAAAAAATAATAACTTAGGTGGTGGGGGGGAATCAAGCAGCACTATTAGCAGTGACACACATGACCAACACTGATGGCCAGGCAGCCATGTAGCGTGCACATGGGACACAGGGAAAGAAGGGCTGTCACGACTGCCTACACCCAACTTTGGGGGTCTCGTAGCAGATTAGTGATTCATTTTTGTGACCTTTAGCTAATATATCTGGGCACTTTCAGGAGCCCATGTCCTGCTCTGTCTTGACATTCGTTCTCTTGTGACTTTCATTTGCCAATAAAAAGATTTCAAGGGAGCGATTGATTCCTGTTTTCTTCCTTCCCTTCAGAGTTTTACAGCAGTGGGTGGAGCTTCCTGAGTGGCAAGTTTGGTTTTACTGTTTTGTTTTTTAGTCTCTCCCTAGCTGGGTCCCAGGTGCTGCTCTGAGTTACCCTCAGCAGTGTCCTGTCACAGGGTCATGCTTCCTCATGGTTTTTCTCCTTTCCCTCACCAATCGGGTAATGTCTAGGGGATTTCTGAATGTCCTTTAATTTGTCTGCCTCTTTGGGAGTGTTTAATATTGTTTGATATGCATTTGGATTTGGACTTATGGAAATGGTATGTGACCCTAGATCCCGCTGTGTGTCTTCCTTTCTCCCAATGCTGTTTCCCCCTCCGTTCTCATCTGCTACTGAATTGCATGTCTAATTCGCTGTTTCTGCAGCGCAGTGACCCATAGCTTTCCTCTCTCTTTTTCTTACCCATCTCCAGAAGTAGTAGTCTTTACAAAGTTGCTCTCTTCTATGAGCCAGGATGATCTGGATCCTGTCTCTGTCTGAGAGAGAAGGTGAGACTTAGCTGAGGAGAGCTAGAGAGCCACGGATGTCAGCAGCACTAGCGTGCAGTGGCAGCTGAGGTCTGTAGAATCAGGACACCGACAGGGACCGCTCTGCTGAGGTTTTCAGAGCCCCGAAGTTGATTAAGCAGTGTTTGATCGGAATTTTTTTTAAAAAGTGTGTGACTGTTTTGCCTGCATGTCTGTCTGTGTACCACATAGCTGCCTGCTGCCCTCAGTGATCAGAAGGCATTGAATCCCCTAGAACTAGAGTTAAAGATGGTTGTGAGTGGCCATGTGGGTGATGGGAATTGAACCCGCATCCCCAGTGGAAGAGGGGACTGAACCCTCTCTTCAGCACACTGAGTGTCATTTGAAAGTATTTATGTTGAAGTGGCACAAATGGAAGCGCACACATTTAAATGTGACACACTGAAAACCTCAGATGAAGTTTCACTATGTGCGCCTGCAGATGAGCAGACGAGAGACTGGTTGGTATGTGTTGATGGGGAAGAGTAGGCACCGAGGTCAAAGGAAGGGTCACAGTCTAGTTAGAGGAGCTCATTCTGGCCAGTGCTTGCTAGGTGGGAGTGCAGGCCCGGGTGGCCAACATCTTTTTGATTTCCTTATTTTCATGGGAAGTCTGTGCCAGGCAACTAGGCAACCAACCAACCAACCAACCAACCAACCAACCCACCAACCACCCAACCAACCACCCAACCCACCAACCAACCAACCAACCACCCAACCCACCAACCCACCAACCAACTCACCAACCAACCAACCACCCAACCCACCAACCAACCAACCAACCAACCACCCAACCCACCAACCCACCCACCAACCAACCAACCAACCAACCAACCAACCACCCAACCCACCAACAAAGCTCTAGCACATTCCTAGAGTAGCTATATCCCTAGGGATATACCTTTTTGTTCTTTTTTTAAACTGTGAATTGGAAAAGGAAATTCTACTTTGGGACTGCATAAGGATCCATAGGGACATGATTTTCTTACCTAGTCAACTTGCACATGCACAGGAGATCAAAGAATTCTGTGCAAAGAGACTTCCTATATTAGTGCCCGGTGGCTGTATCAGTGTGAAGGGGAAGGTGTCCTGAGCTCCTGGGGGGCCATGCATGATTGCCACGGCTGTGTGCTCCGAAGACCCGGACTGCATAATATCTGGCCACTTCTCTGTACTCAGGGTGTTTTGTGGTCCAGGTGGCCACATGAATAACACCAGTTGCAAGACTGTCTGCTGAGTATAAGTCTACCTCGCCCCCACCTAGACTCCAAGGACCAAAGCTTCCAGGAGTCTCCACTTTCGCTGTGGTGAGGTATGTCCTGAGGTGTCCTCGAGTGCTCTGAGCGAAGAGAGGATGGCTTGGGCAGTCAGGTATTTCCTAGGTCTCTGTGGGAAAGTCATGCCCCAGTGGCAGTCAGTGACGAGGGGGAGGATTTCAAAAGATCCCTGCATGTGTCTCTTGGTAACATAAAAAGTTTGTTCCTTCAGGCATGCAGATTGGATCTTAAGTAGCCATTTCTGATTGGTTGATGCTAATTGCATGCAGAGCCTAATTAGAAGATGAAGGTGTGATGGGTGCGCAGTGCCAGCCGTGGACCTGGAGCCATGGCGACACATTTGCCATCATTTCACCACCTTGTTTATTATTTGCTAAATTACAAGTGAAAATCAATGCTCAAAGCCCGGGGTGGTGGTTAACATGATTTAAAGATGAAAGAACTGTTGAAGAAGCCTGAAGCCTGAAAAGTTCTCGGAGCCCCAAAATGCATCATTTGAAACCAAATTGTTCCCTAGCAACTTCTAAAAAATTAAAAATCTGCTTTTGTTTTTTCACAATCTGCTTCTCTAAGTTCAGCAGTGGAAGTATGTATTACTGCTATTTGTATGTGTCTTTGTGTGTGTATAGGGGGCTGTGTGTCACTGTGTATGTCTTTGTGTGCATGTGTGTGTGCGGGGGGTGGGGTGGGGTGGGCTGTGTGTGTATGTGTGTGTTGCTATATGTGTGCAGGGTATGTGTGGTGTGTGTGTGTGTGTGTGTCTGTGGGCTGTGTGTATGTGTGTGTGTGGTATGTGTGGGGCTGTGTGTATGTATGTGTGTGTTGCTATATGTGTGCAGTGTGCAGGGTATATGTGTGGTGTGTGTGTGGGGGGGGCTGTGTGTGCATATGTGTGTGTGGTGTGTTGGTAATTGCAGGTACCTCTGTAAACTTAGTTTATATGACTGACTTAGCTGTGCTGTGTGTCAGATCTGTGGATAGATGCTCTTTAGGGAGGGACAGAAATGAAACAATGAAGAACGTAAAATAGGAATGTAAAGCGTCTGGCATGCGTTTAAGATGCTTTCCCGTGAAATTCTGCTGTCTGAGGTCTTGCTAGTGGGATTTAGTCTTGATTTAGTAATGTCAGGGTTAAGCCAATGGAGAGGAGGGCCAAGGTCAGCCGTACACAGCAGCTGACAGCACTGAGCTCACACTCCAGGCTGGAGAAGTCTGCCCGGTGCTTTGGCTGCAGAATATCACCAAGTCCTGCGGACCACGTCACAGCGACATGGTCACGTTGGAACCAGCGCCAGAGATGACAGTCTCCAGGCGTAGATGGTGAAGTGTCGGGATTGACAGGCAGCGTCTGCCAGAAAGGGAGTCTCTCAATCAGCTGGATCTGATCAGTACTTCAGAGCTCCTGTCCAGAGTGAACACAGGTGGTTTCTCCCCCCCCCCCCGCTCCCCCCCAAGACAGGGTTTCTCCATGCTGTGTCCTAGCTGTCCCCGGCTCACTTCCGCAGCACGTGTGCTAAAGTTGGAAGAACACAGAGGAGACTAGCGTGGCCCCATGCAAGAGTGAACACAGTTTCGATGACACCTGTTTGTCTTAATGGATGGTCTCATCTGTTTAGTATTTAACAGCAAATTACTGAGGCCTTTAAAATGTCAGGCACCCTGCTGTGTGCTGGGAATTCATTAGGGGAAAGGCAGGTGTGTTGCCTGGAGGTTGTTGCTTAATAGAGAAACCAGGCAGAAAGTGACCAAGAAGGAAATAAGTTTCCAGGCTGTTTTCAGCTGTGATGGAGGCATGAGGAAGAGACAGGAAGACAGGAATGTCAGAGCGAACCTCTGGCAGGAGAGGACATGTAGGCAGAGGAAACAGGAAGAGGCTGGCAAGGGATAGGAGGGAGCCAAATTCGAGATGTCAGGTGTATGTGTGTGTGTGTGTGTGTGTGTGTGTGTGTGTGTGTGTGTGTGTGTATTCTTGTACGTGTATCCTTGTGTAGAGGTCAGAGGTCAGTCTTGGGTGTCATTCCTCAGAAGCCATCCAACCTTGTTGCTTGAGGCAGGGTCTTTCATCAGCCCAGAGCTTGCTAAGTAAACTAGTCTGACTGGGCAGTGAGGCCCAGGGGTCTGCCTGTCTCTGCTGCCCAAATACTGGGATTTTAAGTGTGCCAGCATGTCTGGATTTTTTGTTTTTGAACATGGGCTCTGGGGATTGAAGTATATGATGTGGTTTTTCAATTGTTCAATGGTGTTACATGTTTGCTAAATATGAAGTCAGAGCTGCAGATTGGCCCATGTGGAGCATGTTGGTCAGCTCTCTGAAAATGGGGGTGTGTTTATTTACTAACAGCATGTCTTTCTTCCTCCTAAAGAATCTAAGCATCATGTAGGAAACAGAAGCTTTATTTATTTCAGTGTGTGTGTGTGTGTGTGTGTGTGTGTGTGTGTGTGTGTGTGTGTGTGTATTGTATGGAGATGAGAGGATAACTTACAGGAGTCTTCTCTCTCTTACCATAGATCCTTCAGATCAAACTTAGGTCATCAGGTTTGGTGACAAGTCCCTTTATTTGATGATACATCTTGGTGACTATCTATCTATCTATCTATCTATCTATCTATCTATCTATCTATCTATCTATCTATCTATCTATCTATATATACATATATACACACATACAGATACCTATATATGTATATATATAAAACAATTATACCTTTCTTTTTCTTTTCACCATAATTTTCCAGAAGTAGACTTCTCAGTTTGTTTTTCTTGCAAGAATCAAAGACTTATTACAGACCAGGGGCTGCAGGAGCTTCAGCTAAAGGAAGACCAAATCTAAAGACAGCTGCATTGTGGGGAGGACTGGAGGCAGAGAGCTGCATCGTGGGGAGGACCGAAGGCAGAGAGCTGCTGCCCCCATTGCTGTGAATCTGCTTTTAGGAAATGTCTAGACTCACCTCTCTTTTTTTCTGGAAATCACTAACACTGTCCTGTCATGTGATCAGAGCTAGACATGGCATACATACTGAAGGCCCAAACAGGTAAGAACTAAGACCCTCTGATGAAGACAAATACTCATTAGACCTTGTCCCTCTGCCTAACCTCTTAGATATACCTGTCTATGACCTGGATGTGACCATCCATATTTCTTGCATTATTTTTAAGATTTATTTATTTTTTCTTCTAATTAATGTGTGTGTGTGTGTGTGTGTGTGTGTGTGTGTGTGTGTGTACCACACATGTGTAGGTACCTGCAGAATTCAGGAAAGGGTATTGGATCCCTAGAGATGGAGTTACAGGAGGTTGTGAGAGGTCCAGTGTGGGTACTAGGGACCAAATCTTGGTCCTCTGGAAGAACAGCAAGTGCTTTTAACTGTTAAGCCACCTCCCCAGACCCTTCTGTATTATTTTAGTGTTTTTGTTTGGTTGTCTGTGTCAATGGCCTTTTCAGATATATAGATATGTTCATTATTCACAGTAATTATGCTCTATGAAGTCTCTATGAACTCTGAGAGCAAGTACCATAATGTTGTTTGTAGCTGATGTATTCCTGTGTCCACCTAGCTCCTGCAGCCACTCAGATCCAAGTAAACACACAGAGACTTCTATTATTTAAACTGTATGGCTGTGGCAGGCTTCTTGCTATCTAGTTCTTATATCTTAAATTAACCCATTTCTATTAATCTATAAGTTGCCACATGGCTTGTGGCTTACTGGTACTTTACATCTTGCTTCTCATGGCAGTGGTGGCTGGCAGCATCTCCTGACTCAGCCTTCCACTTTCCAGAATTCTCCTCTCTCTTATCCCACCTATACTTCCTGCCTGGTTACTGGCCAATCAGCATTTTAATTATCAATCAGTCAGAGCAAGACATTCACAGCATACAGAAAGACATCCCCAGCAGTTGTTCCTAGGGAAATACAGGCTAGGTCCCCAAAGCCTGTGGTCATCAGTCCATTAATGTGTAACTTTAAAAAAGTGTATGTTTCTACATAAGACACTTTCTTTACTATTTACTTCTTGTGTGAATATTTCCTCCATATTGAAACATTCCCTTTTGGAGAGAAGGAGGAGGCTCATAAGACATAGAAAGTGAACTTACCAGGCTCAGGAGGCTCACGAAACTTACAAGATTCACAGGGCCCCTCCCCAAGCTTATAGAAGCAGTGAGTAATGGCTGGCAGAGGAGGCTGCTCAGTGGAGCTGCCTGAAGGTTGGACAGGGACTTCCAGGGATTCAACTTTTGTGAGTTCCCACCCAGGCTGGGGTGGACTTGTTGATGATGAAGCTGCCTTTGAGTCACCCATGGTAATCCTTCGCCCACACTACTGTAAATAACCCAAGGAACCCACTGGTTCACTAAACTGGACTGGGGTGGAATCATACATTGGTCTGCTGTTGGTGCCCTACCTGGGGTGACTGCACATTTGCTCATATCTGCCCAGGTAGAGTCACACAACAATATTGTGAACTCTTGGTTTATGGTGCCGTAACCTATACCTGTGCAAAGCTTAGCTGACAAAGCATTTTTCCCATAAGGCCCTTAGGATCCCAGACAGCAGCTCAGCACTTTGTCATTTTGACAATGAAATCTCACCCTAAATCATAGCAGGCAAGAAACCATGGCATTAAATAACCCTGAGAAGGATACTTGTTTACTGGAAGAGGGCTGACACAAGACATTGCCTTGTTCAACCTCAACTTGGAAAATGCAGTGAGGTGGCTTGAAGTTTTTTGCTACATTGCACCCATGAATCACCATGAGAGCAGTCTGTGTACTGATTTATCAAATGTTGTGGGTCACCCTATCTGGACACCCCTTGGAGGAGGGGGTGAGAAGGCTCAGCATCAAACATACACTGGGAGTCAGGTGAGAATATTGCAGATATGGGGAGAACCTATATACCCATTCCCGATTTCCCATTGGCAGTCAGAGACTTCCTTAGCTGTGTTGTCTCTTTCTCATTGGCCCCCAGCATTCTGATGGTCTTGCATCACCAATCACCAGGTGCAGCAGCAGACTCCAAGTTGGCTCAGTGGTAAGTAACTAGCATGCATGCCTATGTGCACTACCTGCAACAGGGCAGCTGCAGTTTTTTATCAGACTAGCTAGCTGAGCTCCTCCTATAATTAAGAAAATGAATTTGCAAATATGGACCCTGCAAATGACAGGTGCTGATGTGACTGTGGCTTGAGGGCAGGGACAGGGACTTCAGTGAGTGACTCTTGGGAAGAGACAGGTAAGATGCATAGTGCACTGGATTCTAAGCCAGGAGCTGACCAGGGCGTGGAGACCTACCCTGCACCCTGGTGTGATCACAGACAAGCCTTTTCTACTCTGAGCCTTCCCCCCACCCCCATGATGAACAAAGGGGCCTGGCTTAAATGACATCTAAGATTGTGGTGGTATTGTGCTCCCCAAAATATTGTGCATGCTAATAAACTTATCTGGGGTCAGAGAACAGGACAGCCACAATATTAAACATAGAGGATAGGCAGTGGTAGCACACACCTTTAATCCCAGCATTCCACCGGCAGAAATCCCTCTGGATCTCTGTGAGTTCAAGGCCACATTGGAAACAGCCAGGCATGGTGACACATGCCTTTAATCCCAAGAAGTGAGCCTTTAATCCCAGGGAGTGATGGCAAAAACAAAGATATATAAGTTGTGGAGACCAGAAACTAGAAGCATTTGGCTGGTTAAACTGTTAGGCTTTGAGCAGCACAGTTCAGCTGAGATTCATTCTGGATGAGGACACAGAGGCTTCCAGTCTGAGGAAACAGGATCAGCTGAGGAAGTGGCAAGGTGAGGTAGCTGTGGCTTGTTCTGCTTCTCTGATCCTCCAGCATTCACCCCAATAACTGGCCTCAGGTTTGATTTTACTAATAAGAACTTTTAAGATTCCTGCTACATAAGATCTTTTACTTCAATACAGTTTGCTCTCTGCTCACACAGGAACCAAACTGGCCACATAGGAATCAGTGGTGTGTCCACACTCTGATCTGAGGTAGAAATAATTGCCTTTCTCTCTGTGTCAACAGCGTGACACTGTATGTTCTCATGACAAGATCCAGAGGCTTCACATGAGAAGAATGCGTTTTATGCTTTGACTTGCAAAGAAATGTCTTGGATTAAAATTGTGCAAAGAGTTACATGACAAGCAGTAAAAAATGCAACTTTGGAGCTTTTCCTAAGAGGAGGAGGTTTTTCTGTCTTGTTTTTTTCTTTTTTTAAAATGGTTTCAGGTTAGATGTGACCAGAGTTGAGAACGGTGTTCTCATTGAGCAGGTAAAATGTCAGGGATAACCCAGGAAGGTTTTCCGAGAACTTTGCTGCCACATTTGATGTGAAGATTGGGAAAACCTGGCACATAACTCTGTGTGTGTGTGTGTGTGTGTGTGTGTGTGTGTGTGTGAGAGAGAGAGAGAGAGAGAGAGAGAGAGAGAGAGAGAGAGAGAGAGAGAGAGAGAGAGAATGATGATGAGTATGTAGATGCCAGAGGACACCTTGGGTATTGGTCCTTACCTTCTACCTTGTTTGAGACAGGGTCTCCTTGTCGCTTGCTGCCCTGTAGGCTAGCTGGCTTGGGAGCCTGTCTCCACCTCTCACCTCCCCATGGAGACCCTGGGATTGCAGACATGTGCCGCTATGTGTGACTTTGCATGGGCTGAGGATTCTTACTCAGGTCCTTACACCTGTGTAACAACAGCTCTGCCCACTGAGATTCTTCCCATCTTCCAGCCAAAAAATTGAAATTATAACAGGAAACAGCCCATTAAGTATGGACTTACCCATTAAGTATGGACAGCATGACTAATTAAATAAGATACTATGCTGGGGGCTCTCCCTGTTTTTCCTTCTTACCATGACAAGAAAAGGCACCAAAAATGCAGAGAAGAAGGGGACTTTCCAGGTAGGCAGGTTAGAAGCCGCGGACGGACATCCTAAAATTCAGTTTCTACTGTGTTTTTAATGAGCTTGACCCAGCGACCCATGGGAAGGGGGAGAGAATTCATCATGTGTTGCAATGCTTTGTTTTTTTCCTCTCAAGTCAGAACCCAATTTGTCACTGCCAGATAAGAAGTGAAAAGGTCATCTTCTCACTTTGGAATTTCTGAATCATTTAATAGCTAATTTGTACTGCTAATTACTACCTTTCTCTTCTGTAATTATTTTGAATTACCGTCCCCTTGCTACTATTAATGGGCAGGCAGAAGACAATAAAACATGGCCCTAAGCGTCAATCGGTTAGCGTGGTAAATTGAGTCCCTTGGACATGGCAGACAAAAACTTGCTGTTTTGCTCAGTGTTTCTGGGTCTTTGGCAAAAACCCCCGGCATCTGACTATTATTTGCAATTTTCTATCTAGAGGCACTTTTCCCTGATATTTATGCAGCGACCTCTTTGGCCAAGTACCAGGGATAAGTTAAACATGCTGCCCTTACTAGTCTACATGCTCCTTGGTCCCCTAATATACAAGACTCACCCGTAGGCTCAGTTCACGATCCACAGCCCTCTGCAAATCTACTCACCAGTCCTGTGGCCAGAAAGTATAGGCGAAATTGTGCTCAAAATCTGAGAATTCATTATGATGACATCTTGAGATGATCTTTGATGTTATAATTCTGGGGTGAAGTTTCTGTGAACGTAGTCAGGCTACTTGTAAGGCATGCTGATGAGATTTTACAAGTTTGACTTCAGACAGTCAGTCACGACGATGGGATGTGACAAATCCCAGCAAAGGTCTTACCGTCCTTCATTTCTCTTCCGATAGTCAGACTGTTGTTTTTCCTTTAAACAATACATTTACTTGTGTGTATATTTACATTGTGTGAGTGTATGTGTTTATGTCCGGATGTATGCATGGATGTGTGCACATGCCATGCAGTACATGTTGAGGTCAGAGGACAACCTATGAGAGTCAGTTCTCTTCTCCCACTGTGTGTGTCTCTGGGATCAAACTTGGGTCATCAGGTTTGGCAGCAAGTACCTTTACCAGCTGAGCCATTTCTCAGGTCCAAGGGGGGAAGTGTGAATTCTAATTCTCTCTGCTCTGCAATGTACCTCTATCGGAACATTCGATAGGATTCCTTAGCATCTTTTGTTAATGGACTTTACATATTTTACAGACTCAATGGTTTTACTGAAATGAGTTGGCTGTTACTGGGTGCATATGAAGGAGAGCTTTGGTGGATCTGCCAGGTAGATGTTCAGAAGGGATGTCATTTGGGCATGACTGTTTGCTGCGCCGTGGAAGTGGTCTGGCTGAAGGATTAATATAGTACATTCTCCTTTCCTTGTGGGGCAGGAGTGACAGCATCAGAGAGCATATTATCTTTGATTGTTCTCCAGCATTATTCATCACCATCTGTCAGCTGCTGCAGAGCCCTGTGACATTGTGAGTAAGTATAGGGCGTGGAGTAATAAATGTAATAGCTGCCATTCAGGAAGCCGTTGCCTCCAAGCTGTTGCTGGATTGCTTATTCACATTCACTGTCACGATCCACTCCTCTGATGGAGACACCATGATGGTCCCTTCCTATCATAATGTGGTTAGTCAAACTTTACATGGATATTGGCCAGGATGAGGTGTCAGTTCTTGGATTGGGGTTCAAAACATTTTTTTTTTTTATCTACAAGAGCTCATATTCCTCACCAATTTACTACTATTTCCAGAAGTTCTTCTAGAAAGTTCTTTCTTTGGATCATAAGTAAATGAAAGCTTACATTATAAATAGTGGAAAGAAGGCTTGTTTGCCTTAGGAAAGCCAAAACACTTTGAAGAGATCGTGTCCATGGTGAATGAGATTGGACGAAGTTCTTACAGGGCTTTTGGGAAGCGCAGCTCCCAGCTCCCTTACCGTATGTGGACTAGGGATCATGTTCAGCATTTGATGCTGGAAAGCCTTTCTCCTGGTCCCTCACACTTTGTGCTCTATCACGAGTCGTAGTGATCAGCTCTTTACCTGTTCTCCTTGAGTATAATATCAGTGCTTCACATGGAAGTTAAGTTCCCTCTGCCAGAATGGAGAGGGCCCACAGCGGCTTCCCTTTGCAGGGATCCTCAGTCTCTGCAGCTACAGATACCTGTGCCGAAGCTCAGAGCCAGAGGCGACTCTCAGGTTTTGGCTCCCTAATTCCCAGTACTGTGGAAATCTGAGGAGACCTTAGACTTTACAGATCTATAGGATGGGTCTGAAGAGGCAGTAAAATTCCAGTTTATACTAGGACTGGTCCAGACCCAACCCCTGCTCATTTTACACCAGGGGAAACGGAAGCCCAATGAACAAGACCAGACCTTTGCGCATGTGCCGCAGCTAGGTCTTCTAGCTACAGTCTGCCTCCTTCGAGTGTCTCCGAGTTACTGAAACCCCAGATAAGAGCTCCTAGGGAGACATCAGGACCCACTCGGGTCTTAGTGACGTTGCCCTCGTCTATAGGAGAGCTGGTGCTTTCTAGTTAGCACCAGGAAAGGGGGAGGCTGTAACTCCTTTCCCTTCTACTTCAGGAAGCACTTGCAGATGGGAACCTCCCTCTCCAGAGCCAAGCACACTGTGAAACACAACGAAATACCATGAAGTACAGCATGGATAAACAAGGATTTGGATGGCTCCTGTTGTTCCCCCCTCTCCCGTGTGTGTGTGTGTGTGTGTGTGTGTGTGTGTGTGTGTGTGTCTGTCTGTCTGTCTGTCTGTCTGTCTTAAGGAGAGACTTAAGTGTTTGTTTGGCTCACAGCTCCCGGAGGTGCAGGGAAGACGCGGCAGGCTAGTCACGTGGTACCATAGTCAGAAAGCAGCGGTGGATGCTGCCGCTCAGCTGTCTTTCTTTTTACTCTCTGGCATCCAGTCTTCCCTCCTCAATGCACCCAATCAAAGACATGCCCCGAGATTTGTCTTCAAGGCAGTTTTACATACTGTCAAGTGCACAGTCAATCCAAGCCTTGTGTTTACTTGTGTGCAGGTGTGTATGTGTGTGCACAGGTGGAGGCCAGGGGTCAATGCCGGGGATCTTCCTCAATCATCCTACATCTTATTTTTCTTTTAGACAGACTCTGTCTTTGAACCTGGAGCTTGATAAATCAGCTAGATCATCTGAGGAAGCCCTAAGGATTCCCCTTCTTCTGCCTTCCATGCCTGGGGTGACAGGTGTGTTCAGCCACTGCCGACCTTTACCCGGGTGCTGGAGATGGAATTTGGCTCCTGATGTGTGTGTAGCAAGCACCTTACTGACAGAGCCATCTCCCCAGCCCGTTCCATCTTCTAAATTTAATTTATTGTCATCTGATCAGTGGCTCTCGAAGCAGCCTATCAGCTATTTTACCAGGCAAATTAGTACTTAAAAAAAAAAAAAAAAAAAAAAAAAAAAAAAAACAGAAAAGAAAAGAAAAAAAAATCACCTTAGAATTAAACATATGAGCCGGGCGGCGGCGGCGGCGGCGGCGGCGGTGGCGGCGGCGGCGGCGCACGCCTTTAATCCTAGCACTCGGGAGGCAGAGGCAGGCGAATCTCTGTGAGTTCGAGGCCAGCCTGGTCTACAAAGTGAGTTCCAGGAAAGGTGCAAAGCTACACAGAGAAACCCTGTCTCGAAAAACCAAAAAAAAAAAAAAAAAAAAAAAAAAAAAAAAGAATTATGAATGTAGATGCTTTTAGGAAAAGATGACATTCGCTGAATAATGATATACATTTGACGAGAAGGTTTTACACTGTTAATGAAATGGGTCAGGAAGGCTATTTTTAAAAAGACTATTTTAAAATTAGTTTTGAATATGATGTGCATATTTTGGAGATAAAAGAGTTTTATTTTGATGAAAAATTGAAATATGAAGGGATGCAGAAGAAACATGGATAACCTCGAGGTCCTGGTGTGGGATAACTGTAATGGTGGGTGACAGAAAGGTGAATGATCTTGAAATAAAAATAACATTTTTTTTTTTTTTTTTGCTACCTGCTCAAAGAGAGCAGGGACCCAGATGCTCCATGGGACAGTGTGAGCTACGGGAATCAGTCATAACAGGTTTGTAGAAATGGGATTTAAAATTGGATTTCATATATTAAAATTTAAGGGCCCTGGTTAAAGAGCGGTTCTAACTTCAATTACTTAGGCCTTGATGGTCCACTGTGGCAAATATTGGAAGGTTTTTTTTCCACAGGCATCCTGTATTCCTTACGTGCCTGGCTGTGTCACTTGAGACTCTTTTTCCTTTACTTGAAAATCTTACTTGGCTCACAGTCCTTCCCAGGGTCCCCAAAGCCTGGTTTCCTTGGTCACTGAGTCTGACATTTTCTGTGAATTGGTTGGGGCAAAGACACAGCCTGCCTGCCCGGGAAGAGACGTGGTGCATCTGGGTATTAGTGTTTCCAATTAAATGGAGTGTTCCCTTCTCTGAGCTTCTTTCTTCCAGGAACATGTGTGCTGTGGGACATCACTGTGTTTCTCCTGTTGGTCTGGCTTCCTTCTAAGATTGTAAGCTTGAAAAAAAAAAAAAAAAAAGAAAGAAAGAAAAAGAAAAAACAAAACTGGGCAAATAGTTGTAGTTTTTTAGACCTGATTACAAAATAAAAATGTCTCCTATAAATATTTAGGAACTACAGAAGTATATACTAAAAAGGTAAAACCTGGGCTGCACGTCGCTAATGGTAGAGCAAGTGCTTAGTGTGCAGGAAAGGTTTGGCCATCGCCCCAAAACAGCAGAAAAGCCAGCTGGGGTGCCCCACCTCCAGCTCTCCTGTTTGTGTGGTGTTTGAATGTGTGGTCATCTAAGAGCCTGTTCTTCTATGCTTAATGTCACCTCCTTGGCATAATCATGGTGTCATATAATATATGCAGCTTAGAAATGTGCGTTTTAAAACTTAATGTCTTATGAACATATTCTGCTAGCATTACAGTCCTTTAATGCCTCTGTTATATTTCCTTGTTTAGATTTGTCATATTTATTGGATTATTTCCCGTTTTTTTGTGTGTGTGTGTATGTGTGTGTACGCACATGTGGATGCACATGCATTTATGTATGATTATGGAGGTCAGAGGATAACTTCAGGTGCTGTTCCTCAGGCCACAGGCTAGGCTAGCTGGCCTGTGAGCTCCAGGGATCTACCATTCCTGCCTCCCCAATGCTAGGGTTACAAGTTCCTCCTACCAAGGCTGGCTTTCATTTTAACAGGATTTCTGGGAACTGAACTCAGGTCCTCAGGCTTGCAAGGAAAATACTTTTCTGACTGAGCCATCTCCACGGCCCCTATTTTCATTTTCCTTAATTATCGGAACCAAGGCTGCAACATTCCCTTCTCTGAGCATCTTTCCACACTTTCTCAAGACAAGCTCTTCAAAGGGCGGTGTCAGAGAGATGAATACAGTCTGCAAAACCTCTAACGCCTCCTGCTTACCTGCCTCTACCCAACTTTCAGTCTTTATCCAGAGGCATGGGAACTCACTATGCTGATTTGCATTTCCTTGCTTTAGATTTTTAGTGCATTTATCCTCATTCTTTCCTGGAGGCCCCTCTCTGTGCATGTTGAGATCCCCCTGTGTTATTTATCACATGTCTCTTCTCCCTCGGACAGGAGAGGGTTTGGTGCATAGAAGATTTCAAACATCTGTTGATTGTTGAGTGAGCTAGCTTTCCTGCATTCTGCTCAGTTTTTCTTCTGCTAATGAGTGGTTTTGCCTTTTTGTTACTGGTTTTGAGGAACTTTTTATAACTAATGATCTTAGTTCTTGGTCACATAGAGTATACATATTTTTACCAGATTGCTTTTTATGCCATACCTTTGAAGATTTTTGTTTTTGCATTGCATATAAAAATACTTACTTTTGGGCTGGAGAGATGGCTCAGAGGTTAAGAGCACTGACTGCTCTTCCAGAGGTCCTGAGTTCAATTCCCAGCAACCACATGGTGGCTCACAACCATCTGTAGTGAGATCTGGTGCCCTCTTCTGGCCTGCAGTCATATATGCTGTATACATAATAAATAAATAAATAAATAAATAAAAATACTTACTTTTAAAAAACAGGGTTAATGACATTAACATTTTCTTCAGTTTTATTTTTCTTGATTAACTTGCAAAAGAATTTTCTCTTTCAGGAGCGATGAAACTGTCACCTCAATGTTTTCTAATTACCTGTAATGGTTTATTTGGAAAACATTAAATTATTCATCTCCATGAATGTGTTTCAGAGAGAGAAAAGGGCTTACCTGGAAGGTCTAAATCTCAAATGACTGGAAAACTGTCTCAGTCTCTTCTTGCCCCTTATTCTAAGATCTCAGAAGATGAGTTGGAGGGAGAACATTTACATTTATGGAGGGTCTGTTTTCCAGACACCTGAGACTTGCAGTACATATTCTACTCCACTCTTCCAGCACAGCCCTGCCAATCACGTTAGCTTCAGTTTGCCACTGAGAAGGCTGTGGCTTAGAGAGGCAAAAGGCCTGTGCAGAGCCATTGCCTAAGTTCAGATTTGGGGCTCCTGCATGGCAGTGCTCTGTGCTCTGGGTCCTAGCTCCAGTATCCTCACTGTCAACAGAATGTACTGATCAGCAGCAGGAGTGATTCGTTGAATAGTGTCAGCAGTAGACCTACTTTTAGGGGAGGGGTAGCCTAAGGAGTTGGCTCAGTTGGTAAAGAGCTTGCTGTGTAGACATGAGACTGAGTTTGATCCTGAGCAGCCGTGTGAAAGCCAGACAGACCGGTCCATGCTTGTAATTCTAGAACTGGGAAGCAGAGAAGGCTTGCTGGGGCTTGGTGACCCGCCGATCTAGCTGAAAACAGTGAACTCCAGGTCAAAGTCAGTGATAGACCTGAACTCAGAAAAATAAGACGGAGAGTGATTGAGAAAGATAATCCATGCATGAGCAACCCCCTCACCCCCCACCCCCAACACACACACACACACACACACACACACACACACACAGAGGGGGATAGATATTGAGTTGAGAAATTAAAGGACAAAATCCTATTTTGGTGGAGCAAGCAAAGATGAGTTTTGGTGCCTTTCTCTCAACTCTCTATTCCTGCTACCAGCTAGTGTCCTGCAAACAGGACTTTCTTTGCTCCAGAAGGGGTAGTCAAAGAGAATTGCAGAGTTAGAAGCAGAGAGCAACACGGACAATGATTATTTTTAAAATGTGTAACACGCACTCAGAACCATGTCTGTTTGGCAGTCCTAGGATGGCAAGCGTTATTATTTTATTGTTAAAACACAGTTAGCACCGCTGAACGGGCGCCCAGACTTCAAGTGATGCGTTCAAGGCTCTGTGTTGTGCAGCCAGCTTTGCGGCAGCTACAGTGTTTTACCAAACTGCCGATTCCAAATGGTGAGCTAAATGTGCATAATCATTTGAGTGTAATTTGAATGATGTTAGGAATTCAGATTTGCAGCAGGGTGAATCACTGACAAGCCGGTACATTTGTGATCTTGAAGAAATGTAAAACAATTGTGCATTGTTCGAGACTGATGGGTATGTTATGTGGTGTACAAATTTGCATTTTAACACTCATTTACATTAATTGGACACAGTTACTTTGAAACAAACGTGGATGAAAATAATGATTTTGTGTTTTGAAAGAATAAATAATATATTAACTATTGCAACTAGGTATATCTCAAATTACAAACATAATACAATAAATAACGTGAGGTAAAAATAATAAATGTATTGTCTTTCTGGGGGCTCAGGGACCATCATTGAAGAGGAAATAGAATGACCGTAAGAGCCAGTGATCACGGAGGCCCAGAGCAAAGCAATTGCAGCTGGAAATGAGAGGACTGATGGCCTCAGGAACTCACAGAAGATATGGCTGCTTTCATAAGACCTGTCCAGGGTCAAAGCAGAAGCAGTCATACGACAGCACAGAGCGGTCAGGGGCTCACGAGCCTGCACCCCCAGCTGAGGAACTATTGGCAGTCCATGGCTCCTGGGGGGGAAGGGGGGGTCAGCTTTCATTAAGGTGTGAGTCCTGGTAGGTCAGCCACATTCCAGTGGAGGGTCCAACACCCAGGCATGTATGCGCAGCACGCATTAGACCTAGTGGGTTATTAAAAACCCCAACAGGACCTGGAGAGATGGTTTAACAGTTAAGAACATTGTTGCTTTTACAGAGGACACGGTGCGGTTCCCAGCACCTACACGGTGGCTTACAACCATTTGTAACTCCAGTTCCTGTGGATACAATGTCCTCTTCTGACCTCTGCAGACACCAGCCATACATGTGGCACACATACATCCATGCAGGCAGAACACCCATGTGCATAAATAAATATATCTAAAAAATAAACAGAGCAGAAAACAAAAGAGGACACGAAATTGGGAGGGAGTGGAAAAGTGGGGTAAATATGATCAAAATACATTGTATAAAATTCTCAAAGAATTAATAAAAATATTAAGTGAAAAATGCTAAGACAATAAACAGAAGAAAAGTTTCTAATCCAAACATAGGAACTGTACAACTTTGTTACGATCAATATACATGAACTGGGTAAGTATGTCACTATCCTGACAGAAATTAAGATAATTCTAAAGAAACACTTATGCCCGCCTTTGATGACTGAAATAAGTTGCCCCAAGAAATTGGAATTTCTGTAGGAGTTTCATGGAGAGAGAAAGAAAAGACTGAGGCCTGATGCCAGTCAGTATGTATGTATAAAACAAATGTGTTCTCAAAAGTTTTACTGTTGACAAGAAATGGCTTTAAAGCATTTGTTACATATGTTTACCATGTTTGCTACATATTTTCATGTCTTAAAAGCAACATGAAGAGTCACCAAAACTGGCTTTATCAAAGTTTTTCATTTTCTTTCTTTTTTTTTGCATTTAATTTCTTCATCCTATTTATTTATGTTTGTCTAACGTCGAACAATAAATTCCTCATGTCCTTATCTAATTTTCTTTTATTCTTGAGAATTCATACATGTATACAATGAAGTATGATCACATAGATTGCAGGTCCTCTCCATCTCCTCTAACACGTCTGCCTCTTGACTTAATGTCTTTCTTTTTTCTTTTTTGATAACTCACTAAGTCCAGTTAGAGCCACCCATACATGCATGGGTGTAGGGGCATCGACTGGAGCATTGAAGTGCCCCCAGTTGGTACAATCTTCATGAAGAATGCCTCTCCCTGACCCAGCAACTATGCACTGCCAGCAGCTTCCCAGCATGGGGTGAGAGGTCATCCACCCCATCTATCAGTTCTCTGTGTACATCGAGATGAACCCTGTAATGTCTGAAGCTTTAGAATAAGTTTTGAAACCATGTGATGTAACTCCCCCAACTTGACACTTCCTAATTGTTCTTTTTCCATCTCCCTCGATATATGTATATATTATAAAGACATTAGCCTATCAGTGATTTACACTACTACAAAATTCAAATTCTTAACATGATTCAAATTACACCCAAATGATTATGCACACTTACTTGGCAATTTAGAGAGGCACTGTGGTAAAATACTATGTCTTCATATACAGTTTTGAAGCAGTTTGTTAATTTGCACAAAATCCATGCCGAGATTTTAAGAGGAATGATGCCAATTTTAGATCAGTCTGAAAGCATGGACAGCTCACTGACGCTGAGACTTTAGAGTCTATGGGAATGGTTTATGTATACATTTCTTTATGCCTGTTTTAATTTTCCTCAGTAAAGTTTCAGTGTTCAGATTGTATCTTTAGAATAAATTTATTCTTAAGACTCCAATGTACTTTGATGCCAGTGAAAGTGGTGCTTTAAGAAATATTCATTTTGCAGTTGATTTGGTAATATATATAATATATATATACTATAATATATATATATAAAACACATATATATTCTTCTTGTTTGTCAATAATATATTCTAGGACATTATTAATAGTAGTTCCTATAGTTATGGTTATTATAATCTAACAATAGTTATACAGTTAATTATTCTCATGCTATTTAATTTTATGTTCTATTTTAACTGTATGTCTGCATGTGGTGGACACACGTGTGTAGGTGCCCACAGAAACCTGAGGCAGGGGTTACAGGCAGCTGTGACCTTCCTGATGTGGGTGCTGGGAACTAAGCTCATGTCCTCTGCAAGAGCGACACATGCTCTTAGCCACTGACCCTCTCTGTAACCCCCCTCACACTTTAAATCCATCCTTTAAGAACTCTTTGTGTTGTGTACACGTAAAGATGATTTTGTCTTCACTTTCTAGTTCTTTTGCCATTTATCTTTCCTGTCCTACTGCTTGCCTAGAATTTTCAGCCTAGCATTAAAGCCTGTGAGGTCTATTACATCACATGGTCAAGTGTGATGTTAGCTAGAGATACCTTTATTAAATGAGGAAGTTGTGTCTTTAGTCTGTTGACAGTTTTTATAATAAGGAATAGTTGTGTTTTGTCCAATTTCTCTTTTGCATGTACAGTGATAATGATTTTTGTCTTTATTGTATAAATATGGCGAATCACGTAGACTGAGTTTTCCTTTTTTAATTAAGTTTGTTCTTTGAATATTTTATACATGTAAATAATGCCTTCTGGTTAATTTCTCTGATTCTCAAGTATTGAGTTAATATTCAATTACTGAGATAAATCTCACCTCATCCTGAAATACTGTTCTCTTCATTTATTGATGAGCTTTTAAAATATTTCACTGAGGGTTTTAAAGCTCTAAGTTCATGAAAGACATTGATCCATGGGTTTTCTTTTTCTTTTAAAGTGTTGAGTTTGGCTTCCTAAAATGAGCTGAAAGCACATTCTCTACTTCCATTTTCTGATGATTTTGTTTAATATTGACATTTTTTCTTTCTTAAAGTTGGCCCACGTCAGAATGGCAAAGAGTAAACCTTGCAAAATTCATAGAGTTTGGAAGCAGACAATGAGACCTGATGTGTCACCCAAAGCTGTTTAGAACTCCCGGACAGCAGTGACCTCCCCTGCTTCAGATGCCTCAGGGTGAAGAGATGGAATCAGGTGGTGGCTGTGTATGCAGTGGGTTGCCCTGTGGTTGAGAACCCCAGGAGGACAAGCTCAGATCCTTTCTGAGCTAGCAACAGACACCTTCTTCCTCCCTGGGGGAGTGAACATGCTCAGATACTTTGGAGTTGCTTTGATTGATTTGGTTGGTCATGAAACTGCTTGGTTTTAGGGTCCTTGGACCTTGTGCCAGCATACTTAGCAAGGACACCCAGGAATGCTCAGGGCCCATGCACACCATTGTACAAAGGAGTTCTCCCCTCAGCTCCCCACTCCCTTTCCATCCTTTCCCTCCCTTCCTCCCCTCACCCTTCCTTTTTTTTTTTTTTTTTTTTTTTTTCTTGTTTTTTTGAGACAGAGTTTCCCTGTGTAGCCCTGGCCATATTGGAACTCTGGTCTTGCTCTGTAGACCAGGCTGGCCTCGAACTCAGAGATCCACCTGCCTCTGCTTCCTGAGTGTTGGGATCAAAGGCATGCACCACTATGCCTGTCTTGGGAGTTTCCTTTCTAAGGAGACTTTTTATTAAAGACACAATTTCTTTAAGCCACACTGATATCTTATTTCTAGAATCAACTTTGGAAATTTGTATTATTTGAGGAATTTATTCCACCCAATTTGCCAAATTCATTATCCCCCCATTTTAATATCTACAGGATATATTATCATTTCTGAAATTAGTATTTTTGATTTTTATATTTCCTATCTTTTTAGTCTTGCTAAGAGTTTATCAAGATCTTTTCTTCAAGAGTCACATCTTGATTTTGTTAAATTTTTATACATTCTCTCTTTGTGTGTGTGTATGTTTCTGTGATGGGTGTACATGTGTCTATAGGTTTGTGCATGTGTGTGAGGGTGTACATGTGTCTGCACACATGTAGAAGCCAGAGGTTGGTGTCTAGGGTCTTCTTCATTCTCCCCCACCTTTCTTTTTGAGACTCATTGAATTTGGAACTCACTGATTTGCCTAGGCTGGCTGGCCAGTGAACTCTAGACATCCCCCTGTCTCATCCCCATCTCCAGGGCCTTTGATGTGAACTGGGGTCCTCATGCTGCATGGCAGGTTTTTTTTTTTTTTTTTCCAACTGACTGGTCCATTTCCCTAGGCCCTTAAATCCTTTTTTTAAAAATTTAATTTTCAGAATTTATAAATGTTAGTTTTAATCTCGGCTAACTTTGGAAGTTTTTTTTTTTTTTCTTTCTTTCTCTCCTTAACTCCTTCTGTATATTTTGACAGGGTGAGTGAGGCTGTCGCCTGGTTGCTGTACATTTTGAATCTTGGTTTTTTAATACTCTCTTTTCTCTATAATCACGTTGATAACTTGGTTCTACTTTTGAAAATGGAATTCCCAAGTGTTCCACATGTGTTGCTCACACCTATTTTCTTGTGTGACTTCTAATGTCACACTCACAACGAGCTCTTCCAGAGCCTGTCCTCCTTCCCCAGCCAACACCAGCCACCAGCCTGCCTTTTGTTTTGTCCCATTGTCTGTCTTCTCTTTGTTCTTCTCTGTATCACACTGAGCCTAATTCTGAGAGGGGAGGTTGTCTGTCCTGCCTCACTGGATGAGGGACTATTTGTCTGACTCTTTGTTTTCTCAGTGGGGTCCCCCTGCCTCTGTACATGTTCCACACTCTCGCCTTGCCTTCTTACACTTATAAATGATTTTTTAAATTTTTAATTGAGTTCTGAGAATTTTCTATTATATTTTTATCATATTTACCTCTGCTCCCCCCCCACCCCCCACCCCCCCACCCCCCCACCCCCCGCTTTTCTCAGATCTACCCTCTTTTTCCCAAGCCCTCCCAACTTCATGTTCTCTTTTATTTTTTGTTTTTTGAGACAGGGTTTCTCTGTGTATCCCTGGCTATCCTGGAACTCTCTCTGTAGACCAGGCTGGCCTTGAACTCACAGAGATCTGCCTGTTACTGCGCTAGGATTGAAGGCGGGTGCCACCACCACCTGGCTCCTCTTTTATTTTTAATAGCTGGTTGAGTCCAAATTTACCCTGACCATATGTTCTCCTAGGTGTGGGGCTGTCCACTGGAACGTTGTCCATCTACCAAGGGCCACACCTTTAAAATAAAAATGGTCTCTGTCCCCTCCCCAAGCCACCGACTATCCGTAGGGCCTTAGTTAGGGGCTTTCCCCCTGAGCTCCCGCTCTGTGCTGGAATATTGAGTAACTTGACCTCATGCTTCTGTGAGTTCATGAGATCTTGTCATGTATAACACTGGTTCCATCTGGTCCTCCCCAACATCTGGTTCTTCCAAACTTTTTGCCCCTCTTCTGTGATGGTCTCTGAGCCTTGTTGGAAGGGTGGGACATTCTGATTCTATTGGCTTCCTGATTCATGGTGTATACTGAGGTCCCTTGCTCCTTCCCAGGCCTGCAGGAGAAGAACCGTTGTCCAAGAGGCTGAGTCAGCATTCAGATGGTGCCCGACAGGGCTCCTCCATTAGCTCCCTCTCCCTCACTATTCTACACTGACTGGCCAGAAGGGCACCCGAACAGGATACCTTTGGGCTCTGGAGCTGCCCAAGCCCCTCCCAGCCATGTGTGCAATGGATCCATCTTTTTGATATGCTTTTGGGGAGTTCTGTGCTCTGTTCTGGATCTGAGGTGTTATGTATTGGCATTCTGGGTCTTGATTCATCTTAATCTATATTTTATAGTCCCTGGCAGCTCTTCTCATATATGCTGTGGGTCATAGGGGTCACCTCACTTCATTGGTAATGGAGGCATCTTTCGGTTTTTAAAGAGTAACTTTTTGGAGCATAGGTTTCAAGGTAAGGAGTAAAGCACAAAGCATACAGAGCACTTTCCCTTGCCACAGCTAATGGGAAATCTGCATTTTAAGTTTCAGTGACTTTGGGCTGGTTAGTTTCTGAAGACCGCTGAAGGATGAAATGGTAAGAAAAAAGGGCAGACACTAGCAGCTCCTTAACAAAGTGCTCAGTGATGCACAGTGGATATGATTCTCCTTCTACGAATTCACATGTGGCAGTTCTGACAACCAGCCACCAATAGGGTGTGTGTACTCACACACTGTTGTTTTGTTTTGTGTTATTGAACCCTGACTGTACAACAGGCACTGTGCTGGTTAAAGCTTTAGAAGAATGCATTAATGTGAGGAGTGACCAAGTAACCTTGACAAATGAAAAACAATGTCTCAAAGTGATGGGCTGTGGTACTCAACACACTGTGTGGATGGGGTGTGCCTCTCGGTGATTGGTTCTGGGATGGGAGCCATGGTTTCTTTCCTCTGTTGGCCTTGAAATGTTTGTTCACTGGTCACAGTTTGACCTTGATTTTCCTTGCTCCTACATGAGAGAACTCTAAATGGTGGAGTTCTCAAGGGCGATAATCCTGTTGCCTTCACACAATGGGATTTGGCACAATGGGCAGATTTCCAGTAATTCGGGGTGTTTCAACACAACTTTAGGATATGACCAACCTGGACAGAAAACTTTCTGAACAGACAGTAACTTGAGTCTATGAGTGTTTTAAACATTTGCATTAGTGAGGCAGGTACCACAAGGTGCCGTCTTCCCAGACTTTCTTCAGTCTCAGCTCATTTATTCTTTCAGAAGCTTTGAGCATCTTTTTTTATTTATTTCCACTGCTTCCTTCAGGATGCTTCCCATATGGCTTTAAACATTCAGCCCAGACTTTCTTAGTATCCCACTGACAATAGCATGAATCCAATAGAAACCCAAGAGAGATTTTTACATTACATCCAAAGGGAGAGAACACATCAGTTTCTTGGGATGCAATTTGGCTCCCAAGCAGAACACTGAATCATCTCTCTAAGAGGGTGAAAGTAAATAAGCCATTTAGAGTCTTTTAATGGATAGCCTGGCTTGCCATTATGCCGGCTGTGGATTTGAAGTGGCAAATAGGAGTTCCTGGAGCAGAAACCTTGAGGACTGCTACTAATTTGAGTGAAATGGAGTGAGTGAGGCATCACCCAGTGAAGTAGGTGGAGCAGAGAATGCTGGGCTGTTGGGGCTCTTGAGGGGTTTATGAGTTTTTCTGCACTGGGAGGTACAGCGGGTATTGAAAGTTGGCCAGGTAAATCCTACCCAATTACAGAGACCCAAAATGAGAAGCGCTGATCAGTTGCATTTGGAAGAAGAGCTGACAAATTCACTGTCAGACCAAATAGATGACGCCCTGAAACTTCAAGCTGTATCAGTAAAAAATGAGATATTTATGCCAGTCAAATATGAACTAATATTCCTTCTAAAATGTATGCACTAAATATATTTCTCAACACAGAGACTAGACCCAGTAGGATTTTCTCATTAGATGGTTACTGAATCTTGCTGAAAATAGAGTGGGAACACAGAGGATGGTCAGCAGTGATGGGTACACATGCTGCAGTATGGACAGAAGGGTGTCTCATGGACCAAACAGTGAAGAGAGGCAGCCGTGGACATCTTAAGAGGGTCAGTGGTAGCTTCTTGGCATGCAGCAAGATGCTGGGGCTCCCAACATGCTCCTAACTGTAAGACTTCACTGGAATCGAGAGGAGTCCTTTCTGCTTGAGCGTGTAAGAGGATGCTGATCCTTTTTCTCCAAATGCATGCTCACTTTCCAGGTTTGTTCATGCTCCTGGGGTGCACACTGAGAAACTTCTAGCACCACTGTGGCAAAGATGTCTGTTGTGGGCCAGTTCTGACTATAAAGGGCAGGTATTCCAAGGAATTTTTATGATAAACTGGAGTGAGTCATGCAAGCTTAAGATTTATGTAGTGCCTGGCCACTGAGATCTCCTTTTGAGTGGTCTCAAGGGCCTGGGATGCTTCAAGATGAAACAGTTGTCTGCTTTCACAGCCAAGGAGGCTTAAGAGTTAGACTGAAACTCTGCCTGGGTGTAGGTTTCAGTCTTGCATCTCAGAGCTAAATTTTTGAAAGAGTTCTCATCATCCTCATTTTCTCTTCTCCCAGGAAGGACTCTCTGGACCCTGTATTCACATTCTCCAGCTAGGCTTGTTGCCCTAGGAAACACCATGGCTAGGAGTTTTGCTGGCTCCAATCCTGTGGTTTTTTTTTTTTCTGGCAGATTTCACAGGTGCTGGGAACAGATGGCTGAGGCGTCAAAGGTTCAGTCCTAGAAGGAGGGATGGAGACAAGCAAACATGTCCTGAGAGAGTGCAAGGAAGATTAGTGGTTATTTCAGTCCACAGTGCTCAGAATTATATTCCTGGCCTTCTATTAGCTTAAACAATTATTATCACCTTGCAATTGAATGGTTGTTGGTTTTTTTTTTTTTTTTTTTTTTTTTATAGATTCCAATAATGCACCTCTTAGCAGATGCCCTAGCAATGGAAATCTTATTTGAAAAGATCATCTCTATGCAATACAGAGCCTGATGTATACTGGAGTGTCTATTGATTCACTACAGATGCGTCATATGTTTTCCACATTCTATATTAAAGCTAAATGAAATACTTTAGTTAAAATCCCCCTCTACATTAGAGATAAATGTCTTTTCAAAAGATTCCTAGTTTTTACATTTATACAATCAGCTATTGCCACAATTTTCTGCAGTTTACCTGGCTGCCAACAGTTACCTCTGTGTGCTGCTCAAAAGCTTTGAGGCCTTGGGGGCTGATTTTCTTTTGTTGTTGTAGATAGGAATAAATGGACACATGGAGAAAGCTGGATGCTGAAAACTCTAAAATAAGCAGGTCCTAATTTATCATTATCCCAGGGGTTATATTTAGAGTTGAATAACTATAACTGAGGGTCTTTTACTGAACCTGTTTTGACTAGGCTGCCTGGCCTTAGATCTTGCATCCATTCCCCAGCACTGGATTACAGGCACATTCCACCATGTGCAGTGTTTTGGTTACGGTTCTATTGCTATAAAGAGACACCATGACCAAGGTAATGAGAGAGAAGAAAACATTTAATCAGGGGGCTTCCTTCAGTTTCAGAGGGTGAGTTCATTATCATCATGGCCGGGAGTGTGGTGGCAGGGAGGCATGGTGCGAGAAGTAGTGAGAGCTACCTCAAAGCCCAACCTCCTTCTCAGTGACCCACCTCCGCTCACAAGGCCACACCTCCTAATCCTTCCCAAACAGTTTCACTAACTGGGGACCAAACATACAAACATATGACCCTGTGGGGGCCATTGTCATTCAAAACACTACGTTCCGTTCCATGGTCCTGATAAGCTTGAAGCCATATTAGAATGCAAATTGTATTTAGTTAAACCTCAAATGTCCCCATAGTCTTTCACAGTCTCAACACTGTTTAAAAGTCCAAAGTATCTTCTCAGCCACAAGGCAATCTCTTCATTGTAATCCCTTGTAAAACCAAGAGCAGATCACATACTTCCAGCACACAGAATATAGATTACCATTATGGGTGACAGTAAGGAAATACTGGACCAAACCAGGACTGAAAACCAGCAGGGCCAAATCCAAATTCTGTAACTCCTTGTCTAATATTAAAGGGTTCATTAGATGCTTCTTTCCTCCCGGTTTTGCTTACTGTAACACACTTCTCTCTCCTGGGCTGGTTCCCCTTCCATCTGTAGCTCTCTCCGTGACAGGCATCCCACAGCTCTGGGTCTCCATGCAGGGACTCCCCTGTCACAGGCCCAGCCTTGGTGACCTCCCTTAACTGCAGAGGAAGATTGCATGGCTCCTTTCCTGTGTCTTTGACGTTCAGGCCAGAACCACACGGCTGAGGCTGACAAGTTTTGCTGCCTGTTGGGGCTGGAGCTTGGCCCCTTCCTTGAATTACACTTGCATATGATTTCAGGTCCTTGTTTAGGCCTAGGAAATCCCGAAGACCTTTCTCTTTCATGGGTTGCAGAATTAGGTGGGTGGGTCTTGTCCTGAGGTTACCACTCCTTTATTCCATTTTGAATCAAGCCCTTCTTTAAACTTTTTATCTCCTTGAGAACAGGTCTAGGCTCCACCATTACATTTCCTAATTCCCCTTTTCTCCTCAAACTGTACCTTTTATATTTCTCCTCACCCCACTTGCTCCTTTTTACTGTTGATCTGCATAAGAGTGATGACTAATGACCATGTGACATGGTCAATACTGGGCTGTCTTGAAATCTCCTCTACCAACTACATTAATCCAAAACTCTTCAATCTAGGCTCCAACAGAATTTTAGATAAGGACTAACAGCAGCCACATTCTTTGCCAAAATATCACACTAGCCAGTTGATAATATTCTTCTCTTGAAACCTCTTGAGCTAGGTTTGAGTAGTCCATATCACCCTTAACACCACTGTCTTCCATGATTCTACTAGGATGGCCCATTAGTCTCTGCTTAGAGCTTTACTAGTCCAAAGTCCCAAAGTCTTCCATATTTCTCCAACAAGCAGCATGGTTGGGTCTGTCACAGAAATAACCCACTCCTGGTCCGATTTCTGTCTTAGTGATTGTTCTACTGCTGTGAACAGACAACCATGACCTTGGCAACTTAGAAGAAAGCATTTAATTGGAAGCGTGCTTACAGTTTTAGAAGGTTAGTCCATTTTTATAAAGGCTGGTAGCATGGTGGCAGGCAGACAGCATGGTGCTGGAGAAGTAGCTAAGAGCCTTACATCCAGATTCATAGGCAGGAGAGAGAGAGAGAGAGAGAGAGAGAGAGAGAGAGAGAGAGAGAGAGAGAGAGAGAGACAGAGAGAGACAGAGACAGAGAGAGACAGAGACAGAGACAGAGAGGGAGGACGGGGAGAGAGAGATACTGGGCCTGCTGTGGGCATTTGAAATTTCAGAACTCCCCCATGCCCTAGATAAACATCTCCTCTAACAAGGCCACACCTCCTAATCCTTCCCACATAGTTTCATGAAGTAGGGACCAAGCATTTAAACATCTGATCCTATGGTGGGCATCCAGTTGGAACTTCCAGCTCGACCCTGTATGATCTGGAATGAGCCCCATTCCTGTTTCTCTCTCCAAACCCCGCCTGCTCAGAGAGCCTCTGAGCAAAGAAAAGACACCAAAAAAGCCCAGTTCCCCACATTATTGGCAGCTACAACAGCCCCTCCCCTGAAGTCACAGTTGCCCGAGTCCTGGTCTAAAGTGCTCAGCTTTTGATCACACTTGGGCACAAATGCAGCTTGTGGTGGACACATTACTACCCCTCACCTACGACCTATAAAGTCTCCCTGCTTTAGTTTGGGTAAATGGCTTCTCTAGCCTTGATCTCTGGAACTGGAGAACCTGCCCAGAAGTTGCTTTGCTCCAATAAACCCGTTGTTATACTTTTTCAGTTCAGCTTGGTCTGGCTTACTGTGTCAGCCAAGAAACCTATTATGGAGGGTGGCATTCAAACCACTATGGCTAATTTTTAAGTAGGTTTTGGGCATCTGAGCTCAGGTTTTCGATTGACCGGCAAGTACTTTCCCCATTAAGCCATCTCCTCAGCCTTTAACTTTTTTTTTTATGATCAAAAGTAGCATCTTTTTTTCATTTATTTACTTTTTTGTTTTTGTTACATTATTTTATTTATTTACTTACTTGGGTCCAGGGTCTCACTAAGTAGCCCTGGCTGGTCTGGAACTTGCTACGTGAACCAGACTGCCTAACCTCTGCCCCCTCAGTGCTGGGATTTAAGGGGCATGCTGCCACTATTTATTTGTCTGTTTATTTGTTTTTAAAGGAAGTTACCTTTTCTTTTTAAGCTGAAATCTGTGCTGTGACCATTGACAACCCCTTGTTGATTTCTTTAGGTGAACTATGACAAGAACTTTCTTTATTTCATTATCTAGGCTATGTGACCGCCACACTGTTGGAACACAGTCCAGGAATGAAATCATGTGAGGAGTACTCTGAGTGCTTGTGAGAAAACTCCAAGAAAACAAGACAAGGGTCTTGCGATCTCTTTCTTCAAAACCTAGAATTGTCCTTGGAGTGTTTTCATGCTCCTCCCTGGTATGGCAGATAGGAATGACCTTACTTCAGATCACTCATTATTGCTTGCTGTTGTTATTCAATTAAAGGTATAAGATATCCTGTCTGTGCCCCTATGGAAAAACACGTTTCTACCACGTGAGGCTTGTCCTTGTGATTGTCTACAGCTTGAACTCATGAGAGCTTTACTCATGTGACCTTTCTTAACCTTCAAAGTATACGTTGTCTGATGCTCAGAATAAAGCTGACTACTGCATGAGACTCGGCTTCATTTTCCCAGGTCCCACCACCTCTGGAGTGGAGACAGCATATGGAAAAGCAGGGCATTGAGAGATTATCTTGGGGAGTCAGGTCATTGTAGACAGGCAGTGGGCACCATCCAGCATGGAGCCGAGGGAGGGGAGAGGGTTCAAGGGTCCTAGAATCAGAGATCCTACAGTTTAAAAGTCAGCTTATTATGGCCACATTCTGACTTTCTGCTGTTTGCTCTGGCAGGGTCAGTCACACACACTTTGAGAACTGAGGCAGGCATTCTGATGATGAGAATTCTTTATTACATTTGGTGTCTTTCGTTCTGGTCTCTGAACATCCTAGCTGGTCCTGCAGCCTGTGAGAGGAATTTCAAGCACCCCCACCCCCACTTTCTGATCTCATGTGCCTTTTGTATATATACTTTTTATATATATACAAAAGTTTTATATATATACAAAAGTTTTACTGTGTAGGCAGGCTGGTCTGGTACAGGTGACTTGCTTCAGCCTTCTCAAGGCTGGCGTTACAGGTTATCTTGGTCAGGGTTTTTATTGCTGTGAAGAGACACCAGGACCATGGCAGCTCTTACAAAGGAAAGCATTTCACTGGGACTTGCTTACAGTTTTAGAGGGTTAGTCTATTATCGCCATGGCAGGAAGCATGGCAGTGTGCAGGCAGACATGGCTCTGGAGAAGGAGCTGAGAGTTCTACATCTAGATTGGCAAGCACCAGGAAGAGAATTGGCTTGACCTTCTGAGACCTCAAAGCCCACCTGCTAGTGACCCACATCCTCCAACAAAGCCAGACCTACTCCAACAAGGCCACACCTCCTCACAGTGCCACTCCCTACGGGCCCATGGGGGCCATTTTTAGTCAAACCACCACACAGGTTTGAACCAGAAGAACCACCAGAAGAATGCTCCCCTGTAGTGATTTAAGAAAAGAAAGGAGAAATGGGTACCTTTTGGCGGGCCCTGCCAAGGTGTGCCACTAAGCCAACACGCCACGTGCAACTGAGTGAGTACAAGAGGGTTATTGGGGGAGGGAGGAGGGGAGAGTGAAAGTGCATGCTGGAGTGGGGACTTGAGAGAGGCAGGCAGACAGACAGACAGACAACAGGGAAGAGGAGCAAGAGGAAGAAGAGGAGGCAAGAGAAATGAGAGGTAAGAAAGGAAGAGAGGGAGAGAGGGAGGGAGAAGGAGAGAGGGGGAGGAAGAGAGGGAGAGAGAGAGGGGGGGAGGGAGAGGGGGAGAGAGGGATGGGGAGTGCAGGAGCACTGTGTCCTGGGGGCACGTTTAGGGGGTGCACATGTCACACAGCTAAGGCGCCTGGTGACACGTGGTGACGGTGACGTGGTGACGGTGACGTGGTGACGATTGCTTTGGCATCAGCAGAGGCTGCTGTGTGGGAACTAACAACCCCCCACCCCCCACAACAGGGCCTTGTGCCTAGACTGGCCCTGGCCTTGTCCTTCCCTCCTCCCGCCCGGCGGAGCCTCCTGCATGCTGGGATTAGTGTGTACACCAAGCCAGGCTCTTCCTATTTATGCCTTGTTCGTTTCAGAGCCTCGGCAGTGTAAGAAACATCAAATACGAATCTTTTCTATTAAATGCTGCAAAACTTATGTTTAGGACAAGGAATGCAAATCTTTTATCTCCCTCACCCTGTAAGACTTTTAACTTGTCTTAATCAACCCACCCAGGAAGGCCCACTGCTGTATTCTGGGAATTTGAAGGCCTAGAGCAGTGACCCTTTCTCCTTGGAGCATTGACCTCTGTCTCTCCCCTTCATTTCCTGTGCATTAATAATTCTTTTTAGACTAGCTGGTTGAATAAGATAGTGAGGTCGACCCCGGCCAGTATGGAAAAGACACAGTTGACGAAGCCACCACCTGTGTGAGGATCAAAACCAAGTGTCTGTCCTGTCTCTGTTTGCTCTTCTGAGCATGTGCAAGCTCTTAGTCAAGAGCAATGGTTCTCAACCTATGGGTCACGACCCCACATATAGCAGATATTTATATTATGATATAGCAGATATTTTTATTATGATTCATAACAATAGCAAAATTACAGTTATAAAGTAGCAACAAAATAATTTTATGATTTGGGGTCACCACAACAAGTGGAACTATATTAAAGGCTTGCAACATTAGGAAGGTCGAGAACCACTGCTCTAGAGTAAAATTTGCCATGTCCAGTTGGAATGGAGGTTGTTAATCCCACCGGTGGAGAATAAGACCACTACCACAGTTTAAAGTAAAATTTGAAGCAAGCTTTAATTAAATACTGGCCAGGTGGATGGGCTCTGGCCAGGTCCATCTCTGGGTTTCCAGAAAATGGCCTTTAGTCATGGTTTATAGGGGCTTTAAAAGACAGAACCCACAGTTCACATTTCCCATCAGGTCCACTCAGGGGCAAACGTACATCCTGACATACTTCCTGCCCATGAGCCTCCAGCCCACATGTGATTAAGCACATCAGGTGCAGATGGGTCAAACAAACTTGTTTAGGGGAGTGAAAACATGTGGCTTGTTATCTCCCATGAACAACAGCCTCCAGCATCTGTCCCTGGGCAAAGGGCTTGCAGATCAGAGGCACGCTTGTTTCATGGATCTCTTAGGCACAGTAATTTAAATTTATAAGGTAACTTTGGCTCTCACATGGTCTCTTTCTTTGTGACTTAGAACTTAATTCTAACTGCAGTAGCAGGCTTCCACATGGGTTCTGACTCTAGACCTTAGATCACATGACACCTGCCCGTGGTCCCTTAGCATCAGTCAGTTTTTCCTCTCTTAATAGCTTAGCCCAAACGCTGCCTTCCACATTTCCTGGTTCCTTTTGTGTCTCTCAGACAGGGCAAGCTGCCTTATGAGGACATGGCATTTCTTATTTAAAGTACTTCCTGCAAGGTGAATACCTGAACTATCCTTTTCTCTTCTCTTAATTGAACCTATCTTTTTCTCTAACCCCAGGGCTTATGAACCCATACCCACTGAAATAACACACTCCAAGCTAAGTGTGATTTTAACAAAGTGAGTGCTGTCCCTCAGTTTATGGAGAGCAGCCCCTGTGTGCCTGTCTCTGTTGAGAAGCAGGTGCAGGGCTGGCTGATGGACTCAATGCAAAGTGCACACCTTACCAAACCTGAATGCTGTATAAACCCTGGGGTCTGCAAACAACAAAGGGACCTTTCTATACACTTCATTAAAATGCATTGTGAAGGAGTGCTGAAGGCTGTCAGCCTTCAGCTGTCACTAGGATGTGATGGAGGACACAATAAAAGGCAGATAAATTTCTCATCAGGTAAGGCTAGGTCTTCAACCTAAGAGCCCTTTGCTGATACATATGTGTGGTGATACACTGTGTACCCTAATAAACTTTGGCTGAAGATCAGAGAACAGAACAAGCCATTAGATTAAAGGTGGTGGCACACACCTTTAATCCTAGCACTTGGGAGGCAGGGATCCATCTGGATCTCTGTGAGTTCAAGGCCACCCTGGACAACATGAGATTGACTCAGTCTAGGAGAGAGACAGAACCAGGCAGTGGTGATACACACCTTTAATCCCAGTACTTTGGAATCACATGACTTTAATCCCAGCACTTGAGATCTCATGCCTTTGCTTGGGAAGCACACACGCCTTTAATCCCAGGAAGTTATGGCTGGGTGGGGAAAGGTATATAAGGCATGGGGAGACAAGAACTAGAGGCTTTTTCAGGCTGTCAAGTCTAAGAGGTAAGACATGGCAGTAGCTTGTTCCTTTGTCTCTCTGATCTTTCAGCATTTACCCCAATATCTGGCTGCAGATTTTTTTTTTTAATCAAAAGACCATTTAGAATTTGTGTTACACATATGTGACAGTGTCTCTGGGAGGCAGGAGTAGCATCTTGGCTGGATCTTCATTAATGTTGCAAGTATGCCTAGTGTTGGTTTTGATGTCTTCTGTGGTATGAGTGTTATGGGAGAAGGAGGTCCCTCTTTTCCACAATCATGCCTTGGTGAGTTTTTTAGTGGTTCCTTCCCAAGAGTTTAGAGAAGTGGTATAGAGTATAGGTCAAGATCAAGGGTAGAAATCAAGTCTAAGGATGTCCAAAGACAGGGGAGGGATTGGATTTAGGAGTCTTTCTTTTAAAAACTATTTATGTTATGTGTATGTCTGCATGTGTGCCTGTGCACTACATGCATGCAGTGAATGGGGAGACCAGAGAGGGCATCAGATTCCCCTGGAACTGGAGCTATCGATGACTGTAAGCCGCCATGTGGGTGTTGGGATGCAGGTCCTCTGTAAGAGCAGCCAGTGCTCCTAACTGCTGAGCCCCAGCTCCCTAGGAGTACCTACCTTTTAATGGAAGCTGTGGCCTTAGGCATCAAAACCTGACAGAAGGAGCTAGAGACAGACACTCAGCCTCACCAACCTCTGATCTTTGTTCGTCTATCTGAAATGGTCATGACAGCAAACCCAGTTGAAAGGCACAGTACCTGGGGCCATCTATACAGGTCAGAGTTGTATCTGGCAAACACAAGGGAGTTCAGGCAGTGTGGGCAGGGAAGCTTAGATTTGGAGGACCAAATATAAGGCGCTGAGTACCAACAGACCACTTCACTTGAATCTACTAAGAGGGCCTTTTCTCCCAGAAAGCAAGCCAGGAACTTCTCCTGTGTGTAGAGTGGCTAATGAGACCAATGTCCCTGCTGTGGCACTCAGTGCTCTTCCACCCCATAGTTTTAGAGGGTCAGAACTTGTCCTGGGACCACTGAGGTCCCATCCAATCAGAGATTCTTCCAAACTTACACCTTACATTTTATGTCTGTCTTTTAAATGCCTGTAAATAACTTATCTTCTTCAGTTTAGATGTTCCTCACAAATCTTGGGTAATAATTTTAGTTGTCCATATTTCTCCATCTCTAGTAAGGTAATATATGACTTAGTATTTTAAAAGTTACCACTGAATAGCATGGTTCATGGTTCTTAGATCAATCTTCAATAACTTTTGGGCATAATTTTATATCCCCAACAACAGATTTATACTTTTCTTATTGGGTTTCTATATGCCTTTCCTATAAAAGTTTTCAGGTTGCAATTGATGGGCTGGTATTGACATCCCATTTGCTCAATAAATTTCACCTTATATAGAGAGAATTAATCTGCTGAGTTTTCTAGACATTAGCAATACATAAAAATCCTACAATAAAGTGTGCTATTATCTCCTTTTGAAGATGAGTAATGAGGCATGACAATTTCTTTCTAAAGCAATAATCAAGAAAGAGAGCCCTACATTTAATTCATTATGTGTGTCCATAGAAAAAGCAAAGGAAAAATAAACATTTTTAAATCCATTTGAGTCAACTGTGAGCCTAAATTATAGGTTCTTGCAGCTTTAACTTAATTGCTATCAGAAAAAAAAAACCACAAGTCACTGGGAACAGATACCTCATAGAATATAAAAGTGGTAATCTCTGACATTTTAGAAAGTGATAGAATTATCTTTGTCCCAACCTGCACTGATTTTCTTTCATAGTGAATTCACAAAATATATATTAGAATAGAAGAAAAAGTGAAACCTAAGGGAATTTAATTGGAAGCTCTGTTACCAAAGTACAGTCCGTAACAGATGAAGAGAACTTGGGTTGTGACCCTTCTCAATGTCTGTGTTTATAATGGATAACAAAATGAATACTCTCCCCTCTCCCCATCCTTCCCTCCCTCCCTCCCTCCATCCCTCTTTTCCCATGGAGATCAGTCTGTGTCCTGCTCTAAATGACTATATTATGGGAGCGAGCACTGGCTTTTAGGCTCTGCCTTCCCTCGGTGACTTGATTTAACAAGGCAGCATTTGTCTCCACTTGAGTCCAAGATGACTCTGTATTGCACATAGACACCATCTGTCCCTCAATACCCATGAGGCACAGACTGAGAAATAGCTTACTCTACATAAATAAAAGGTATTACCTATAAACTTATCAAAATGGACTGGGGACACATGAGCACATGTGCACATTAAAGCCATGCTAGAAGAATCAGGCTAGAGAATTACCCAACATACCAGACCATCTTAGTTACTTTTCTATTGCTGTGACAAAACACCATGACCAAAGTGACTTAGAAAAGAAACATTTAATTTGGGGCACACAGTCGCAGGGGGTTAGAGTCCATGACCATCATAACAGGGAGCATGGCAGCAGGCAGGTAGGCATGGCACTGGAGCAGCAGCTGAGAGCCCTCATCCTTATCTGTAAGTAGGAGGCAAAGAGAGCTAACTAGTACTGGTGGAGAGAGCTAACTAGTACTGGTGGGGGCTTTTGAAACCTCAAAATCCACCCGAGTGACACACTTCCTCCAGCAAGGCCACACCTCATAATCCTTTCCAAACAGTTTCGCTAACTGGCAACCAAACATTCAAACACATGAGCCTGTGGGGCCCATTCTTACTCAGACCATCACACAGATGGTCAAAGTACTTGGCCTCCCAGTATGTGCTTCAAGGGACTGAGAGAGAGAACTCCAGCTGGTCCCTGGGGGCCAGCTCAGCTTGGTTTCCACTGTTTGATGTCATCCACTTGAACTGCCTTCTGTCCAATCATCTGTTCATCCATCAGGATCTGGTCTCCAGGGTCCTGTTCTTTGCAACTCAGCTCAACTCAGCCCTGTGGCTTGATTGAACCTGTGACACATCACAGCCTCCAGCAGCTCCCCAGCTGGGCTCCTAATATCTAACCATTGCAGATACTATCCTACCTCTCACCTCTGCCTCTAGTTAGAGTTGCTATTACTGCTATGAAACATCATGATCAAAAGCAGTTTGGGAAGGAAAGCGTTTGCTTGGCTTACATATCCTGAATCATAATCCACTGAGGGAAAGCAAGGCAGAATCTCTAACCGGGCAGGCACCTGGAGGCAGGAGCTGATGCAGAGGCAATGCTGACTTTCTCCTTGCAGCTTGCTCAGCCTGCTTTCTTATAGAACCCAGGGCCACCAGCCCAGGGATGGCACCACCCACAGTGGGCTGGGATTCCCCCTGCCCCCCCCACCCCCCCGCATTGATTACTAAGAAAATATCCTACAGGTTTGCCTACAGTGATCTTCTGGAGGCATTTTCTCAGTGGAGGCTCCCTCCTCTTAAGTGGCTATAGCTTGTGTCAGGTTAACATAAAACTAGCTAGAACACCATTTGATAGGTGTAAAATGTATGATCTAAGAATTAATATTAGTGATTAAGATTGGAATGAAAGAACCAGTGTTTCCCAACAGCCAGCCATTAGGGGAAATCAATACTACTTGACAAATTCCAGCCAGTAAAGCCAACATACTTGGTGTGTGAATTTATTGTTATGCAATAAATTCCAACATTGTGGAAAGACACAGGTGGGTCCTTCTAATTTTCTGTTATAGTATGTTCATAATAGTTCCTCTCCCACATCTATCTCTCTTTTCATCTTGTTCAATAGGGTCTTGTTATGCAGCCCAGGCTGGCCTTGATCTCTTGATCCTATTCCTGCCTCCTCAGTGCTGGGGTTTATAGGCATGGTCCATCAGGTTTGTTATGAATGTTCTTATTAACATCAATATTTGGTTCATTTGAAAATTATATATGTGTGTGTGTGTGCTCTCACTGGAGAGCATACAGATATACATGTGTGCATGTGCATATATGTGTGAGGCCAGAGGACAACCTTGAATGTCATTCATCAGTTACTGTCCACAACCACCCCTATGCCCCATCCTTTTGAAACAGAATCTCTCACTGGCTGGAGTTACCACCAAATGGACTAGGCCGGCTGGACACTGAGGCCCAGGGATTGGCCTGCCTCTGTATTCCCAAGGCTGGCATTACAAGCACATGTCACTATGCCAGTTTATTCATGTGGGTTCTGGGGATCGAACTCAGGTCCTCATGCTTGAAAAAAAAAAAAAAAAGGCACTTTACCGACTGAGCCGTCTCCCAAGCCTACACACTTTTTTTTTAAACTTAAAGACTTATTTATTATTTTTGTTTAAGTGTATGTGTGTGTGCCTGTGTAAGTTTATTTGCACCATGTGCATGCAGGTGCCCAAGGAGGTCAGAGGGTGTTGGATCCCTAAGAATCGGAGTTATAGGTAGATGTAAGTGAAAGGTTTTTACACCCCATAAGCCTCTCCGCTGACGCAGCATTCCAAATCAGACCGAATTAGAAAAGGTCCTGGTTTAATGGGTAAAGTGTCCCGGGTGATTCTCCAGCCCCACTAGAAAGGAGAGGGGGGGTTTGGGGGAGACTGGAAAACCACAGGTCTGTTCTCTGGGATGCAGCTTAAATACCCTGTGGGAGTGGTCTTGAGCATCTCTGGGGGAGGAGCTGAGTTTGGCGGGCTTTGAGGGGGTGGGTTTGGGAAATGAGATGGGGGAAGGGAGTTGAGGTGGATCTTCTACCAGAACATTCCAGATTCTTTGGGTCTATGGATGCCAGGATGCCAGGATGCCAGGATGCCAGGGGCTGAGGTGGAGTTTCCACCAGAACAGTAAGTTACCTGATGAGGATGTTAGGAAGCAAACTCAGGACGTCTGTAGGACACTGAGCCAGTCCAGCTCCCTCCCGCCCCCCCCCTTTCTTAGCACCCAAATATAAACTTCAAACTTCAGGTTTTTTGGCCTGGTATCGAAGTCAGTATGTTGACTGGGCTACAGACTGGGAATTGTCCCCAGCTAGGCCAGGGGAAAGGCCCCCTCCCAAGGTCATAAGCCTGCCCAGGAGTGAATCAAGGCACATGGCAATGACATGAAAAGGGGAGACTTACCCTGTCCCTTCCCAAGTGTGGACAAGACAATTGCTTCTGGGTCTTGAGGTCCTACTCTGACTCTGATCTTGTTTCACCGTTTCTAATCACCAGGTTTCTAAAAATTATCTAATATTTCAATCATGCAGAAAGCTTGAGGAATTATCATTCATGAGCCTGTCACACAATTCTCTCAAATGTAATATTGTATCATTATTACAATGTTGCATTTGAGAGGTAGTGGTGTGTGTGTGTGTGTGTGTGTGTGTGTGTGTGTGTGTGTGCATGTGTGTGCATGCGCACGTGTGCGCGTGCACACGCAGGTGCACATGTATTTGGGGGGTGGGGTAGGGTGGGCAGAGGTCAGCCTCAGGTGCAATTCCTCAGGATGCATCCACCTTGTTTGTTTGAGACAGGATCTCTCCCTGGAACGGGGGCTTGCCAATTAAGCTAAACTGGCTGTCCAGTGAGCTCCAGCAATCTTCTTGCCTCTGTCTCCTTGGTGCTGGGATGCAAGTGTGTGCCACCATACTTACTTAGCCTCTTATGTGGGTACTGAGAATCAAACTTGGATTGTGACAATCATTTTCTGGACTGAGCCATCTCTCTAGCACCTTCTCTGCCTCCTCTTCCTTTTATTTTCCCCGGAAAGAAATTCTTTTTTTTTTTTTAATTCTTTTTTTTTTTAAGTTTTATTTATTATGTATACAGCATGTATGACTGCAGGCCATAAGAGGGCGCCAGATCTCATTACAGATGGCTGTGAGCCACCATGTGGTTGCTGGGAATTGAACTCAGGACCTTAGGAAGAACAGTCAGTGCTCTTAACCTCTGAGCTATCTCTCCAGCCCCGGAAAGAAATTCTTACTATTTTCTTGGCAGGTTATTTTATTGATTGATGATTGATGTGAGAGGACCCAGACCCTGGTGGGCAGTGCCACCCCTTGGCAGGTGGTCCTGGATGGTATAAGAAAGCAATGTATAAGTGATGGAGAGCAAGCCAGTAAGCAGCATCTCCATGGCTGCCTCAGGTCCTGCCCCCAGGCTCCTGCCTCTAGTTCTGCCCTTACTCCCCTCAGCGATGGACTGTCACCTGAAAATGTAAGATGAAATACCACCCTCCAAGTCGCTTTTGGTCCTGGTGTTTTTTCATGGCAATAGGAACACAAATTAAGACAGCATGATACTGGAGGGAAGCAGGGCCGAGCCCTCCTTACCAGCTCCAACCTCTAGATTGTTTCTTGAGGTTCTCCATAACCTCAGGAGAGCCTTTTCCCTCTCATTCTATCATTATTTGTGGGGCTCAGCCTTGCCCTGATTCTTACCCCTCTTCTCCCTCCTTCATGCCATTCGCAGAAGCCTCATTATATCATGGGGGTAAGCATCATTTCACATAGTTCCTGGAAGCTCCTTGGGTCTTTGTTTTTTTCTATTGATCCACAGGTACAGAGAATCCTTTGTGTGATATGTGGTAGATATTGATTTGTCCTCAGTGTGATAAGCTGTGAATATCTTCAGCTGTGATTCCATTTCTAGCTTTAGTTACAATGTCTTTTTAATACAGACTTTTATAAAACATCTAGCTTTGCCAATTTCTCCCTCTGTGGCTTCTTGTTTCCAGGTTGCATTAATGACAGAGGTAGGGAACAGCTGCAGCAGAGGTGGACAGCTGGCCTGGCTTGTCATTGCGGGGGCAGTTATTGAAGTGACAGCCTGCTCTGAGCAGCATCTGAGCTAACTGTGGGTGTGTCTTATTATTGCATGGCCTCTTCACCTTCTGGGTAGCAGGGGAGCTGAGGACATGTCCCAGTTTGAGACAAAGGTCTCGAGTCCCATGCTGTCTTTAGACCATCATGTCTCCCAAGAATGGCAGGATCTCAGCTCACTCACCAAAGTGTGGATCCCTCCCTGTGAAATGGGAGGGGTGGCTTCTATGCACCTACTTCTCCTCTCCTGTCTTCATTTGCTTCTGTCCCTCTTCCATGTCCCCATGTCCACAGTTGGCTCCAGTAGTAGCTGGAATCCCCTGACCCAGAGGCTGTGCCCCACAGCACCGGTCTACTTCAGCATGAGAAGTCGGGCATGGTTTGGGTCCAAGCTTCCAGTTTTTAGGCTCCTATAGTTTATAGCCAATACAGTTAAAAACTGACTTTCACATTTTAAAAGTAGTATAGACAGGAGATTCAAATGTCCTGGAGGAAAAGTCTTTCTGAAGAGTAACCACTGGATCTATAGGAACAGTGTGAATTTCAAGGCAATCCTAAGAAACCCACTTATATAATCAGCTGGTGATTTCTCTATTCTCCTAAGTGGCTCTGGGCTCAATGCAGACTTAAAAACTCAATAGAGACACCTATGGCTTATAATCAATGCTTTGTGCCAGGGCTCCTTGGCATGCTTTCCATTCTTCAGATACATGATGGAAACCTTGACAATGCTGGCTGTGGAGCGGGTGGGAGCATGACAGCGTTCTCTCTACGTCTCCTCTTCCAGTTGGTGATCCACACAAAGATAAAGATTTCATTTCCATCAGCCGGATGGTCCTGGCAGGCCATGCATAGGCCATGCATAGACCAGCACTAAGGTAGCATAGCTTGGCCATCCTTCTTGGGCACTGACTTGTCTTTTGCCAAGTTCTCCATTATACGCTAGAAAAAGAGGCTCATTTTTACTTATAAATCACATACGGCTTTGGGTTATTATCTCCCTGGCCTGGGATTTTTGTGTGGCTCTCTTAGCATCTGAGAGCTGATTCTGAAGTGCTACTAAATGAGACCTTGGGTCATCTGTCTGCTGGGACGTGGGGTGAGATACAGAGAGACATTTAATTTTGCTTTAGAAAGATTCAAAATAAAATAAAAAACTAAAGAAAAAGCCTCCCCAAGCTATCATGGAAAGTCTTCTTTAAATTATTTACTTCCCATATGATATTCCTTGGAGTCCCTGGGAGTCCTGCGAAGGAGGGGAGGGGTAGGCCTCCATTATTAAACAGACTTTTAGCTTTAAATTTAAAAAAATGATTATTTATTTATGTGCATGAGTGTGAGTGAGTGTGTGTGTGTGTGTGTGTGTGTGTGTGTGTGTGTATAGTGCATGCATACTCACATGCCACAGTACAATACATGTGGAAGTCAAAGGGCAACTTTCAAGAGTGCCTACCCTGAATCCCGGAAGCTTATCACTTTCATGAAAAGACTATATTGCTGCCAACACCTGGGGTTCTAGGAATAAGGGCTTTCTTGTGCTCCAGAGCCTACCCTCACAACCTCCAACAAGAAGGAAGCAAGTGGTGGGGATGAAGGGAGCACCCTCGGACAGTGGCAGACGGGCATTGATGCATGTAGGCCCAGGCTCCTTTTCCTGGTGGTTAGGAGTCTGCTGTGTGTATTTCATCCTGGGTCCTGGGGATTTCCCTTCAGGGTTATGGCTCAGTTGCTCACAGTGGTAGAAATGATATCATGCCTTTAATAGCTGTCGTCCTCATGCTGGCTTCCTGCCTGCTGCTCTGCATAGAGTTCATGGTGGGCAAGCCTTGAGTTCTTCCTAGACAGGAAACTTGTTCAGAGCTGAGACCCTGTTGACCCCAGTACTTGCTGTTTATGAACTGTTTAGTAAGTACCATGACACGAAGGGCAGGCACTTTTGTAAGGGTGGAATGATTCCTGGGTGGCCCATGATGCCAATGCAGTCAGCAGTATGGGCAGTTTTTCTATATGGGTGCATTTTACTCAGGTTCCCTTGATTGTAGGCCATAGACCCTCGTTCTGGATGACTGAAGAGAAGGGGCTGCCCTGAAGGGCTACAGAAAAAGTGAACAATGTTGAGGAAGTGGCAGGAGCCAGGCTAGCCACAGTGGCATGAGGCTAACCAGTGGGTAATGGGCAGTAGCTAGGACTTACTAAGCACTAGCTATGAGCCAGGCCCTTGGCCTCAAATGCCATTTGATTTAATTTCCACAGCAACCCCATGAGGTTAGCAGCTTGGTTATCACCCTCACATTGCTGGGGTCAGACATTGCTTGGGGATGCTGGCCTCAGAGAGTCTTTTGTTTCGTGTTGTCTTTCTCAATGCAGGGGCTGGAGCTCAGAGTTTTGCACTTGCTAGGCTGGTCCTGTACTAATGAGCTGTGTTCCCAGGCTTCTTGTTCTTAATGCACTGATGCCTCAGAAGCCAGAGTTCTACCTCTTTTGGGTGATACCTTTGCACCTCAGGTATGATGACTTCTATGTTTCTTTCCTCTATAAGTCTCAAGTTCTCAGGGATACCTACCAAATTGACTCAACTTTCATCAGCTTGGTACCATGTGGCAGGGTCTGGTGGTATCCATTAAGTCCCAGGAGTCCCTTTGCACTTTGGCACTGAGGATAGAAGCATGAGAGAATATTCCAAACTGTCTTCCTTCTTTCCTTCCCTTCCTTCCTTCCTTCCTTCCTTCCTTCCTTCCTTCCTTCCTTCCTTCCTTCCTCCCTCCCTCCCTCCCTCCCTCCCTCCCTCCCTCCCTCCCTTCCTTCCTTCCTTCCTTCCTTTAAAAAACAACAACAAAAAGAAAAACAAAAAACAAATAATAACAACTACAACAAAAAACAAGTCTCTAGCCCAGGCTGGCCCTGAAATAACTATGCGAAGAAGATGACCTTAAACTTTTGTTTGTCCTTTCTCCACCTCAGTGCTGGGATTACAGGTGTGCAACACCATGCCTGTTTTCTGTGGTGCCGAGGATGGAACCCAGGACTTCATGCATGCTATATAAACACTCTGTCAACTGAGCCACATCCACAGCTCTAGATGTTTACATTTCTCCTGTGCAAATGATGGCTCTTAGAGCAACGTCCCTGAACCAGACATTAGCATCCCTTGGGAACTTGGTGGGAAAATGAATTCATCTTTCTGCCCTATCCAAGACCTGCTTGCTTTGAATCTCTGAGGGCAGAGTGAGAACCTGGGTGCTTAGTATATGTGGGATTTTCTGTGTTCTGGTGTCTGGATACTGAGGGTGGAGACCCTATGGAGAGCCTTTGGGGCCTTTTTGTTACTAGATAGACTGCTGGGGTGTCTTGTTGGCAGGAGGCTGTTGCTGCTGTCTACTGTGTTTCTTCCTGATAACGGATAAGCCTCTTTACTTCTTCATAAGGACAAACTCAGGTGTGTGAGTCAGAGCCGGCTACCTGGATTAAAGTTTCACAAATTCCAGTGAGCATTTTTACTTATGTGTGCGGAAACTTCAAGGCTTGGGTCGAGTTTCAGGTATGACTAGGGAGAAGGCACACAATTTAGTTAGAACTGTAACCCCCCTTCCTCTCCCTCCCTGTCCCCTGCCTCCTCTCCTCCCTCTGCCCTCCCCACCTTTACTGCCTCTAGATGAAGATTCCTAGGGACCCTAAGCTATGCTGTACTTTCCATCTTGTGACCTCAAGGGGGAGAGATGACTCCTCTTCAGCGTGCGTGTTTTCCCATCTCTGAGGATCTCTCCTTGACTCTGGTTCACATGATCCTCCCTTAGCTTATCGTCATTCTAGGTGCTATTTCCCTGTGTTAGATGAACAGAGCCTTGTGCTCCACAACTCTTCAGAACTGTGTCCAGTAGGGGTGCCTTAGAACCAGATCTTAGAAAAACAAACAGACAGACAGACAGACGAACAAACACACACTCCTCCTGGTGAAGAGAGGAGAGGCCCTGATTTGTGTCATTTGCTAATTTCTTTCTTTCACTTTCTTCCTCTTTCACTCTGTTTCTTGTGTTTATAGCTCGGGGATGAATTGTAGAACCCAGAACATTTGTACACGTTGGGAAAGTGCTCTGCCAATGAGCTGTATCCCTAGCACCTAAAAAATCAACTCTGGGCAAGCTCACTCTCTCTCTTCCCCAATACACGTTTACATATATGTTCGCAGTACTGGGGCAGGGAGTGTGGTGGGGTGGAGCCCAGGCCTTGTGCATGCTTGGCGGGCACTTCAAAGCTGAGCTACAATCCAGAACACCATCAGCTAACTTCTCTAGTGGCTCTTGTTTCATGATGGCTGATTTCAGGCCACCAAAATGACATTATAAATAGAGTTGGGTAGAGACTCAGAACAGCACAGCGTGACTTAGTATTTCCTCTACTCTGATGCAATACTGCACAATGTAAAGACCCACGGGAAGAGGCTACTACAAAGTCATGAAATAGTAAGAGCAATGACTCGGGAGCGTTACTGTTGTTTTTCTATAATTCATTCAACCTTAAGTTTAGGAAACAGTTTAAAATGATGCTGTTTCCCAAGAAGCCCACAGAATTCCTGAAAATTTAAGTCATCTCTTCCAAGCTGGTACAAGCTAGCTCTAGTGCACCACCAGATAGGGCCCAAGAGGCCAGGAAGAGACTGTGGTTTCCTCTCTATCTGTCCTTTTCTCTCCCAACCCCTACTGGAAACAATGCCACATTATTCCAGAGTGCTGCTTCAGGTGGCTTACCAAGGTCTCTGGTACTAAAGGCTTAATACTAGGATAAACATTCCAGCCTGAGGCCTCTTGCCTTTAGACACATGGTTCTCAACCTTCCTAATCCTGTAACCCTTTGATACTGTTCCTCATGTTGGGGTGACCCCCAGTCATAAAATTATTTTCGTTGTGACGTCATAACTGTAATTTTACTACTCTCATGAATTATACTGTAAATATCTGTGTTTTCTGACGGTCTTAGGTGACCCCTGTGGAAGGGTTGCTCAACCCCCAAAGGGCTGCAATCCACAGGTTGAGATCCACTGCATTAGACAGCTTATTTTCTTTCTTTCCTTTTTTTTGGGGAGCAGGGCGGGGCGGGGGGAGAGAATTTTGTAATTATATTTATGTGCAGAAAACATAGCAGTGTACATTTAACCCATTTTAATGGCAAGTTCCTTGGCCTTTGTTTTTTCTAGCTTGGCAATTCGAGCTATAGATGTAGGACCCAGGATGTTGCCTTCCCAGTGGTAGTGGAGCTCTCATAATTGGTCCTGATAGCTTCCACCAGCTTAGCCAGAAGCATCCTTGTCTCCAGAGTTAACCTGTGTGAAGGCAATAGTGGTACATGTCTTTCTGTGGACCAACCTGGCCTTTCCCTTGATGATGCAGTAGGGGGCCCCCATCTTTCGACACAGGGCAGATAAGAAGACCACCAGCCTAGTGGGGTCTACATTGTAGGCAATCACCATTAGCTGAGCCTTCTTGTTCTCCACCAAGGTGGTGACTGTGTTGACCTCTGCTTGAAGGTCAGGTGGTCTCCTAGTTGGGACGTCCCCTTCACCAGCAGCTTTCTTTCTAGCATGGGCCAGCATTCTTTGTTTCTTCTCCTGCTTTGTCTCTGGCCTGTCCTTGTGGGCAAGCTTAAGCAGCTGGGTAGCTATTTGCCGGTCCAGGGCCTGGGGGAACTGGTTGATGGCAGGAGGTATTTGAGCCGCTTATAGAGGATGGCCCTCTGCCGCTGCAGCCTGATGCAATGGGGCCATTTGACGATGCGTGTGAGATCTCTTTTGGGCTGGATGTCTTGTCCAGTGCAAAGTTCTTGGCCTTTTCTCAGAGGATTCACCGCCTTTTTGGCCTCCTGTTTCTTCATGACAGCAGGGTCTGGGTCCATCTTCTTCCACCTGGCCTTCTTTCCTTTGGGCAACTTACTTGGCTGGAGGAGAGAGAGGTTCATTTTCAAGTAAAGCTCAGATACGGGGCTAGAGCACTGTTAGCCTCTGAGCATAAAGATCCAGTTGGCTGAAAATTCTTGGGAAGGTAAGGGCATGGCCTTCTTTCAGACTTCGATAGAGTCTACAGGTTTGAACTAAGAAGAAATATAACCTCCAGCTGTGTCTCCCTCATCAAAATGAAGAGTTGACTGTTCTCCAGTGTTTTCATTTATAAAACGGCACAGAAAGGACAGGGACGTTTGAACATGTGCCAACTGATCCCATCATATTCTCCCTTTCCTCCTCCTCCCTCTTCCTCCTCCTTCTTCTTCTCCTCCTCCTCCTTCTCCTCCCCCCTCTTCCTCCTTCTTCTTCTCCTCCTCCTCCTTCTCCCTCTTCCTGCTTCCACCTTCTCCTGAAGGTGTATGTGTATGTGTGTGGGGGGGTGGGGAGGGCATGGGTATGTGCATCCACATGTGTTCAGGCATTTGTAGAGGTCAGAAAAGGGGGTCAGATCCCCCGGAGTTACAGGCAGCTGTGAGCTGCCCTATGTGGGTGATGGAAACTGAACTCTCATTCTCTGCAAGAGCAGCAAGTGCCTTTAACCTTCAGCAATCTCTCCAGCCCCATCCCAGGTATTCTCAACCCATTCAAGTTGACAGTTGAATCTGACCATCCCAAGGAACTAGCATATTCCATATTCTAATAAATTTATCAAAAGTGAGATCCATCACACCCTCTACTTTACAGCATAAAATTTTGTTCCAGCAGTCTATATAGACTCATGGGCACAAAACAGAATGAAGTGTTCTTTTACAGGGAGTGTTTAGGAGACAAATGTAAGGGAGTTGTGGCTTAAGGAAGGAATACAGTGTGTGGAGTACCCCAGAAAATATGATGATTTACTATCCATAAGATCCCCTGTAAAGAGGTCAGCACAGTCATGAACTCTGTTTTGTAGACTGCAATCAAAGATACTTGCGGTTGGGGATTTAGCTCAGAGGTAGAACACTTGCCTAGCAAGCACAAGGTCCTGGGTTTGGTCCTCAGCTCTGGAAAATTTAAATAAATAAATAAATATTAAAAAAGGTACTTCCTAAGGATCCTTGCTTAAAAACATGAAACGTTGTAACCAAGCTAGGTTGCTTTTCCTCTTGAATTGGCTCAACCCATCAAACTGTTTCCTGCATAGAAACTGAGCCATCTTTTCACCAAAGAACAAAGTGACCAGATGGGGACCAACCTGAGGCATAAACCTAAAAAGGGAACCCAGTATTTGGGCCTGAAGCAACAGGGCTCAATAATGTTCTCATGATCTCTATTAAAGAGAAGTTGAAGGACTGATGAATAATCCTTTTGTGCCTTTGAGAGACTGTTGAAAGTCTTTGCAATGTCAGTCAGAGGCAGTATAATGTGCCTCTCCACACACCCCCAGCAAGGTCCCCTTGGATGCACCCGTCACTATCTTTACAAAGGGAAGCCTGCCTGGGAATATGGAAATGTACCTGCAACTTCTAAGGGATCAGTGTGGAAATTTTCGAAAGTGGCAAGTGCCATTTTCCTTAGATCTTACTGGTGTCTGACATGTCAGTGAATTAGCATCACTGCTGTATTTTGAGACTTAGTTTTGGGGCCTCAGTAAATCTTTCTTCAGCACCAGGTTGTTTGGATATTAGCGTATGTTATGTTTTACCCCAGTGGTCCCAGTCTGCCACTGGTTGTATGTGAGGCAATGTATTACTTGCAAATATTGTCTTGGGGAGATCCATGGCATTTCACAGAGGAGGTAGCTGAGCCTCCAAGGAGTTGGGCGTACATACCTCACAGCCAGAAACACAGTGGCTTCAAGCTTTGAGCCACATGCCTTGCCTTACTTACTCTAGAATTTATGCTTTTTCTTGTATTATATTGGATGCCTTAGAAATCATGAAGGGTACTCACCAAAAAAAAAAAAAAAAAAAAAAAAAAGGCATACTTCACAGTTGGACAAGTGCATTGCCGAACACCCAAATCAAAGATCATTTCACAGACGTGGAGTTTAGAATGATGTGTAGTTCCCACGGGTCTTGTTTTACTTATTAATTCCTTTATCCACAGAAGGAAAATGAAACAATTGACTCCAAGGCAGGTGTCCAGCTACCCTGAGCTGGCAAGGGTTATATCAGGGCTAGCCTTGGATTCAATACATGTGTGTATATGTACACATACATGTGTGTGACTGCATGTGTGGGTGTTTGGAGGAAGGAGGGAGTGAGTTAGTTAGGCTTTCAAGTTTAGGGCAATCCCTGGAGGCCTCTCAGTGTCGATCTAGGAATAGTAGGTGGCAATCTGCTGATGACAAGGTACACAAATGCAAAACAGAGGGGCCAATTGTTTTATCCTGCTTTTAGTGACCTGCGGAACATCTGAAGAGTTGGTGTATGTGTGTGTGTATGTGTGTACTTGTGAGTCTGCATTGTGTAAATGGGTGAGTCTATACATGTATATGTGTGTGTGAGCATGCACACATGTATGCACATATCAATCACGGATGCTCTTCCAACTTGTATTTTTGAGACTGAGTCCCTTACTTTGACTTGAACTCATGGATACTCAAGGCTGGCTGGTCAGCAAGCCTTTGTGACCTGTCTTCATCTCCTCACACTGGGATTGCAGGTTACCATGCCCAGTTTTCTCATGTGATTTCTGGGGATCAAACCCAGTCCTCACACTTCTGCAGCAATCCCTTTATTGGCTGTGCTATCTCCCTAGTCCCCAGGAGTTACTGCTTTTTAACTAAAGTATCCTCTATGACCCTGTCACATCCCCAGTGCTCAACTTCCCAGTTCTGTTTTATACATGAGACGTATAAGCCATAGAGGGACTAAAGGAGTTGCCCCTGGTTGTAAAGATGAACTCAAAGCCATGTGGTCTGATTCCTGGGATTTCCAAAAAGGCATTTGAGACTTGAACAGCCACATCTCCAGGCAAGAATGGAGAGTGAGTGATTCCAAGGAAGCATGTAAACAACTCTGATGCCCACAGGGGCGCTTCTGCATGCCGAGGCTTGTGCGGCATCACACCGACTCTCTTTGATCAGCTGCAGGGCATCCTGAGGGGGAGCCAAGCACAGACCTTCCCTGCAGGCATGGGTAATGAATTCTGCTTCAGCTCGTATGCCACCTGTCTATGGAGAACAGATACCTCACGGAAGTCTCAGAGCATCTTTTTAATTGAGGACGGTGTCTCTTCAGTCAGGAATTGGGGCTGAAGGAGATGATTAGATGATCAGATTCACTTTGGTCAGGCGGGCCCTTAAGTGACAGTCCCATCCTGAAATGCCTCCTATTCAAGTCTGCCTCCAAGGCCATACCTAGCTTTTTCATTATTATCAGAAATGTCCTGTGCCCCCTCCCCACCAACAGCCTGCTGAGGAGACAGTGTGCAGATCAGCTCCTGCTGTTAAAACCCTTGAGTGTGTGCTGTACTTTGGATCTTAGTCTCACCTTCCCCCTTAATTGAGACAGGGTTTCTTGTGCACCACTACATACTCCAGGCTAGCTGGCCCAGGAACTTCTGGGGATTCTCCCATCTGCCTCCCATCTGGCCTTAGAAGTGCTGGAGTTACAAACATGTGTTACCATGTCCATGTTTGTGTGGACTCAGGGGATTAGAACTCAGGACCTCATGCTTGTGTGACAAGTACTTAAGCCACTGATCTGTCTCCTCCACTCTGCAATCCTCCTGTTCTAGTTTCTTTTCTGTTGGTGTGAGAAAATACATTTCCACCATCACCGCCGTCTCTACCACCACCACCACCACCACCACCACCATGGAAAGAAAGGGGTTTATTTCAGCTCACAGTTCCAGGGTACGAGTCCATCATGGTGGGGAACTCAAGGTAGGAACTTCAGTTGGTTGCATCGTATCCACAGTCAAGAGCAGAGAGGACAAGAATGCACATATACTCCCCTGCTCACTTTCTAGTCTTCAGCTTGACATCTCTGCTCTTACACAGTGCCAGACCCCTGACTAGGGAATGGTGCTGCCCACAGTGGGCTGAGTCTTCTCACAACAACGAACTCCTTAAGATGATTTCCCACAGACATTTCCACAAGCCAACTTCAATGTGGCAGTCTTTGATTGAAATTCTCTTTGACAGTTAGCAAGTTGATAACCAGAGCCAACCATCATGTTCCCCTTTTGAAATGAAGCAATGATGAGAATTTTAAGCCCCAGTTACTATTAGAAAAATCCTCATCTGGGCTAGACCAGAAGCCTGAGGCATCTTCATTCCTCTCATATTATGTTTCTGTCTGCTTTATAGCACTACTCAGAAATCTGGCTGCCCTTTCAATAATGCACAGCACGGGCTGAACTCTTTATTTTAAACTCCTGGTCTGCCTTCTTCATCACCTGCCCGCACACCATCAAGGCTCCTCTGCAAACATCTCAGGTCTCCTTCCTCTGCCTCCATTCCTCCACCCTCTCAAGCCTCCGCGCTGGCAGCCGCCACCTACATAGTCTCCCCCATCTCTTGCCCCTCCGAATGCGTTCTTTACTTGGTAACTCATCGTTAAGAAAGTGCAAGTAAGGTCATATTTACCCTCTGCTCACCAGCTTTCCACGGGACAGCTGGCCACACAAACGCTGTAAGCCTTTCACACTTTCCAGAACAAAATCTCGTGTGCACTTCTCATGTCAACTGCAGCTGCCTTCAGGGCTCTGCCTGGTGCTTTTCAGCTCTTCCATTTGGTTGACCTCTTCCCTACTCCCCTTCTGAAGGTTTATGCACGTGCTGTTTCCTGGGGGGTCCCTAGAGATGTCCTCCACTCTCTAATCCCGTTATGTTGCATGTGCGGATGTCCTTTATGCTATAGATGTGAAATAGTGTCCCCAGCTTGACTGTCCAGTAACACGCAGTGAATCCCAGCAGAGGACTTTCTCCAGCTGGCAGTAGAAATGTCAGATCTGAGAGGCAAGCAGGACTAAAGCCCCACCACTGATTTAAGAGGGAGGAGACCCTGTGAGGACGGATGGGTCCTATCTTTACCTGTGTTAATTTTTCCACTAAACTAACCTCTATCATAATCCCTCATTGTGTTTATTAAAAACCCCCAATCATCAAAATTCTATTTAAACAGACACTACTATTGTATAAAATCATTGTTTCAGTTAAACAGTATAGCTTAGGAGGAAATCATCTTCATAATAATCCATAGGTAAAAATGCCCAGTCGAATAGGATATTCCAAGACCACATTAAGGGCAGTGGGGGACCTCCCCACACCTGTTCACCCCATGCCAGATACCAGAGAAAGATGGCAGCAGTAAACATGCAAAGACACAGCAGTAGCAAGAGACATTCTGGCACCAAGGCTGGGGGGTGGGGGCGGAGCTTGCCTATCTGAGATTCACCCATCAGAGCTTTACTTCCTGGTGGGCCGATTCCCTGAATCCAGTTGGCACCTGCTGCCCCTCTGATATGGCCACTGGCAGATGGAGGTGGTCTCAAGTGAGGCTTTTGGCTCATACCCAGTGAGGAATGGAGAAATTCAGCCCTATAAGCGGAGCACTGAATTCTGCCAACGTTCCAGGCGATCTTCAAAGCTGCTTCCCCCCCACCCCCCACCCAAACCCCTCCCCGCCCCCAGAGGCTTCCTTGGCCAGGCAGCAGATGCCTAGATTTAGGCCTTGGAATTTTTTGATGTTAGAGAGGACTGTGAAGGGACACAGCTGTGCTGTTTTTGAGTTGCTATTGGCAGCAATTGAGAGATGACATAGCCTGGAATGTTCCCATCTCTGTCATCTCCTGTCACCTCTTCTGCCAGGCCTAGCCATTCCCCGCCAGCTCACCTGAAGCACCCCCCTCTTGCTGTTTACTTTCAAGCTGTCCCGTGGTCTTCCACTCATCGCAGGTTGACCTCATCTACATCTCCCCCTCCAATACCAGAGACTGAACGCAGGGCTTTGCACACGCTAGGTAAAGGCTCCAGGTGAGCGGGGGCCCCAAGCCCTCTTCTCACCTTTTGTTTTGAGATAGGATCTCACTAAGTTGTCCAGCCTGCTTTGAACCCACTCTGTGCCTTAGCAGGCCCTGGAAGTGTGATCCTTCTGCCTCAGCCTCCCAAGTAGCTGAAACTGTAAGCCTGTACCACCAGGCCCAGCTGGCATGGTAGACTTAAGACGTAGTACTGTGCTCGTGTATGGACACTCCGTGAAACCCAGTTCCTCCTGCTTTCTACTTAGATGGCTAAGTTAGTAATCATTCTGTGTCTCAGTTTTTGAGCCTGTTAAGTGGGCATGATTACACTCTCCCAGAGGGTCACATGAACACAATCCATACAGTGTTTGCAGTAGCACTCGGTGCAGAGCAAGCTGTAATAATTGAAGTCATGGCTTGTCATTTGTGATAGTGTTCTGTCCTGGGGCTCAGCAAACTACCGTCCTGGCGAAGACAGTCACTACCCAGCTTTTCTAAGTGAAGGTTTCCCGAAACGCCATCACGTTTATCTACCTATAGTTGGTGGCGCTTTTGTGCTATTGTGTCAGAGCTGAATAATTCTGATCACAAGGTTCGCAAAGCCTAAGTGATTTGTTCTTTGCCCTTCCGCAGAGGCAGCATGCTGTGGGTTCTATGTACCGTGAGGGCTGGGACCACATCTGTTTTTCTTCATCCTGACTCCTCCACACTTGGCACAGTATTGGGCACGTGGTAGGTGCACATTGCAGCATATGGAGATGATGAAAGTTGGATTGGGTAGTATGCTACCATTGCCTGTCCAGGAGGCCACTCTTGCTCCCCCTGCCTGGCATCAGCTCTTCTGGGTCAGAGCCAGCAACTCCCCTCATTGTCATGCAGGCCAGCCCTTCTCCAGCCTCATTAATGCTCCTGCAAGGCCGTCTTGGACTTTAACATCAAGTGCCATTTTTACTTTGCAAATTAATGCTGCTTTGTAGCTATAGTTAATAAGCTCAGTGTCCTTCGACCGTTCATCTCCCAGATTGGTACCTGCCTTGGACCGACTGTCGAGATGACCGGGATGTCACAATGTCAGACCACCAAGCCATAAATCAGCTGGTGCCTCAGAACATGTGGTGCTCTGCTGGATCTCAGATTGTCAGTCTCAAAATACACCCTCTCCTTAGAAGAATGAAGACACAGCATTAACCTTTGACCTGCATTGCTGGAACATTCTAAAGTGTCTAAATTTGCATCTGCTACATGGATACCTTTCTTGTGGTTTTTCTTTTTCTTTTTTTTCATGGCTGGTCCATTGCCATCCCTCATGATATTTCATATTTCTAGCCTCATAGTCTTTAATTAGTCCACGGGGCCTTTCAGAGAGTTTAAAATTGTCAACTGTATTACACTTGCAGGGAAATCAAGTTCTCTCTCAGTGAGGTGAACCAGCAGAATTGATTGCCAATTGAGCTGTTTGCCACCAGGATGGGCTGCATCAGCAATCACCAGTGGGTGTGAGGGGGTGGTAGCCAGCAGAGCCTGCTTCCCAAGTGTCCCCCCACCCCGGTTCTGACTTGAAGCTTATTGCTGGCCAGTCATCCACTCACTGCACTGTCTGCTCCAGAGGGCATGCTTTTTAATCTCTCACCAAGATTTCTTCAGGATCTATACTCACTTCCTGGCTTGGGCAGAATTGAGGGTGTGGGTTCTGTTGGCTATAGCCCACGGCTGGGTGATGGGGAAGGGGGAGAGATGGAGGCTGTGTTACTGTTATTTGGCTTGAGTTGGCTTGAATCAGCCTAGTTGTGAAATCATGGTGGGCTGGTGTTTTGGGGAGGTGAGAACTCAGATGTCTGTGTTTGTGCCTGCCCACTCAGCAAGACCAAACATCTGCTTCAGCCCCAGGATGCACTTTGTATTTCTCGCTCCCTCTCAGCAAACAGTGGGGACTGGGGGGAGGGAGAACATTGAAATTTATACTTGTAATTCTTTAGGTCACCAAGCAAGAGGCCTCAGCACCTTGCCGAGGTGGGTGTGACCCAGATGGAATTTCCCTGCGTTGATGGTGTTGGGTGTGAAGAGGACAGTATTCTAGTCTCAGTCTAGGAAGCTTGGTTCGTTTAACCCAGAGCTCATGAAATAAGGTATTGTGCAGGAATTATTTAGGAATTGTATATGTGAGTGCTGTCCTTCAGTGCAGATGGCCCCCCAAGATCTTTAGAACCTCAGCTGACCTTTTACAGGAAGGTCCAACTCATGGCTACTTTGTAATAGTGTTGTGTGAACTAAGGAATTCATACAGGGAGGGCTTAGCACTGCCTTTGGCCCACATTAACTGTTCAACAATCATCACTCACTGCTGCTTGTGTTGTTACTATGACAGCAATCCCATAATTTTATATCCCCTCCCTCGTTTGAATGTTCCCTCATGCCTGCTCTTTTCAGAAGCAAAAATGGAGGGGGTGTGGATCTGGGAGAATGGGGAAGTGGGCAGGGACCTGGGGGAGTGGAGGGAGGGAAGCTGTGCTGGAGAATGTGTGAGAATAATCTATTTTCAACTCCAAAATTAAAAAGGGTTGATGGCGGCTATTTTGTTCTAGGAAATGACTGTTTTTAGCCCACCTTTCATCAATGTAAGCAAAATCTTGATAAATTATTTTATTTTAAATCATTGCAGAGGCCAGGGAGAGGGCTCAGTGGGTAAAGGCGCTTGTTGCCAAGTCTGATGGCCCCGAACCCACATGGTAGGAAAAGAGACCCGCCTCTCAGAAGTTGTCTTCTGGCCTCCACACATGCACCCCCCCTCTCACACATAACGAACAGATGTTAACATTTTTAAACATTACGGGGACTCTAATATATCCAATAAATGGATTTTTAGAGGTAAAATTGCTTTGAAGGTTAAGAAATAATAAAAAAGACTTTGTATGTTTATGTGCAGATAATAATGAAAAATTGCTCATTTTTTATTGTTGAAATCCAAAACACAGCATAATTTTTGCAACACAGATGTTCTGTACGAGCCTGCCAGGTCTGATGTATGGATGACATGGTTCTATACAGATAACAACTTGTTGACCCTTCATCTGGACAGCAATGATCAGGTTTCCTGCTCAGACTTCAGTTCCATGGCTGGTTCACACGAACAGAGAATTAGGGGGAAACAGAGGTTTTGTTTTGCCAGGAAGGGAGCAATTACTTTAAAAAAAAATCTTATTTATTTTTATTTTATGTGCTTTGACATTTTGTGCTTGCATGTCTGTGTGAGAGTGTCAGATCCCCTGGAGCTGGAGTTACAGACAGTTGTGAGCTGCTATGTGGATGCTGGGATTTGAACCCAGGTCCTCTGGAAGAGCAGTCAGTGCTATTAACTGTTGAGCCATCTCTCCAGCCCAAATGATTACTTAACTAGACTTCAAAGTTCTTGTCTCTACAATACAATTAATGACAAAGTTTATTTTTTACTAATGCTGATCTGTCCTGTGCTGTGGGATGATCTGTATGTCAAATTACTCTGATTGGTCAATAAATAAAACACTGATTGGCCAGTGGCTAGGCAGAAAGTATAGGTGGGACTAACAGAGAGGAGAAAAGAAGAACAGGAAGGCAGAAGGAGACACTGCCAGCCTCCGCCATGACAAGCAGCATGTGAAGACACCGGTAAGCCACAAGCCACGTGGCAAGGTATAGATTTATGGAAATGGATTAATTTAAGCTATAAGAACAGTTAGCAAGAAGCCTGCCACGGCCATACAGTTTGTAAGCAATATAAGTCTCTGTGTTTATTTGGTTGGGTCTGAGCGGCTGTGGGACTGGCGGGTGACAAAGATTTGTCCTGACTGTGGGCAAGGCAGGAAAACTCTAGCTACAGTCCTGAGATTTTATATTATTTTTCCCTAATTTTTTACATAAGTATTACTAGTGCCACCATCAGTCATTAGCAAATACCTTTAATTAGGTATAATCATTGCTTGAACAACTACTATGCATATAAATCTTAAAATGCTTCTTCTTATTATTACTATTATTATCATCATCATTTTGTGTGTGTGTGTGTGTGTGCGCGCGCGCGCGCGCGCGCGCACACACGCATGCATATGTGTCATGATCCCAGGAGGTCAGAGGACATCTCTCAGGAGTGATTCTCTCCCGCCACCTTGTGAGTCTGGGGACCTGGGGATTGAACTCAGGTCGTCAGGCCTGCATGCAGGCACCCCTACCCACTGAACCATCTTTCTGACTCCTAACCTATACGTTCAGTTGTGTCTGAGAGGCAGATGAATCCAGACCTTGTGAGACCGCTGTGAGAAAAGGAGATGGCACAGAACACTTGCAATGAAGAGCTGCAGCATGCATTCCTTGTCCTTCAGGCTTTCTCTTCCTCCCTTGGCCCCACTATTCCGTGCTCCCCCAACTCTGCACAGGCCTGCACTATTATCATTGGATTTTAAGGATTCCATGGCATGGCTCTGAGCATAGTGCTGTCTTGAACAGACATAATTTTTGCTTGGGAAATTTTGGCAGAAGTTACCTGTTAAAATGTCTAAGGCTAAAATAAATTTTAGAGCATATCTTGCAGTACTCTCAAATTCTTTCATGTTTTTAGGGCTAAATTTCTGAACTTGTTTTAGCTTTTGCAATTTTTTTTTCTAAAGCCATGTTGTCTAGTATAGCTATTACTTGCCAGGGGAGTTATTTAAACTGAATGAAAATAAAATGCAATAGAAACCCATTCCTCATTGTGTTAGTCCAGCTTCACTGGCCTGGTGTTGTGGTTTCATGTGGCCAGTGCCCAGTACTGACAGAACATTGCCATTCACACAGAAAGTTCTATTAGCCAGATGAGAAAATTATTTCAATTATTTTCCTTTTTGGGGTATAAAGTTATATAAGATCTTTGTGGCAATATTTTATTAGTGCTCTAATAAATAAAGCTTGCCTGAAGACCAGAGGAAAAACCCAGCCACTATATTAAACATAGAGGTCAGGCAATGATAGCACATGCCTTTAATCCTAGCATTCAGGAGGCAGAGATTCATCTGGATCTCTGTGAGTTCAAGGCCACACTGGGAACAGAGCCAGGCATGGTGGCACATGCCTTTAATCCCAGCACTAGTTAACCATAGAGGTCTGGAGGTCTGTACAGACAGACAGGAAGTGATAGAGCTGGGTGGAAAGAGGAAGTGATGTAGCTGGGCAGAGAGAGGACGTGAGATGGCAGGGCACAGAAAGGTATATAGGCGTGAGTGTACAGGAAGTAGCTCTCCCTTGGCTGAGGATTTCCTAGAGGTAAGACGAGGCTGGCCTGCTCTCTCATCTCAGTTTTCACCCCAATATCTGGCTCCGGATTTTTATTAATAAGACTGTTTAGCAATTTATGTTACAGATCTTTAATAACAACTTAAGGGCATAGTGTTGCACATCTGTAATCCTAGCACCCAGGAGGCTGAGACCAGCTGGGATTAAGTATATCTCCTTAAAAAGTAACTTGAGGGTTGCGGATACAGCTCATGGGAAAGTGCCGACTTAGCATGCATGAAGCCTTGGGTTCAATCCTTAGCGCCACACAAACGTGGCACAGAATCTTAGCACCTGGGAGTTGGAAGCAAGAGGAGAAGTTCAAGGTCATCACTGGCTGTGTAGGGAGTTCAAGGCCAGCCTAGGATGCCGGAGGCACCCTATTTCCAAAAACCTTAAACTGTGCTGGCCTGGTGTCTTAGTTATTGTTCTGTTGCCATAACAAAACACCATGACCAAGGAAACTTACAGGAGAAGCATTTAATTGGGGGCTTGCTTACAGTTTTAAAGGGTGAATCTATGAACATCATGGCAGGCAGGTAGCCATGGTGCAGTAGCTGAGAGCTCACATCTGATCTGTAGCATTGGGCCTGCCTTGGAATTTTGAAACCTTACAGCCCCCTCACAGCGACATACCTTCTCCAACCAGGCCACACCTGCTAATCCTGGGAACCAAATATTCAAACAGGAGCCTGAGGAGGCTATTCTCACTCAAACTACCACAGCTGGTGGGTAAAGGTACTGCTGGAAAGCCTGTGACCAGAGTTCAGGACCCATGAGGTGGTGGGGGAGAACACTGCCTCCCTCACGTTGTCCTCTGACTTCTGTGTGAATGCTGTGGCACTCCCCAACAATACATAATATAAAAAATAAATAATAAATAAATAAATAAATAAATAAATAAATAAATAAAATGCGAACAAAAGCGAAAGGTCCCAGTGAATCCCTGTTTAGAGTTACACCCCTTCTTCTCGCTGATGGGGTTCATTATGTTCTCCCTCCTGACGCCAGTTAGCAGTTAGAAATGTTCCAAGTATTTTCCTTTAGTGCTCTTCTTGAAAAATGTATTTTGCTTTTTACTAAGTCCATTATTGAAAGCATTTAGTTAATATTTTTATTGCCTGATCCGGTTTTAGGCTTATCGTGTTGTCCTTTCTATGCAGTTTGTCCACTCCTTTATCCACGTCCTCCCATTCAGTCACCGTTTCTAACACATGCTGCGTTTTAAACAAGGAGCTATCCTTTCCACACTCTGGTCCATCTCACAGGCTTTAATATGGTGTTTTCATTTTTACTCATTTTTTTACTTATCAGTAGTTTATGGCTTCAGTTTGATTTGCTTCTGTATCCAAGAGTTAGTTGAAAGGAATGAAGGATTTCTTTTCATTATTTTTTTGGTCATTAGTAACTATTGCATAGCTTTGTGGTTTGGGGAATCTGAGTGTTTTTTTTTTTTTTTAATTATTTAATAGCTTAGTAGCTTCAGGTAGCATTTGTTTTTTTCCAGAAGAGATTCTGAGGGACAACGAACTCGAGGCAGTGTAGGTGGGTGGTTTGGGCTGAAGATTCACATGAGTTTTCCGTATGTTTTGTAAGATTCCTGGCCTAGGGGGACTTCATAGGGACTAGAGAGACGTGGGCACCACTGTCGTCCACTGGGGGACTTCAGATATGGCAGCTGTCATGGGTGCAGGGTGGGGACAAACAAACGAACAATACGGCAGCTGTGTCCTCCTGGAAAGAGTGACGAGAGGGAGGGAGGGAGAAACACAGTTTTGTATGGTCTGGTTGCACACCATTGCATCCAGCTTATCCCATTTACTAGAAGGGAGTCAGTGAGTCCCACACACAGAGGGAGGAGCCTGCACAGGGCGTGGGATAGGACCTCCTGGGGGACATTTTTGGAAGTGCCTACAGTAGCCAGGTACAGTGTCCATTTTTGTATTTAAGCTTGCTTATTGTTATTGTGTATGGGGACATGCCCATGGTACGGCGTGTTTGTGGAGGTCAGAGGGCAACTCTTGAAGTTGGTTTTCTGCCCCCAGTGTGGATTTGGGGCATTGAATTTGGGTGCAGGCTTGCATGGCAAGTGCTTCTGGCTGCTGAGCTAGGTGCCCGCCACACTGTCTGTTTTGGGTACTGGCTGATCTGGACTGCTAAGAGTGCTTTGTTCCTGTTTGCTGGAGGTGCCCCGTGGAAGTCTGCTTGTCACTTGTGTGGAGTCTTCAACATCCTCTCTTATTTCACTTGCCTTCTCAGTTGATTTTGACCAATAGTAAAGTCTATATTGATGACCCCTCTGTATGCATTGGTGATGGGAGTAAGCTGCAGACGATGGGTAGATGATCTGTAAAATGTCAGTGGTATTGAGTTCTCAGCTGAAGCTATTCAAGTCTCCTATATCCTTACTGATTTTCTGTCCACGTTCCCCCCAATTACTGAGAAAGAAATGGCAAAATCTCTGGTCTTGATTGTGGATTTGTCTGTTTCTCCCGTCAGTTCTGCTTGTTGGTAGGTGCGGCACCCTTAGAATGAGCTTGATGGATGAGCTGCCTTTCACAGCAGGCATTTGTCTGCGGTATTCCTTGCTGACTGTGGCTGATTCTTATGCTTGTGTTTGCATTGTCTCTTTCCATCTTATTTTTTTTAATTGTGTACATTTTAAAATTTTAAATTCCATCTCCAACAGCATGGAGCTGGGTCTTGCTGCTGTTATATAGCCTACCCCCAACTGTAATGCTGAAAGTCAGTTGATTTTAGAGGCAGGCTTACTGGTTATTGGTTAATCAGATCCTCTTTATCTGACAAATATGCTTTATGTGCTGCTTTTATATTTATTTTCTGTGTTGTTAACTTACTCATTTTTAGGTTTTCATGCACACATATCTAATATGCTGAGTACATTTCCCCCATATACTTCTATATCCCCCATCCCCATTAGTCTCCTTCATCCCTCTGGACAGTTTTCTTTCATGTCCTACATACATTCATGACTTTTATGTGTATGTATAAAAATCTAGGAGTCACAGAAGAGATTAAACATGATCTTTATCTTTCTTGGGCTGACAATTCACTTCATATGATTACCTCTGGTTGCATCCACTGTCCTGCAAATGACAGAGCTTCATTCTTCTTCACGGTGGGAAGCTATTCTGCTGTGTACACCTTCTTTATCCATCCTCTGTTGTTGGGGCACCTAGCTTGGTTCCATAATTACATATTTCAATGCTAAGTAGTGACATGTTTATGACTTAGAAACTGCTTTTGGCTCCAGCTGCAAAAACCTCAAAGCCAAGGTTTCAACAGGTGGGTTCTCTTTACCCAAGAGACCTGGCGTGGCAGTTCCAGTCACCAGAAGCCTGGAAACTCCAGGTTCTCCACTCCACTGGCTTCAGCTTGTGACTCTCCTTCTGTAGAGTGGGGAGGCTGCTGGCTTCATCCATGACATCCGGTTATCATCCAGGAAGAAGGAACTGGAGGCTACTATGAGAATGCATACTAATCTCCCCTAGTGATCAGCATTTAAATGGCCACCCCACCACTTGGATGGTAGTACGAAAGTGGATTTTAATAGTTGGTTACTTGGCTGCTCTGAATAACACTAACATTTTTTTTTCTGAGACATGGTTTCTCTGTGTAGTTTTGCGCCTTTCCTGGAACTTACTCTGTAGCCCAGGCCTTGAACTCACAGAAATCCACCTGCTTCTGCCTCCTGAGTGCTGGGATTAAAGACATGTGCCACCACCACCTGGATAACACTAACATTTTATTACTAAGACTCAAAAGAAGACTAGACACTGAATAGGAAATTAACAGTCTTTCCCCCAGAGACATAAGAATTCTTCATGATTGCATTCGCAGGTAGATTATATCTTTAGCAATTAATGTACCATTGTCTGATGCTTTGCTGAATTACATTTTAGATGATACTAGTATGACTTTACCTGTTCTTTGGTTTGTATTTGCCAGATGAGTTCATGCTTATATGGTTGTGTTTCAATTTCTTGCTTCATTGAAAAATTGTATGCTGTCTTATAAAAAGGAGGAAGCTGGGTATTGTTGCAGAACTGGGGTTAGGCCATTCATAGGGAACACTGAGCCATCTATGCTGTGGCTTCTGATGTGCTCCGGGCCCTGCTCACTTCCTGTTGGCTCCCCTCAGTATCAGTGGCCTAGGAATGCAGTAGCTGCTCAACCCTCAGAGGATGTCATTGAGATTTTGTTTAAAGTGTGCTCTGTCCTTGCCTGGTCTTTCCTGTCTGCTTCTCCTGGGTTTGCTCTTCTACCCACTGATTTTCCTTAAAACTCTAGGGGTGTGGCAGGGGGCGGGGGTGGTCACCAGAGTTTTAAAACTTGGGAGTTCTGTGCATGGCTGAGGCTGCAATTGCTTTTAAATTTTTCTTTTTCGGCTTTCCCATCAGGCATTTCCCTGAGTGGGTATTGTGTGGGAACTTTCCCAGGGAGGAAAAATAAATAAATGTCTACTTAACCTAGATAGGACATCAAGGACAATATCAAGGAAACAGGTTGAGGGTAGAAGTTACAATGGGGATGGTTGGAGGCTTGTGTGGGGATTGGTTTTGGTTGACATTGTGCTGGAGTCTGGCTACAGGTAGGATTAGGTCCTGGGAGAAGGCTCTGTGTGGGGAATCAGTTATTACTAGAGTGAGGGTTTGGATGCTTCTAGGACAGACTTGTTTTTCCTTAGGGTCCTGTTGGTAACTCTGTTGGTCCTAAATCACTTCCAAATCGACTCTTGCTTGGTCCTCACTGCTCGTCTTAGGCACTCTCTCCAGAAAGCAATTCCCTTCCTTCAGAGCTGTCCCTACCCTGGGTTGTTGTTGATCAGCCTGTCAGAGGATCAGACTGTCCCCTTCTCCTCCCATTAGTCACCTTCAATCCTCTGGACAGTCTCAGTTCTTCATGTCATATATACACAGGTGAATTTTATGTGTCTCTACAAAGCTTCACTTCTCAAATGTGCTTATGGGTGTCCTCTAGCCTAGAGCCCCTTGGGGCTGCCTTGTCAAAGGAGCCTTCTCCTGTTTCAGAAGCCAATGTATTTGGCTCCCTGGACGGATTTCTTTCCTCTCTGAGTGGATTTTAGTGAGCTGGTTTTGTTTGCTTTCTGTTTTCCAGTAATTCATATGCTTTTGTGTTCTTTGATGGAGCCTTTTCTCTGCCCCTTTTTCTCAGCCTTTATTGAGACATTCTTTTAAAAAATATGATTTCTATAATTTAAAGAAAAATTGGAAGTAAATTTTTGCATGCAAGTTTTACCTCAGCCAACCTAATGCTACTGAAATCCATCATTTCACAGACATTTTGTGACCTCTCAATTTTTTCTTACTATAGTGAAAGGAGAACTTTATGTTACATATTTCATGTTTTATGTAGGAAGGTTATTAAATTTGATGTAGTATGTAGCCAGCCATTTTGGAATTCTGAGACTGTTACAGTAGTCTTTCAGGGGCATCTTGGGTTTTCTAAAGAATTAATCACAATTCCTATGTATATTTGAGAAGTCTGAAAACTTTGAGTTGGGATCCAGTGGGAGGAGGTTGGGTCCATGAAGAGGGATTGTGGGATGCCAGTGTCTTCCTTCTTTTTCCTTACTTCCTGGAGGCCATGAGGTGAGCAGCTTGATCCACCACACTCTTCTGCCTTGACACCGGCCCAAAGACAATGGGCCTGAGCAACCAGGGGTGAAATCTCTGAAATCAGGAGCTCAATTATCTTTTCCTCCTGTGCTGAGTATCTCAGGAGTTTGTTAGAACAGTGGGAAGCCAACACACCTCCTCATGAAATCACCTGGCAATGCCTTCTTGGTCATCCAGTAAGCCGTAACTGTGCTCTTTCTAGAAGTTTTACCTCAGCCTTGGGTAAGGTGGGGACCTCAGCCTTGGGTAAGGTGGACATCTCAGCCTTGGGTAAGGTGGGCATCTCAGCCTTGGGTAAAGTAGGGATCTCGGCTTTGGGTAAAGTGGGGATCTTGGCTTTGAGTAAGGTGGGCATCTCAGCCTTGGATAAGGTGGGGATCTCAGCCTTGAGTAAAGTGGGAACCTCAGCCTTGGGTAAGGTGGGCATCTCAGCCTTGGGTAAAGTGGGGATCTCGGCTTTGGGTAAAGTGGGGATCTTGGCTTTGAGTAAGGTGGGCATCTCAGCCTTGGATAAGGTGGGGATCTCAGCCTTGAGTAAAGTGGGAACCTCAGCCTTGGGTAAGGTGGGGATCTCAGCCTTGAGTAAAGTGGGCATCTCAGCCTTGGGTAAGGTGAGGATCTCAGCCTTGGGTAAGGTGGGGACCTCAGCCTTGGGTAAGGTGGGGATCTCAGCCTTGGGTAAGGTGAGGACCTCAGCCTTGAGAAAAGTGGGGATCTCAGCCTTGGGTAAGGCAGAGATCTCATCCTTTGGAGAAAGGGATCTCAGCCTTGGTTAACTCTCAGCTTTAGATGGGAGGGCTTCTCCTCAAGCCTGATATTGTTATAGTTCAAATTCTTTTCAGTTATGTGATGGCCTGTATAAACTCAATCCCTCTTTTAAACTAACCTTTCCTCTTTCTGTTCAGACCACCATGTAGATTCTCTGTTCAACACAGTCAGGTCGCTTTAGAAATCCTCTCATTGGGTAATCAATCTCTCACCACTGCAAAGTGGGTTCTTAGGAGTCTGAAAACTCACAAAAGTGTGAACTGTGAGGGAAACAAACACTCCCCCCCCCCCCCCGCCCCACTCCAGCATCTTGCTATGTAGCTAGGCTGGCCTGGAATTCAAGATCCATTTGCCTCAATCTAGTGAGTGCTGTGCTGGGATTATAGATGGGCTGAGCTATGTTTTCAGTCTACTGACCTGGGATTATAGATATCTGCTGAGCTATGTTTTCAATCTACTTACCTGGGATTATAGATATGTGCTGAGTTATGTTTTTAATACACTTACCTGGGATTATAGATATGTGTTGAGTTATGTTTTCAATCTACTTACGATATCTAAAATCTACAGTCATCATGTTTTATGCTCTTGAAATTGCATTGTTTTTTATTAATGACACCAGTGCACTTGGGCCTTGGCATATTGTGTTATATTATAACATATTCTCTTTGTCTCCTCACCCGATTGGCTTCTAAAGCCAGGCTGCTCTTTCTTTATGGACTCTCTTACATTTTTCTTCCCTTTCCTCCTTCAGTGAGATGGCTGGTTACGGTGAGCTTACACTGGCTACCCCTCTTGTAACTCACCCTGCTAGCTCATCTGCATTCTATACAATATGAGGACATTAATCTTTCTGAATCATGCTATTCTTTGTGCGGCCATCTCCATCGCCTTCCAGTTCCCTGAAGGAATCCATCCAGTTCAGGCTCTTCAGCATGACATAAGAGTCTCCATTTCACTGTTGCAACTTGATGTTTTCAGTGTCTTCTCTACCCAAGTCCTCTGGTCCAGGTAAATGTTTTGCTTTCTGTTTTCCACAAACATTATGATTTCTTTCCCCAGGTGAGTTCCTCTTTCTCTCTAGCCTGGCCTGCAATTCTGCCACCTCCTCTCTTCTAGATCTGCTCATTCTGTCACTTCAGTTGTCACCCTCTATGTTCCTGCCATCCTGCAGGAGAAAGACCATCTGTCCAATGCGCTGCTTCCTGTGTGTGATGATGGTTAATACTGTCAACTTGACAGGATCCTGAATCACCTAGGAGACAACCCTCTGGGCGTGTCTGGGAGGGGCTTTTTAGGTTGAGTTGATTGAAGTGGGAAGGGCCACCCTAAATGTGGGTGAAACCCTTCAGTAGGCTGGATTCTGAACTTCAGGAAAGGAGAATGAGATGGGCACTAGCATTCATGGCTCTCTGCTTCCTGACTGTGGCTACCATATGACAAACCCTGTAAGTTCCTGCCAACATGTCTCCAACAAGATGCACTGCACCCTTGACCTGTGAGCCAAAATAAATCCCTTCATCCTTGAGCTGCATTGGTTGGACATTTTGTCATAGTAACTAGAAAAGTAACCAAGACATCATGGTGCCTTCGTACATGCTAATGTTTTCTGGCACATTTCACTGTGCCTTCTGTGAAAGCTGCCAGGTCTCTGGCAGCAGAAACAGTATTGAAACAGTGTGTGTGTGCGTGTGCGTGTGCGTGTGCGTGTGTGTGTGTTTGTGTCTGTCTGTCTATCTATCAGTCTGTAACCATATCAGTTATATTAAATGAAAATTTTGCTTGAATCATTTTGACTGAAATAACACATTTACCCCATGGCTGTTTATTAGCAATTTGATAATTATATCAGCTATTTTTCAAACAGTAGCATTTCTTTAAATTTTTGAAAGAAATTAAAATAGAATAATGTAAAGTTGGGAAAATTATAATTATGTATTTGTTTTGCTATCTCTTATATCATTTAGGTGAAAGGTTAGCTAACACACATAATCTTTTTTATTTATTCATTTTTTTTTGACTAAAGGTCTTGCTATCTGGCACAGACTGGCCTTGAATATAAGATCCATTTGCCCCTGTCTACTGAGTGCTGGGATTATAGGCATATGTTAAGATACTTTTTCAATCCATTTACCATACTAAAATCTGGGCTTTTAGAAGCATTTTCGTGTGGAGAATAAGAAATCTGAGTTCCGAGAGACAAAATTTGAGTCATTGGTCTAGGTACTGATTTAAAACAATTAAAGGAGTTGATAATCCCAGGAACATTTCAACCTGTGGGATGACATGTAGGGAGCATTTGGGACTTGTGGTAGGCCCTCAATTTTCTAAAGAGATGCTATGAAGAGAGCTTCAGGTTTGCATCCAGTAACCCATTTATGTCTTAATAACTTGTTACCCTTTATAAAGATGAAGATTATCATGGTAAATAGTTGTGAGAAATAAATCCCAAGAGCTGGCATCTTGAGAAGCTTTGCTATAGCATAGGAGACGACACTGAGGTCCTAGTAACCACAAATGAATCCCACTCAAACATCATCCTGGCTGTTTTTCCAGAGTGGATAGGTCCTGGGACAATCCCATCTCTCTGAGGTCCTTGAATCTACTCTCAGCTGATCTCCTACTAAAGCAGAGAGTTTTTATCCTGATTTTGATTAGTAAAATAACCCAGGATAAATTCCAATGACTGTTTACATGAAGCTTCCAGGTTTCCCTAAGAAGTTTTGATTTGGGTGATTATTTGGTAAACCCAAACCAAGCTCCTGATGTCTGTTACGAATGGCTTCCATCCTTAGTCCCAGCTGCTAGCCAGTGACATCACAGTGGTGCAGGACCCCGAGGGCAGTGCTTGTCATCTGGATGGGGTCAAGTCTTGGCACCATGGTGCAGTCTGGGCATCTGCTTCTGTGTTAAATTCTCATTGTCTCCAGGGGAAGGGACCACAGTTGTTTTTTAATTATAACTTCAGTTTTATTAAGTAGATAAAAGAAGTCAAATCCACATTGTTGAAGACATGTAAATCACCATAAAAAACCACTAGGGATCCTGGGACCATGTGTGAATGGCTCATGTGAGGCAGAGTTGTGGGTGCCTGGACTCTTTTTCTTTTTTTCTTTTAAGTCCTTATCCTTGGACGTTTCTGTCACTCACCTGGGTGTCCATGTCATCACTACATAACAACTTTCTAGTTAGTTCATTTCCATTTGCTCCTAAACTGGGCACTGAAGACAATGAACAGGATGAGGCTGAAGTCTTAGCTAACCTCTTGTTTCTGGGGCGCTCAACGCAGTGAACACTGAAATAGATGTGGACAGTAACCACTGGGGTAGAGAATGGAGGCGAAGTGGAGGTGACATCCCTGGGGAGTCGATGAATCAGATGATAATTGAGTGGAAAGCTGAGGAGCATTACGGGGTGATCTGGGAAGACTTGGAAGGTTTGTTCATTTTGTAAAGTGGAAAATTGACTGGGGAAGGTAGACGGACTCCCCCCACATCACACAGTTGGTCCATCTCATACTCCCAGGCAGCCCTTCTCTCTGCATTGTGACCTTAGGAATCCAAAAGATTAAGTTTCCTCTCAACTGCTCCATTACACACTCCAATAAGCATTTTCTTGTGGAAGAAAGGAGAGTAGAGACAAAACTAACAAATTCTCCATCACCACAGATGTGTCACTTAAAAAAAGCAGAAACCCTCAGGTGATGGTAGCGCATGCCTTTAATCCTCTGCAAGTTCCAGGCCAGCCTGGTCTATATAACAAGTTCCAGAACAACCAGGGCTACATAGAGAGATCCTGTCTTAGAAAAACAAAAAGCAGGGCCTGGAGAGACGGCTCAGAGGTTAAGAGCACCGACTGCTCTTCCAGAGGTCCTGAGTTCTATTCCCAGCAACCACATGGTGGCTCACAACCATCTGTAATGAGATCTGGCGCCCTCTTCTGTATACATAATAAATAAATAAATCTTTAACAAAAAAAAAAAAAAAAAAAAAAAAAAAAAAAAACACCAGGTGGTGGTGAATGCCTTTAATCCCAGCACTTGGGAGACAGAGGCAGGTAGATCTCTGAGTTTGAGGCCAGTCTGGTTACAGGGCAAGTTCCAGGACAGCCAGGGCTACACAGAGAAACCCTGTCTTGAAAAAACAAAACCAAACTGGATGGTGGTGTATGCCTTTAATTCCAGCACTTGGGAGACATAGGCAGGCCAATCTCTGTGAGTTCAAGGCCATCTTGAGCTACAGAGTGAATTCTAGGACAGCCTGGGCTGTTCTACAGAGAAGCCCTGTCTGGCCCCCATTCCCCTAAAAAAAAAGCAGAAACCCATTGTCTCATGGTTTTAGTGTTCAAGTATTAAATCAGCATCTCTGGGCTTAAATCAAGGTATTTATTCACCCCTAAGACTCTAGGGAAGAGTTCTGGTTTCTAGTGGCTCCAGATACTTCGTGGCCACATTATTCTGTTTCTTCTGCCACTGTCTTTTCTTGTGTCTTTGTCGCTCTTATTAAATAATGACAGTCTGGGACCAATCGGATATCTAGGATAATTTCTTCATCTTAAAATCATTATATCTGTAGTTTAATAGGATCTGCCTGTACTGTTGTTTTTTTCCAAACAGTCTAACATTCCCAGGTTCTGGGGATTATCGTGGGAGCACGTATTGGTAGCCATTTGGCTGAACGTGCATGACAGGGAGCGAGCTGTAGTTCTACTCTACTAAGCATAAACTGTCCGTTTCTGAGTCCTGTAGTAACAGAAGGGGTGGATGGAACTTAGGAGCACACACAGCATGATAAAGAGCTGTTTTAGAAAAGGACAATGGGGAAAGGTCCCGTGAGATGGAGAAAAGAGACCAGAAGCCAGCAGGATGGGGTCTGTGCCCAGATATGCTGAGGCTCATGGGTGGTAGCTGTACATGAGTCTGGAGGCTCATGGGTGGTAGCTGTATGCAGGACTGGAGGCTCATGGGTGGTAGCTGTATGCAGGACTGGAGGCTCATGGGTGGTAGATGTACATGAGTCTGGAGGCTCATGGGTGATAGCTGTGCTGGGGTGGTGGCTGGGCTCTATTCCATGCCCTTTCTGTCACTGCTAAAATAACCTCCCGAGGTAGACTCCAGAGAAGGGGAGATTGGAGAAGAGGACCTTAGGGTAACTTTGAGACTCCAGTTATTAAACTTTGAAGGGATTTTCAGTTGATGGGAGCTTGACCTCCTCACCTCTGTCTCAGGCAATGGAGACTAAATGCTAACAACTTAGAGACACCATGGGATTTACACTTGTTCTCTGGAAAATTATGGGCCATCAGCCACGGAGGAGAAAAACAGTTTTTACAAAATGTTTTTGTGACCATTTACATAAATGTAATGACTGAAGAAATGATTCTTTCACAAAGCTGTCTTAGGAAGCTTCTGGATTTAAAATTGCCTATTACCAAAAATGACTTTTTCCATAGCATCATGGCAGAGCATCTAAAAGATGACTTTCCTGAGAGCGGAAGTAATTTAAATAATTTCATGCAAACACCATATGTAGAACAACATTTACTTTCCAAAGACACAAAAATAATAATAGTTTTCCTTCTGTATCTTTGGGTGTCATATCCCAGAATTCTACCAACTATGGAGAGAACATAATTCAGAAATAATTATATCTATACTATACATGAATAGGCTTTTTTTTCCTTGTCCTTGTTCCCTGAACAACATAGTACAACTTATTTACATAGAATTTAATTGAATTGGATATTATGAGTGGTTGGAGTTAATAAGATAAACCATTCCATGTAACTTGAACACTGAAGATTTGGGTATCTGTGGGGGTCCTGGGACCAACCACTCTCAGGTGCCAAGAGTGGCTGTATATACAAATAGGTTTGTAACTCTATTGTCCTTGTTCATCTCCTACTGCCGGGGTAAGCACCATGACCAAAAACAATTTGGGAAGGAAAAGGGTCGATTTGGCTAATAAGTCCTGATCCCAGTGGCATCACTGAGGGAAGTCAGGGTAAGAACTCAAGCAGGAACCTCGAGGCAGGACTTCGTGCAGAGGCCGTGGAGGATGCGGCTCACTGCCTTGCTCCATGTGACTTGCTCACCCTGCCTTCTTATATAAACCAAGACCACCTGCTCAGGGGTTGTAATCCACAGTGGACATTTCCACATCAATCATTAATCAAGAAAATGCCCTAGAGACATGCCCACAGGCCAATCTGATAAAGGGAATTCCTCAAATGAGGTTCAGTCTTCCTAAGTGATGTGGTTTGTGTCAAGTTGACAAAACTAACAAGCATATATATGGAATCATATATACTAAAATGATTTGTGATTGTATTTATATGTTTGTTACTATTTTTAAAAATGCTAAGTTTCTGTTCCCTGTACTAAAAGCTGAGTGACTTACTTCCTTCCTTCCTTCCTTCCTTCCTTCCTTCCTTCCTTCCTTCCTTCCTTCCTTCCTTCCTTCCTTCCTTTCTCTATTTCTTTCTTTCGATTGTTTTTTTTTTTTGTTTTTTGAGACAGGGTTTCTCTGTAGCTTTGGAACTTGTCCTGAAACTCACTCTGTAGACCAGGGTGGCCTTGAACTCCCAGAGATCCACCTGCTTCTGCCTTCCGAGTGCTGGGATTAAAGGCATGTGTCACCAGAGCCCTGCCTGAGTGATTTCTTTTTGTGCACCATTCTTTCCTCTTTGAACAGAATGACCTACCCTCCATGTACCTGATGCCAGTGGGCCACTGTGTCCCTTGGTACAGTGATTTGCAATAGCCACTGTGCTGTCAAGTCACACATATGAAGGATATTATGGAAATGAGAGAACTGGATCTTAGGTAAGAGATCATTGCTGAAGTCCAATGTCCTGACCATTGTTCCCTTGTATGGGATTCAGTCATGGAGATGTAAGCAGTGAAGACCAGCCATCAGCATGGTTAGACGGTCTTTGACATCATGCAAGATAGTATGTTAACTGTTAGAGAGCTTTGTAAAAGGAAACTGTGATGAATTACCATCCACGAGAACTTTCTTAGAGGCTAATGGGCTCATGACCATAGGCAGCCATGATGAATCTTGAAGTGGGAGAGTGTTGGGCGAGATGTATTATTATGGCCATAGGGCAACCATGATGGGCTCTGAGGATATATACCTCCAACTTCCAGAATATTAGAAGAATTATAGTGTCATACCCTAGGCAGCATGATGAGATGTTGAAGGGAGAGATCCTTCAATTCCCGAACTATCAGGAGAGAAGCAGCATCATGGCCACAGGCTATTCTGAGGGAACCAATGGGGTGCGAGCCTCAGTTCCCTTGAGATTCTGAGAATGAAGGCTGTTCCAGATTCTTAGGAGGTTTCAGAGGTTGGGATATAGACAAGTTCTATACCACTTGACTGAGCCTGGCCTAGCCTTGGTGCCAGGAGGCAGGAAGACACTACACAAAAGCAAAGTTAGAATTCCAGGTTCTTTGCAGCTTACTCTTCACTGCAAGGTCACAGTAGGTGTCCAGGGGGACAGGGTGCAGTGGTAAACACATCCTGATTTCAGGGAGACAGCAGTAGCTAGAGAGCTTGCTATCTCAGAATCTTCAGAAGGCTCAGGCCACAGTCTGAGGAGTCCAACTCAGTGAACATTTTAGTAAAGAGTTATTGTCCCAAGGGTGGGAAATATGTATGGCTGCTGTCACCGTGACATTACCTATCTCTACCTCTGACCATACCTATGGCTATGGCTTAAAAATGGGACAAAAGAACTGCGTCCCTTACCCTCCTGGGACTATATAGAGACTCCCATCCTTCCTGCTAATGCTGTGGTGTCCCTGGTTGTGTTCCAGAGGTGTCATGCCATCATCTTGTTCTTACCAATGTCCTAGGTATTATTTAAGGATCCTCATTTTACAGATGAGAAACCCAAGGCTGCTAAGGATGGAGTCAGATTAAAACCAACTCTCAAGTTTTATGCACTGCCTTTTATGCTAGTTAGAAATACTCATGGGTCTAATTCTTCATTTATGTGATTTGTGTGTGTGTGTGTGTGTGTGTGTGTGTGTGTGTGTGTGTGTGCTCGAGTGTGCATGTGCACAGGTTTCCCACTGTATGAGACACAGCTCAAAATAGGGTTGTTTTTATTTCATAATTCACCCACAATTATTTAAAATAAGTGAGTAAGGCCAGGGTTTGAGGCCAAGACTTTCCTGCTGTGGCTTGTTTGGCTTTAGGAGCACTGTCCAGTGTTTTTCACTGACACTGTAAGGTGGTGAGTGCTTAATCAGCATGCCAGTTCACTGCTCAGCTGCATATGAGTGAAAAGACGCCTATACCTGAAATCCAAATCTCTTGGCAAATTTGCCTTACCGTACTGTGAATTGGGAAGTGGAGCGATAATTTATCATCTAATACAGTTTATGTGAATGAATGAGTTATAAATATTTCCACATTCCCTGTTTAATAACCAGTTCACTGAGGGGATTTCTGGAGTCAGGTAAAAGTCACACTTTCCTGATGTGACTGAAGTACAATCATGCTTTTAGGGTTATTTTCTACTAAAAGTCTGCAAGATTTAACAGGCTGTACTAATTCTACTGTGGTTCTCACTGTGTTCTATTGTGTAGGTGCTGTTTGCAAATGGAGATTATATAGCGCGCCTTTCAAACACCCCCTGATGAATGAGGGACTCTTAGGATAGGATGATTCAGAAAGGGACTGTCTGGGTGTGGTTTCATCTAGTCACGGGATGCATTTGGGGGAATGGCTCATTTAGCAGATTTCATCCAATTTGCTATCTAACAAACCGTGTGCGGCTGTTATATATAAACCCTGGAATCTAGAAGATGCAGAAGAAACCATCCTTTCCATTTAAGAGTGTACTGTCATTTGGGTAGACAGGTGTGCAAGCAAGGGGAGGCTATGTGAGATGTGCTAGAATGTTAGAACAGTGGAGTCCTGGAGATGCTCCATCCCTGTCTTCTAGCATCCCTGCAGAGAGAGGATTTCCTATTACTGCAGGTAGGATCCCCCCAGTGCAGATAACAGTGTAGGGGTTTACTTAGAAGGTGGTCACAGGAGCTCTAGAAGGGAATGGGAAGAGCATGGCAGCCAACTGAGGCTTAATAGTAGCAGATTGATAACATGGGCAGCCCAGGCTCTATTCAGATGGGCGATTTTGAGACAGAACAAAGGACATCCCACATCACTTTTCCCACTGAGAGCTAAACTAGGTCACTTGCTGACTCCCATGGGTCACTGGCTCCAGGCATTGGTGAAGGAGGATTCAAACTCACAGCATATCCGCTCAGCCTTGGAGGTAGTGAGAGAAAACCCTCAGGAGCAAGCTATGGTGCTGGCAGAAAGAGGCTTTTGGGGTTGGTGTGCACAGAAGGGTTAGGGTGTGAGAATAAGTACACGACACCCTCGTTCCCTTCAGAAAAGTAGACCCAGGCATACAGGTTTGTCATAGGACAGTGCCCTATAACTATCCCTGATTGGACCAAGGCTGCCCCTGATTGAGGAAGAAACAACATTGATGGTTTGCCAAAATGAGGTTTCCCAAAGTGTGAAAAGGTGATCGGAGACATGACAACGGGGTGTTGGGTGTGGGTCTTCCAGAATGGCAGCTGGAGTGGGTACCCCAGGAAGACTAGGGTGTAGGCAGACCATCAGAGCTTTGCTGTGCATGACTGTGGAGAGAAGCAGGTGAGGGCGAGAGGGTGGTGGAAATAGGGAGAGAGGGGAAAGAGCTGGGAAACTCTGAGCTCAGGTGTCTGTGTGGCTCAGCTTTCTGTTAACACTGAGAAGACTGGCCAAGTCCCCTCTGTGCACAGCCCCTTTCCTTAAAGTGCCGAAGCGGGGTTTGCTTCCTGCCACCAGCTGGTCACTAACCAGGACCGAAGAGCCATGGAGTGTTGACCCAGGAAATGGGCAGGAGATGAAGTCCATCTGGGGCTTGGTGTCTGAGGTGGGGCTTTACAGACATAGCAGGTGTCACAGCTAACCAGTCCTCACAGGAATGGGGACATTGTCTAGGAGCAGTCTATCCCCAGACCACACCCAAAGCCGCTCTGTTTAATTTTAGGTTGATTTCTGATAATCATTAACTGACAATTCTTATTGATTGCAAATAACAATATTGAGGGTTTTTGTTGTTGTTGTTTTGTTTTTTTTAAATCAAGGATTTGAATAGACACTGCTGTACGTGATTTCCTCAGAACTGAAGGACTCCTCCCTGGAGGGAGGTTCTTAAGACTTGGAGAAGTCTCAGAGAACTGACCTTTACCCACTACCCTCCAAAATCAAACAGTCAGTCACCATTGCCAGACCCAAGAGACTCCCTAACTGGCCCAGCTGCCTGGGAGTGGTTCAGGGGACTTGGGGAGTGCCATTCTGGAGGCCTAACCCATGCTGGGGTGGGGTTTTTTTGGTTGCCTTTTAGTAGCCTGATCCTAAAAGTTACCCTTCACTCATGCTTCTGCCTGCGACCTCAGACTCCCCCATTCACTAAGCTAGACTTATGTAGATTTGAGGGGGGGGCAGTTGCCGGGGGAGGTTAGCTTGCAATCAGTGCCCTATCTGGTACTATTAGGCATCTGTCCACATTGCCCCAGGAAAAGTCACACAATAACACACTGACCATCTGATGAGCTGACTCTCATAGACTTAAGTAGAACTAAGCAGACAGAAGGGAGGTATTCACAGCAACTTTTGTGTGTTCGCAGTTTGGGGCCCTGTCCAGCGGCATTGGACAACTTCAGGCTTTGGGTTTGGGTTTCTCTCAAGGGCTTCTTGCTTTCCACCATCAGAATTTCACATACATTTCCCTCCCCTCTCCCCCCCCCGGGGGGGGGGGCAAGTAGGAGCAGAGCAGATCTTCAGGGGAGCCATAGAGAGCTGCTCCCTGCATGTAAATGAAGGTTTGTTTGGGCTTTTGAAAACGGTGTGCTTAATGTAGTCTCATAAATCATCATTTGGTACCTGAATAGCCTGAAAAAAGCCTCTGCTTTCTAACTATTAGAGAATAATTTGTTTTTAATAGGCTGAAATCCAAGGGTCTCACTCTGTGAGGCGAAGAGCCCTGAAGTAGGAAGTCAAGTTTTCATACTTGCTGTAGTTTTCCCACTAACTGGACTTTGTGGGTTGGACAAGACACAGTCTTTGTGCCTCATTATTTCATTGTGAACAGAAGTGAAGAACTGGACTTCTAAGGTGTTGTCTAGCTCTCAGGTACAGTTTTATAATGCAGAGGCTTTATTTAGCTATAAGAACCTCATCCAGGAAAGCCGAGGGCTCTGCAGATGTTGATTTGCACACACTCTGGAAAAACAGAGCAAAAGGGCAATATGGGGAGAAATGGCCCATGCGAGTCTCAGTGAGCTAATGGCATCATGAAATGACAATGGCCGTATCTATCTATCTAGAAATAAATATAGTCCCTGGCCAAAGAGCTAATGGCTCTGAAACAAATTCTTCAAATTGCACACATGAGAAGCACTTTATTTGTTCCTAAGGACATAAGAAGGAGCCTGTTATGGAACAGTGATGGAGAAATCGTTACAATTATGAAATCCATTAGGAGACCTCATTTTCAGTGTGCTCACAAGGCTTGCATTTAATTGCTCCTATTTCAGGTGTTTGTTGAAAACATTCTATTGGGATGTTGTCTTCTCTCTGTGTTTTGGTTATAACTTAGCTCCTGGATGGTTAAATCTTCACCAAGAAAAGTCTCAGACATGGTCACCACACACTGAACTTGGAGCTGATGGAGGTGGTGCGAGATTGTTAAGGGTAGAGGCATGAGTTGTAGGCACAACTGACCAGATGATAGTAAAGGCTTTCTGAAGCTCAGGAATTCATCAGGGCTGAGGGCATGTGTAAAATGAAGTTCATTTTATTTTTATTTATTTTTTTTTCCAAGGCCATGGACTGAGGGTATGTGTAAATTGAAGCTAACTCATGTTTATTTTTATTTTTTATTTTTTGGCAAGGCCATGGATTTGGAAAATAGCCCTCTTCTCAGACAGAAGTTGGTTATAGTGAGAAGTATTCATTTTCAAAATGCCACTCATAGTATCGTAACTCCTTGTGACTAATGATTGAAATGAGGATGCCAACGCTTGGGCATACTCAGCCCATGATGAGCTTGCTCTTAATGTCTAAAGGCCAAGCCACTGAAGACAGAGGAATAGAGTGTTCCTAACAGCTGTGTGGTTGGTTTCTTTTTTCTCTTTGCTTTTAGGGGAGCCAACCATTCAGCTTCCAAATAAATACATGGAGGCTTATTCTTACTGATGAATACCTGACTGTAGCTTGGCTTGTTTCTAACCAGCTTTTCTTAACTTAAATGATCTCATCTATATTTTGTCTCTGGGCTTTTACCTTTTTATATACCTTTCTTTACTTCTTACTCCATGGCTTGCTGTGTAGCTGGGTGGCTGGCCCCTGATGTCCTCCTCTCCTTTTCTTCTCCTTCTATTTTTACTCTCTGCCTGGCAGCCCTGGCTATCTCTCTCCTGCCTTGCTATTGGCCACTCAGCTTTTTAACAAACCAGTTAGAAATTTTAGACAGGCAAAGTAACACAGTTTCACAGACTTAAACAAATGCAACATAAAAGAATGCAACACATATTTGCATCATTAAACAAACGTTCCACAGCATAAACAAATGTAACACATCTTCAACTAATATTCTACAACACAGCTGTGTGTGAAAAGCTTGACCAATCAAGACATGGGTGCTGAGGACTCAACTGTGGTCCTCTGAAGGATCAGTAGGCTTTCTTAACTGCGGAACCATTTTTTTAGCTCTCCAATTTCAGAATTTTGAAATATGTATCTACTCAGCTTGTAGAGGCAAAGTTACCAACAGTTCCATTCCTGGGACCTCCTATCTGAAAGGGGCTCTGTCACCTAAGGTCCTGAAGGGCAATGGCCAGGCAAGGAGAGTCAGAAGCTGCTATCAAGGGGTAAAGGCTTGTAGGTTTTTAAAGAGTCTTGGGAAGACAGAGTTTGGGCTTTAGAAATAGTAAGATATATCAGGTCTAATTGGCTCCGGAGGTCAAAGTTTGTAAATAGAGGCTAGCCCTGCCTCCCTCAGAGCTGAGCTCCTGCTCTTGTCTCTCAGATGCTGTTGCCAAGATCCATTTTATTCTCCCTGACAGAGCCTGATATAATCGGGAAGAACAAAAGAGAAGTCAGCCTAAGCTCCTGAACTTTCTGGGTGATGTTCTGCTAATATGACATACTAAAGCAAGCCACATGCAATTGACAATATTTAGTTACTTTTGCTTGCAAAATTATCAAAACTCATATTTAATATACTTCTAAGAACACATTATAAATAGTAATATTTCTAATTATAAGGAATAATAGTCACTTTTTTCTTAGGGATAAATAGGTCAGCTCTCTTCCTTAGCATAATAAACAACAAAATCCTTTCTCCTCTGTTTAGCCCTTGTATCCAAAGGTCTCACACCTTCAGAATCAACAAATCTACTTGTATGTTTGTTTGAGACAGAGTCTCACTATAGCCTAGGTTTGTCTCAAACTTAACAGCCCTCTTGCTTCCAGCTCCTGAGGGCCTGTATTACAGGCAAGTGTAATCACACCTTAGCTTAACCAACTTATTTGAAAAAAAAAAATCTGTGCATGTACCGAACATGCCATCAACTTTGGGGCCTCATTATTCCATAAACAATATAATATAATGTTTATATTTCACATACATTGATTGTATTGGGTCTAGAGATGATTGAACGCATGTGGGAGGGAAGTGGATGTTAAGAGCAAACCTGTGCCATGTGCTGCGAAGATCCTGATCATCTGTGGGTTTGGATGTCCTCAAAGGTTATGGGAGCAGTCCTGCAAGGACACAGAGGGAAAATTCTACTTATGTCATATACTCAGCACTTTGGGTGAGTATTGTCTCTAAATGGATGAGTCTGTCCCACATTAACCACTACCTCCACTATATTCTCCATACCCATCATCTACTCCACTATCTGGGGGGTGTCCTGCAATTCAAGTATATTCTGACACTCCCTTCCAAGAGACAGCCTCAGATCTTAGACCCCTGAGTGTGTTCCCACCCTCTTCATATGCCAGTCCAAGACTGACTTGTACTTCTGACTGATGGAGTAGAAGTCAGGGATTTCTGACTTATTGTAAGCCATCTTTGGATTTGAAGGATTCATATAACTCATGGAGTTCTTAGATGAACTGTTTTTGTATAGTGCTTGGGCAATCACAAGGGCTTTTAGAGCTCTCTGCTGAAAACTGGAGACAAGTGTCAAAATACATATAATGCTTATTATAAGTCACAATATGGCCTCTAATGCAGAGGGGACTGAGTTTAGTGACTGGGAAAGACTGGGTTGTCACATTTATTCTCTGGAATTATTTGATTTTGAAGTGCTAGAGAATGCATATAAATAATTGGTACCCAGGAGTTCTGTTATCCTGGCCTTTCTTGGAGGGTCACAGCTCAGTCATTATCTCTGGAAGGAAAAGGGAATGCATGCCATTCAGTGGGGAACATGTTTGTTCAGTCTGGCCACACTGGAAGCCAATACGAATAATCATTCCTATTTTGTGATCATCAATGGCAGTGTAAACACTTGGAATACTTGGGGACACCAATCCAATAAAACAGAAACAGTTGGTGATTTTGTTTCTTTGTTTGTTTTGAAAAAGAAACTTGATAAACTAAACAAAAACCTTGGATGAAAGAACTTGTGCCCCTAGATAGTGTCATGTGCAGAATAGGGAGGCCATGGGTCAACGTGCAGAAATTCTGGGATTGTCAAGGTTCTCAAGCTGTTCTCTCTTGGACAGGAAATAGACTTGTCCTTATGTCAGAAGGTCATTGCCAGTATTAAAGTAAAAGAAAGCAGTAGAGGCCAAATGTAGGAGACAAAATGGTTTCTCAGCTCGTATTAGCCACATTTCCCCACCTTCAGAAACCAAAGAGGGATTTATATGTGTGTGTATATGTATGCATTATATGTGTGCAGGTGTGTGTATATATGTTTGTGTATGTGCTCACACATATATGAATGGGGATCTGGATGTCAGAAGTCAGTGTTGTGTGTGTAATAGTGCTCTCCACCTTATATTTTGAGACAGGGTTTCTCACTGAACCTGGAGCTCACAGACTAGGTAGGCTAACCAGTGAGTTCCAGATACTCATTTGGGTTACAGATATGAACCACCGTGCCCAGCTCTTTATGTGGATACTGGGGATCCAAACTCAGGCCCCATGCTTATGTGGCAAGCACTTTACCCACTGAGCAAACTCCCCAGCACCAAGGAAAATTAAAGAAAAAAATTTGGGGGGACAGGGTCTCTCACTGTGTAGCCTTAAACTCACTGTGTATACAAGACTGGCCTTGAGCTCTTAGAGAGCCACCTGCCTCTGTCTCCTGAGTGTTGTGATCAAAATCCTGCACCACCATGCTTGGCATGTCGAGGAAGATTTTGATCTTGGTTCCCAAGCTCTGGGTTTTACCATGTTCTCCATTCTAATACGGTCATTAATATGGCACCAATAGGGAAATTCAGTTTAGTTCTGAATTTCCAGTTAAAGGAACTCTGCCTCAGAGGCAGTTTTTTAAAAAGTGCCCCTTGAGCAAATGAGAGTCTTGAAAGATAATGGAAGTGCGCTGAGTGCATGATTCACACACTCTTCTGCAGATAAGACATATAAGAGGTTTCAAATGACATTAGTGTTGAGGGCTGAAACTGCACAAGAGTAAGAGTGGATGATGCAGACGAGAGCCACGGATACCAGAACACGTTTATGTCATAAATCCTTTATATCATAAAGTCATTAGACTTTAAAGTCTTGTAGGAATTACAAGAAACCACTGGCCTGGTGGCTTTTAAGAAATGAAGAGTTTCTCTCTCTGTGGAGTCATGCTCTTTCTCTATTTCTAGCTTTTCTTTCTTTTGTAATGTACTATTTACATTATATGCACACACACACACACACACACACACACACACACACACACACACACACGGGGATTTCTATAAGAGTGCTTTACAGGCTTGATCCAAGTAGGCTGTCTACCAATGGAAAGTCAATAATCCAGTAGTTGTTTAATCCTCAAGGTTGGATGTCTCAGCTGGTCTTCAGTATACACCAGAATCCTAAAGAAGTCAGCTCTAATGCCAGAGAAAGAACGGACTTGCCAGTGAGAGCAAGAGCAAGCAGGCGAAGAGAGAGAGAGAGAGAGAGAGAGAGAGAGAGAGAGAGAGAGAGAGAGAGAGAGAGAGAGAGAGAGCTTCCTTCTTCCATGTCTTTTATATAGGCTGCCACCAGAAGATGTGACCCAGATTAAAGGTGATCTCCCCACCTCAAAAGATCCAGATTTAGGATGTGTCTTCCCACTTCAAATAATTCAATCAAGAAAAATCCCTTGCAGGTGTGCCCAGCAGCTTGGGTTTTAGTTAATTCCAGATGTAGTCAAGTTGACAGCCAAGAGCAGCCATCACAGTCACATATTGCATTATCAAGATGCATCTGGGATGCTGATCTGCTTCCTGGCTGCCTTCCCATCTCATTTCTGTCCCTGTCCCTCCCACATAATCCATCATCACCCTTATTAACACTTTCCTGGCACTCTCTACTTACTATTTCCTGTCATCATCACCAGCACCCACGGAGCTGGGTTCTTTTATTAGTCTTCTCTACAGTGAAGCCCAGGCTTTGAATCTTATGGAATCACATGACATACTTTACATAGTGGTGATGCCTGCATTTTTAATTAACTGCACTTTAGGCAGTTCTGATGTAATTATTTACAGTAGGACCCAGGAATTGGTTTACATTTTTTAATCTCCTGGAAGTAATGGCAACCTGCAGGTCAGAAGAGGGAACAAATCAATTTGGTGATATTCCTAAGAGTTTCACAGATGACAGATGAATGACAGCGTGATGGAGCTGGACACTTGTTCATAATTCCTAATTTTTCTCCTCTATAGTTCATTAATCCCCTCCTTTTTTTTTATAAGCAACTTACTCAGTCCACCACATATCAGAGGGGGTATTGGTATTGAACCCAGGGTCCTGTGCATTCTATGAAAACACTGTACCATTAAGATAAAACCCAGCCCTTGTTTGGAGAGAGGGTCTCACTATGTATCATCCCAGTCTGGTTTGAAACTCCATATGTGGCTCAAGTTGTCATGGATTCATTATCCTCCTGCCTCAGCCTCCCAAATGCTACAGCAATAGGTGTGCACTACCATCCCAGGCTATCCAGTTCCTATTTCTCTTTTGTTGAACTATGGGGAAAAGCAATTCTCAAGGGCTTCTTTGGATGATCTCAGATGCATTTTTCCTTCACTTAGATATTTTCAAGGTCAAATCCTTAAAGGAGCTTTTAAGAAATGAGTCACAGGCTGAGGAGATGGCTTAGTCAGTAGAATACCTGGTGAGTAATTGTGAGGACTTGAGTTTGGATTCCCAGCACCCATGTAAAAAGTTGGGTATATAGAGAGACTCTCATCTATATTCCCAGATCTAGGAGGTAGGTGGATCCTCTGAGTTCTCTGGTGAGACATTCTAGTCAATCAATGTGCTGTAGGTTCATCAAGAGACTGTCTCAAAAAATAAGGCAGAGTATGATCAAGAAAGACATCTGACATCATTTGATGTCAACCTCTGGCCTCCACAGGTACCACATTTTCACACATGTGCATATCACCCACACACACACACACACACACAGACACACATACACACACACACACACACACACACAGAGGGATGGCAATGAGAGAAATGAATTGGAGTCTCTCTTTCTCTGGGTCTTTGCAGATAGGGAGAGAAATAGAAGAAAGGAAAAAGTGATGGTTCATGGTTGCAATCCCAAGCAGTGAAGACTGATGCAATAGGATCTGTGCCCAGCAAGAGCTATAGATTAAGAACCTGTTCAAAATGAACAAAATGAAAGAAAAAAAAATCAATCAACCAACAAAAAAAAAAAGAAACAGAAGCTGTTTCTTATATCATTTAAGAAAGTTTAAATGTCTTCGAGACCCAAGAATTCCAGAGTTCCAGAGAGGAGGATGACTGACTGTGTTTAAAAGAGGCCCAGGCTTTGGGAGGAGGGATGATTAGCTATTCAACCACAAGGACCACATGCTTTATATAATTTATGTGTTTGCATGTGTATCTGCAAGTGGGCTTGTACACATGAGTGTAGGTGCCTGCAGAGGCCAGAAGAGGGAGCCAGATCTTCCTGGAGCTATAAGTAGACAGCTGTCAGTGGCTCAATGTGGATGCTGAGAGCTTCAGAGGACTCAAGTCCTCTTCAAGATCAATATTCACTCTTAACTGCTGAGCCGTCTCTCCATCCTTGAACACACACTTAGCAAACACTTTCTTATGCTATTTTCTGCTTTCTATCCCCAGAGATTCAGCCATGTTTGTAGTTCTTTAACCCTGCAGATGTTTTTAACTCAGGGCTTTTTGGTCAGGAAGGGTACTTGCTTGGAAAATCTTAGAATATCCATATATTCAAAACCAAACGGCCCTAATCAATGGAATATTTTTCTTTTAATTGCAAGATTTATCCTGATGATTTTGTTCCTTTTTTGAAGGAAGGGGAGTTAAAAGATGGGCATGAAGCAATGACTATTGTTTATTGTATCTGAAAGAGAAATGGCATTGTGTTCCAGTTCCATTCAGACCGGTGGATTCTTTCTTTGTGTGTGAAAGAAACCATTAGGGATTGTGGTATGGACATGGGAAAGAATATATATTTTTTGCTATGTTTAATATTCACTTTAAAATATTACCATAAACTATGAATAAACATGAACAGGGATGTTAGAATGGTTATCTTCTCAAATCCTCAGGATGTGTATGTGGAAAGCCAATTATTCTAACAGCCTTAATAAGTTCTAATTCTTCTCACAAAAAAGGTGCTGAGAAGGAGCAGCTTGAGATGAGATTTAAATAAATAAATCTGTTTTCTGAGAAGATTTTTCAGGAATAATTTTATGGAGTGAGAATTTTTAAAACTTGTGCTTTCTTTGCTGTATGAAGAGACTCAGGCTCATTTCACGAAGTGTGCTGAAGCACCACTCGGGAGGGCAGAACCACACACAAATAAAAATGATGGGTCTCGACAGGAGAGTCATCTAAAGTATCCTAGACTGGTTCCATGACTTATCTATGGTGAACAGGGCTGTAGTGAACACTAATATGCAAGGATTTCTGTGATATGCTGGATTAGGATTCTATGGGTCAATGCTTAGGGTCATACGCTTGGTCTATTTTTAGTCTCTTGGGGGAACCTGCATGCCAGTTTCCATAGTGGTTGAATTAATATGCAGAATGGAGGAGTTCCCTTTGGTCTGCTTCCTTGCTGGCATTCATTACTTGATTTTTTAACTGCTGCCATTCTGACTGGAGCATGGTGTAATCTCTGTCAACAGAAATGGACAAAGAAAATGTGATGCGATGCACACCAAGGACTTTTTTTCAGGCATAAAGAAAGAATGAAATGGTGCCTTTTGCAGGAAAATGGATACAACTGGAGATAATCATGTTAAGAGAATTAAGTTAGTCTCAAGAAGACAAATAACTGCTTTCTCTCGTTTGTGGATCTTAGATTTTTATATAGATGCATAAAAATCATATATGTGAATAGGATACGAAATGAAAGTAGAAGTGAATTTTTCTAGGGTAACAAAAGGGATGAGTGGAAGGGCATGAGAAGGAGGGTATACGATATGTGGGGAAATATACTCAAAGTACGATATAGACCTGCATGGGGATACTCTTCAGTAACTCCGTACCACGTTTAATGGAAGAAATTGAGCAGAACAACACACACACACACACACACACACACACACACACACACACACACACACACACTTATAAAAGGCTAGATTTGGAGTACCCAAACAACCCCTAGCATTTCAGGGACCTATGACTATGGCCTCCCTAGGTCGACCCATTGGTCTGAAAGATTTTTTATGTCCAGTTCTGTGTCAAGATTCCTTTCATCTCTTTCAGGGAGTTGGTAGCTGTTCGTCGATGAACATAGACTTCTCTTGAGCCCCAGAAAGGTAGTGTGCTACCACCCACAGATAGGGCAGACTTTGCTCCTCTTTATGGTGCAGGCAGATTGGCTCCTTGAATTCACCAGAAACATTGATTGAATTGTGAACAGTTTCTACTGGCACAAACAGTGACTCACCCTGGACCAACCCTTACCCTGTCCAGTGACTTGGGCTTTCTGGACAAATGGACTCTAATGAGTCTCTTAGATTTATAGCTATCCTGAACTTTTGTGTACTTCTCTTGACAAACTTTGTTATAGTATGCTTTTTCCTAACTAATATTATTTTTGGCCAAACTCCTAGGCTCTCATTTCTGTGTAAACTGCCTTTGAGATGAAAGTTCCAACAGCATGTAGAAATTTCTTCTAGAATTTTCTGAACTTTGACCAATAGTTTAGTAATACATTTTAATGACATAAAAAGTAATGGCTTCTGATTGCAAGGTTTTGGAGAGCAGAATTAATACTTTACCTTTGATTTGCCATTCTTCTGGAAACTTTTAGGTACACAATAGGTGTTGAAGAAATGAAAAATAAAAATCTTACCGCATTGCTGATGTCATAGAAAAAAATCCCTGTTTGCAAAGATAGCAGTAGAAATGGTATAGAAATGCCACAGGCCTGGGGACTGTATTTTATCTGTGCAGTGACAGAGGATGTGAGGCATGCCATGTAAGGTGCCTTGTTTCTTCATGCCCTTTACACCTTTAAGTCACTTATTTACCCCCCACACTTGGGTAGAAGTGCTCTTGTGTGACAATAACAGGATGGGACTAGTTATTACCTATTTGGATTGAGCATGTGCCACATCTTGTTTCTGGATCTGAAAGAGTCCAGGGATGTGGCAGCTGCCACCCAGTGCTGAGTCCCTGAGCCCCATACTTGCCTCTGTGATGGGAGCACTGGACCCAGAGCTGGGAAGCCAGCTCTGCTCTTTACTGCGTGCTTTTAAAATCTGTGATTTTTTTGAACAGGCAAGACTCCTTCCTCTTAGCTGTTCGTTTGAAGGCTGTCATCTAGTCATCTGCCCTGCCTGCACTGAAATTTCCCCCTGAATATCTATGAGAGACATAAATCTGTGCAACGGCATTAGATATGCTCAAGATGAACCCCCTTTCTTCCAGCATGGCAAAACAACAATGTGGCTTTCCTGTCTTGTTAAAATCATGTGAAGTTATTGTGCATATAAAAATCAGACAATAACAGAGATGACAGGCAATGTTAGCAAATCTGACCACCTGAAAATGAAGCTTTCATAATAATTGATGGACACCATTCTAGGATGTTTCTTATGTACAAATAAAAAGGATGCTAGATGGATAAGAATAGTTTAGAGAAAGTGGAATTAAAATGGGATTGTAGTGTATTTGTCAAAACTATTAAACATTTACTTGCTTAGGTTTACCTGGAAAGGTGAAATAAAGTGAAAAGAGCTGTTGAATTTCAAAAAAAAAATTTCTGCACTGTTTTTCTTAAAGCAAATATTCTTTGAGTGAGTATGTGAATGCTTCTGTATTTGTTTTTCTGAATTGCTTTTTTTTCTCAAGCGGAGGTTATAATTCAGCCTTGCATGGCCTTGAAAACTCAGGTGGATTTTATATTTGTTCATGGATTATTAATCCCTTTGTAAACATTTGTCGAGACATTGTTTTTCATACACTATGCCAAGGGCTGGAATGCAGTAAGCGTGTTCTCCCTCCTCCCCTGTGGCCTGCTCTAGGTGTCAAGGCTCCTGCTGTCTGTTCCCACCTTTGCCCTCCTGTGGCCTCATCTACAGTGGCTTTGGTGGCTTCGCTCCTTGCCTCGGGCCTCTGGGAACAGCAGCTTGTGCTCTTCTCTTCAAATACCCTTTCCTGCCTTACGAGTTTTGAATCTGTTGTTTCTTCCAATGAATTCTCTTCTGTATTCTTTTGCCCAACTTCTGTGAATTCTTCTGCTCTGAATATTGTTTCCTGAGGGAAGCCTTCCAGAAGTCTCTAGAATCAATGGGATCCTTTTGTTGTATCGCTATTCTTTTTGTTTGTAGGGTTTTGGGCATGGTGGTGGTTTGAATAAGAAATGTCCCCACAGGCTAATGCATTTGAAGACTTGGATCCCAGATGGTGTTGCTGTTTGAGGAGGTGGTAAAGTCTTGCTGGGGGAAGCATTTCAACAGTGGTGGACTTTGGGAGTTCATAGCCTTGCCTCACTTCCAGTTTGCTTTGTGTTGTGGTTGAGGATAAGATCTCTCAGGCTCCTCTGCCGCGCATGCCAATTGCTGCCATACCTCTCTTACCATGATGGAGTCTCCTCCTGGAACTGTAAGCTGAAATAAACACTTCATTCTACAAGGTTGCCTTGGTCATGGTGTTTTATCACAGCCACAGAAAAGTGACTAAGACAACTGTGCATACCTACATATCTGTGTGGTAACTCGGTTTTCTTTCCCTCGCACTGGACTAAGTACCTGTGAGAAGAATGTCTAGGCCTTTGCTATCAACCTCCAGTGCCAAGAAAGCCTGGCCACGTAGCAGCTGCTCTGTGAACATTTAGTTTTGCTTATAGCACACAACAGGAGCTTGGTAGCTGGGAACTGATGCAGTCTGTCAAATTATTTGTGAGCAGTATTCCAAATAACTGTAGTATATTTAAGTAGCTACCAAGAGAATGAAAACAGAGGGAATGGCTTCTAAACCAGCACACACACACACACACACACACACACACACACACACACACACACAAAGAAATAAATAAAAATCCCATCAAAACAAGAGAAGACAGAAAAAGAGAAAACCAGCAAAGAAAACACCATGGTAACTAGAAAACATAAAATAAGATTGTATTAGTGTTCATAATAAATGCAAATGGATTAAAATTCCCAATTTGGAGGCAGAGACTTTAAACGATGCTAGATTTTAAAGTATATATGTAATTTGGCTTAAAAGAAAGAGGTCAATGCCCGCCTGGGGCTCTCCGACCCAGGTTGGGAGGAGACAACAGGGGCTGTCTGGTGTCATTAAGACTGAATGGGAGTCAGAGACCCACATGCCCACCTGGGGGTCTCCACCCTGGGCCGGGAGGAGACAAAATGGTGGTACCTGGCACCACAAGGGTGGAGTTACAGTGAGCAAATACAGGGTGGGGTATGGAAAAGAGAGAGAGCCAAATGGTCCATGTCCTGTGGAGAGAGGCAGATCTGAAGAGGTGAAGGCAGTGAGGAGTGGGCTGAGGTGCTCGGCCTGCTGGACACCTGTGGTCACAGTGATAGCCGGGCCTGGGCTGCTGCCGAGGGCCGTGTCTGTGCCTTTGGCCCCGCTGCGCCATGGTCTATGTTGATGCCTGTGGCTCCTGTTACCACCGAAGGCAGAGAGGATAGGGCTGCACAGAGCTGGCCCTGCCCCTCACCGGCCCTGCCCTGGCAGCAGCACTTCAGAGAGCAGTGGGTCCTACACTTCACCTGGGCCATATGATAGAGGTGTAGGCCAGCTGGTCCTGAGTGGGTGAGAGTAAACTGGTCCTGCCCCCTCCCCCCACGTGGTAGCCTGAGCCAGGGGGAGATGCCCCCCTCCCCTGCCCCTCACCACCTGTGGCAGGTGGGAGAGCTGGTCCTATCTCTCATCAGCTGCAGCACTCGGAAGAGAGGCCTCTGTACCTGGCCTGGGCAACACAGTAGAGTTGGCCCAGGTGGTGTAGGTGTGGGTGAGCTGACCCTGAGGGGTGAGAGCAGGAGAACTGGCCCTGCCCCCTGCTGTTACTGCATAGGGTGAACTAGCCAGGACTGTGCTGGAGAGCTCACCCTGGGGTTGAGGATGAGGGAGAGCTGGTGGGCTGACCAACCCAGCAACCACCCAGGTCCAGGACCAGGCCAATGAGTTGGTCCATCTCAATATCCACCCCATTTTTGATCTGCTGGAGCATGTCAAGGGGCTGGTCCTGCAGTCCCAAAGTTGCAGAATCTCCAGGGGATCCAAGAAGAGTCTCAGTGAGGGTCCAGTATTGATGATGTAGCAGAAACCAGAGGCCTCAAACCAGACCAATGACTATTTGCAACGAACACTTGCAAGTAAGATGTGTGAATGAAAGGATTTACTGTGTGATTCACTGTGTCACACTACAGCTTCCATGGTGAGAGTTTTCTTTTCTTTTAAATTTTATTTTGTTTTATCTGGGGGGAGGGGTTTGCAAGGGCAAAGGGCAGATGTGAAAAGATGGGGAGATGAGTGGGATCAAGATGCACAGCATAAAATCTACAAAGAATCAATAAAAAGTTAAATTTAAAAAATAAATAAGTCAAAATTATGACTATTGTAATTAAAATAAGTGAAATATATATATTTCTCTTTCTCTCTCTTTCTCTCTCTCTCTCTCTCTCTCTCTCACACACACACACACACACACACACACACACACACACACACACACGAAAGAGAGAGTGGTGAGGGGAAGCGTGCTAAGGACATAATCCAGTGGGAAGAGTGCTTGGCGTTCATGAAGCCCTAGAGCCCAATCCCTAGCACTGCGTAAACCAGGAGGTGTGGACATGCCTGTAATTACAGCATTTGGGAAGTAGAGTAGCATCAGGAGTTAAAGGCCATCCTTGGCTACTGAATGAGTCTGAGACCAGATCTCAAAAAACAACCAACCAAATAAATAATCAACAAAACATGAATAGGACAAACCGTCTTCAAGCTAATGGTTGCCTTTGGGGAAAAGTCAAAGGAATAAAGTAGGAAGGGCACAGAGCACCCAGGAAGACAAACAGGGGGGCAGGCCCTCGAGGCTGCCTGGGATTCATGGTGAGTGTCAGGTCGGTTGGTTGTATCAGTTACTTTTCTATTGCTGTGTCAAAACCCTATGACCAAGACACTTTATGGCTTTGGGTTTATGGTTCTAGGGGGCTAACACTCCATCAGGGTGGGGAAGTGGCGGCCATGGCGGCTGGAGTAGCAGGCTGAGAGCTCACATCTTGAACAGCAAGCCCAATGCAGAGAGAGCAAACTAGGAATAGGCTGAGGGCTTAAGCTCTCAAAGCCCACCTCCGGTGACATCCTTCCTCAGGAAAGCTACACCTCCAAAGCTACTTGGAAAATCACCACCAACAGGAGCCCCCAGGGACATTCTCATTCAAACCAGCACAACTGGGTTACATATGAGACTTTGTCTCAAAAAGAAAAAAAAGGTCTATAACAAACACGGGAAAATGACAAAATTCATGGATTTACACAGCCTGGGCACTTGAAAGTTTTCATCTAGTCCATTTCTGTATGCATGAAAGAAATATCTATAGTGATGTTTCAACACAGTGATTCTTGTGTGTCACTAGACCTGAGAATGACTGAACGGATGGCTCTGCAGTCCCTTCCAGTTTGAATTTTATTTAAGTCCTTACACGACTTGAGAAGCACCCTCTTTATGGTTGTGGAGAAGCCAGAATAGATTGGGCCATGCTGCTGCTGAAGACTTCAAGGGAGCAGTTAAATCTGGGGCTGTCACACTGAATTGGTGGCTTCTGTTTAAGCCATCTGTTCCTGCCATGGAGCATCACATCCCATCCTGCCTGCCTGGCAGGGTCTCACTCCATCATTACCCTTCAAAGAGCTCTAGATTGGAATTTTAAAATTTTTCAGTGGATGCGTAGGGGGAGATTATTGGTGGGTGAATGGTTTTAGATGACATGTTTCACCCCTGGCTTGGTTAATAAGCAAGGGAGGGGCATATGAAATATAATGACATGATACTTCAGCGTTTTACCCCGTTGAGCTCTGTGGGCAGTCATTCCTCTGCCACAGAACGATCTCTATTTCTTGCCAATGTATTATTTTCAGTTTCTCTTAATACTCCATCCCGAATTGGAGATAGAGGAAATAATTGGGTCAGCTCATCTCTGCTCTGCCAATGCAGGTGTTGTGCAGCAGCGTACTTGCCGTGGTGGCGGTGGTGGTGGCCAGTTTTTAATAACGAGCCTGTGCTCTGTGCAATTATGTTGATAGGAGAGAGAAAATGATAAACAACATCCATTCTGTACTCGGAGGAGACTTTTTACCACAGCTGCTCTACATGGGGTCTTCAGGGAGCTGGGCCAGTTTCCATATCTGCATGGAGGATCTTTGACTGAAATAACCTTTCAAGTCAGGAGTGGGGAGGAACTGGGTGTTTTCAGGGGAGAGCAAAGCTTCTGGTCACCTTTTCTTTGATGTCTTAGCTGTATCCAGGTATGGCCTAGCCAGAGGAAGCATTTCATGACAGTCTATTTGGGACAGTCTGGATTAGATGTTCTGGGGTTCTTTTAGTACAGATGATGGTGCTTAAGGTGAAATTCCTCCAGGAACTGGACCAGCCTTATCCAGCTATGGGTCACATGACTTTCAGCAGCTGTGTTTATTCTCACTGTGCACATATCACTTTATATTGTAATGACTTATTTGATTTCCCACATATATTCAGCCCTTTGAAAACAGGGATTTATCTTGTTTCCCCCTCCCCGGACTCTAACAGTACTTGACTTATAGCTGGTGCTTTGTAAATATTTGTATTACATTTTATTTGTTTGTGTATGGGTGTAGTGGGAAAGGGTGGTGGGGTTGTGATGGATTGCAGGCCAAGGTGTACATGTGGCACATGTGGCAGTCCGAGGACAACTTTCAGGACTCAGTTCTCTCTTCTACCATGTGGGTCCCAGGGATCAAACTCAGGCCATCAGGCTTGGTGGCAGAAGCCTCTACCCACCGACCCACCATCTCACTTGTCCTGTGAGCATTTCTGAATGCAGGACTTAAGCCTTAACCTTGGGAATTCAAAGAAAGCTATGATGTCTTAAGTAGCGACACCGTGGTTAGTTGGTGGCATACTCAAGATAAGACACTAATGTCACTAATTGCTTATTCATTTGATAAGAATTTGAATGTTTTTGAGATAGTTAAGCACAGTGTTAGGAAGGGAACACAAGGGAAGACAGAGTCCTTGTCCTTGTCTCCCAGGACTATGGGAGACAAGGCAGGAATCCAATAGCCAGAGTCCTGAGACATGGTGCTGCTTGGGAATGGTACAAGGAAAGTTCAGCAGGCTAGGCACGAACAGTTAGTACATACTTAATAAATTAGCATCTTTTAGTAAGGCCTGTCTCATTGGAATTTTAGGGAGATCATAAGCAGCATCCCAGTTTCTCACTTACTAAAATACAAATTTATTTGGAGTACTGTGTGATATTTTGTTTGTGCTCTAACAAATAAAGCTTGCCTGGGGATCAGAGGGCAAAGCCAGCCACTATATTAAACATAGAGGTCAGGCAGGTAGTACACACCTTTAATTCTAGCATTCAGGAAGCAGAGGTTCACTTGGATTTCTGTGAGTTCAAGGCCACACTGGGAACAGAGCCAGGCATGGTGGCACATGACTTTAATTCCAGCACTACTTAACCATAGAGGTCTGGAGGTCTGTACAGAGAGACAAGAAGTGAAAGAACTGGGCAGAAAGAGGAAGTAATGTAGCTAGGTGGAGAGGACAGCAGGGCACAGAAAGGTATATAGGTGTGAGTATACAGGAAGTAGCTCTCTTGGGCTGAGAATTTCCTAGCAGTAAGAACTTGTGGCTGGCTTGTTCTATTCTTCTGATCTCTTAGCTATCATCCCAATATCTGGCTCTGGGATTTTTGTTAATAAGACCATTTAGCAATTTGTGTTATAGAGCACAGTTATCTCATCTGTGGTATGTAAAGTAGATGAAAAGAAATGTTATAGCCCATCTATTTTCCCACTTCTCTCAGTGTTGTTCAGAGGGTTTGGCTTGGTTTTTCTTCACATGCTAATTTGTTCATCACGTATCTATAGGATCCTGGCTCTCATGGAATTAGTACCTGGGATGTCTTCAGTATCTTGTAGAATGCCTTGAGATAATCGCCTTCCTATTTTCTTGTGATTTGATCAGGTAAAACATGTCCTGCTGTGTCACATCCAGGGGCACATAACAGTCTCTCATAGTTACTAGTGACAAATGTCACCACTTAGTTCTGTGTAAAACTGGAAGCACAAAAAACATTTCCCTTTTGATCTTTGGCGTGAGGCATTGAGAATGAGTCCTGCACATAATATATTTTTATCCAATGATTTTCAGCATACATATATACATGATCCTTGTTCAAATTACTGTCAATGGTTGTGAACCATGACTTTCAAATTCTATTCTTCCCTCTACATTCATTAGCTGACTTTTAAATAAAGAAGAGCTCCTTCATTTACTTTATTATAATGGATTAATGGGTTTATTTTAGTTAGTGTTTCATTATTTTGATGCTCAATTTGTTTAAAATTTGGACAGTGGAGCCCTTTGAGATGAACTCTGTTCTAATTTGTTCTCTTATTCCTCAAACTCTTCCTTGCTTTTTGGCTCCCTAACATGGTCCAGGATTGTTTCACGCTTTCCCTGCCTCAGGCCTGGAGTCAGCCATTTCTCCATGGAATCTTCTATTGGAGAACAGGATCTGGACACTAAATGTTGGCTATGGTCACTGTTACTCAGGATGTCTTTGACTCTACTCCTTTCTACAGATTGAGTGAGTGAAATGTATGTTTTAATCTTTGCATTTATGTTGATCCCTCTACCTGAACTAGAACTCAGTAGTGCGCTCTCTCTCTGTCACTGTATCCTTGCCTCTCCCTGCTTCTTCTTGATCATCTGGTTCTCTTCAAATCCATAAACATGGGTTTATCTTTAAGGTCATATAAAATGGTTTTAGGATTTTAACACTAATGTTATTGCCAAAAATAAACCACTCAGGTTTGGGGGTGCATGGTTCCTTTGGTTCTTGGAATGTATCACATTGTTTGGTATTAGAGGATTTTCCGTAATTCTGTAATACTTTGTTTGTGGTGTCATCAATAAGATATACATCTATACTAGTTGTTTTCTTTTTAGTTAAATTTTACTTTCTTTTCAGTTAGTTTAATATTAGTTTTGAAAATGAAAAAATAGCTACCTGCTTGAAAAGCCAAAACTTCACAAGAATTATGTTCAAACAGGCTTTATACAAATCTTTCTTTCTTGGACCTGTCTTTATACCTGCCCTACAGATAACACTTCATTAGATTCTGGGTATTTCTTATGTTTGTTTATAAAACAAAGTGAATGTATGCTTATATGTATGGAGGTGTGTATACTTTCTTTTATTTTCATGCAAGGAAAGAATGCTCAATATTTTTTGTTTAATTTTGAGAATATAATTTAATCACAACATTTCTTTCTTCCTTTTCCTTCCTTCCAACTTTCCTCTATACCCCTCCCCAACTCTCCTTCAAATGCATGGCCTCTTTTTTCACTAATTGTTATTTCATGCATAGATGCATTTTATATATATATTCCTCAATAGAACCAGATAGTGTTACTCGTATGTACATTATCGGGACTGAATAAATCTTTTTTTTTTCTTGGAGCTGAGGACTGAACTCAGGGTGTTGTGCTTACTAGACAAGCACTCTACTACCACTGAGCTAAGTCCCCAACCCCTGAATAATTCTTTTGAATCTTACTCTTTTCAACCAACTTTCTAGGAAAGTTCCATTTAACAATTCTATCCTAGAAAAATTCCATATCACTTTATAGATTTTTTTTGTTACATATAAAAATGACTCCATATAGATCTGTCATGTGGAGGTATCAGGATTACACACTTCATCTATGGAGGACTATTTGCTCTTCCAACTGCTGTCTTAGTTAGGGTTTCTCTTGCTGCGATAAAACAGTGGGACCAAAAGCAACTCGGGGGAGAAAGGGTTTCTTTAGCTTACAGTTCTTCATCACAATCCTTTATCCTCATCCGAAGAAAGTCAGGGCAGGAACTCAAGGCAGGAACCTGGAAGCAGGAGCTGAAGCAGAGGCCGTGGAGGAAGCCGCATACTGGCTTGCTTCTCATGGCCTGCTCAGCCTGCTCTCTACACTACCTAGAATCACCTGCCCACAGGTAGTACCACCCACAGTGGGCTGGGCCCTCCCTGCATCCATCATTCATCAAGAGAACACCCCACAGGCTTGCCTATCAGGCCATTCTGGTAGAGGCATTTTCTCAATTGAGGTTTCCTTTTCTCAAATGACCCCAGTTTGCATCAAATTGAGCCCCCCCCCCAAAAAAAAAAAAAAAAACACCTAGTGAGGACTTATGCTAAACTGAATTAAGTTTGCTCAGAAGCTGTCTTGAAGCTGCTGGGTACAAATTTTAAGGTTAGCCTAACGATGCTCTTATACCTAGTGAACTCTAACTTGATATGTAATGGTATCCAACCTATTCTTGTAACAGATGACTGAGTCTCAGCCAATCACAAGTGGCCAACTATTCTAACCACGGTCAAGTAAAACAGACACGAGCTATAACCAGTCAGTATGTCCCTGCACTTCCCTTTTCTGGTACACCCGTTCTTTTTCTCCACAACCTGCTCACGTGGTAGGGTAGGGTGGGTGTTCTAAGCCCGTTTTGGTCAGATTGTTAATCATTTCTAAAATTAGAAATAGGAGCCAGTTGCCGGGTGGTGGTGGTGCATGCCTTTAATCCCAGCACTCGGGAGGCAGAGGCAGGCGGATCTCTGTGAGTTCGAGGCCAGCCTGGTCTACAGAGCGAGATCCAGGAAAGGCACAAAGCTACACAGAGAAACCCTGTCTGGAAAAACAAAAACCAACAAACAAACAAACAAAAGAAATAGGAGCCAGGTAAGTTACCTTCCCTTCCCACGTCTAACCTGGACAGCACCGTGTGGACTCTCCTGTGCAGAAAGCATTTCATTCTTGTTGCAGGAGTTTCTCAGGCTAACAGCGGGTGTTGGCATCTCCAAAACAGACCCCTTTGAACTCTGAGTCAGTTTGAGGTAGAGGTCATCAGGCAGATAGGTGCTTCTCAGGCTTATCACTCTGAAGGCAGTTGGGAGAGGAGGCTCGAATGTTCCTTCCTACGACAAATCCCTGAGCTGGTAACAACCCAGTCCATGCCATTCTGGAAATCTGTGGGTATGTGCCTTGTGGGCATTACTCTGTTGCCAAGCCTCAAGCTTTGTTCACTGGAGACCAAAGGACACGCCCTCTGCGTGAAGGTCGGCATGGGAGGAAAGCAAACAGAGCCAGGAGGTTCAAGACTTTTTTATATTTCTATTTAAATTGTGTGTGTGTGTGTGTGTGTGCTTATGGCACAGATGTGGACATTAGAAGACAATTTGTAGGAGTTATTTCTCTTCACTCTGTGGGTGCCAGGGTTCCAACTCAGGTGGTCAAGCTTGACAGTAAGATCCTTTGTCCACAGAGCTATCTAGCCAGTCCTGGCCCAAGTCTTTATTCTGACCTTGCATGAGAGAAGTACCCCCTCTTTCTATGGAGAGGGGAATGAACAAGTTAAGCAAGAGCATGAGTGTTGTTCTAATTGATGCTCTTCTATAGGGAAAAATAAGAGAAGGGGAGGGGTGGGGATTTCCTATTCCTTTCCAAATTCTTTATTAGCATTAGATACTCCTGAGTGGATTTGTTAGGATAAGTGATGGATAGCAGCATCTGGAGAATAGATATAAATTGTGTTGTTTAATCTGACTCGTCAACTCAATGAGCTCTGAAATCATCAGGAAGACGGATCTCTGGGGGGTTTCTTGATTAGGTTAGTTCAGGTAGGAAGACCTGCCCACTGTAGGTGGTACCATTTTGGGAATGAGATAGACTATTCAAAGGAGAATGTGAGCTGAGCACAGCATTCACTGCTTTCTGTTTCTCGACTGTGGATGCAATATGCCAATCTCCTTCCTGCTCCTGTGATTTCCCCTCCATGAAGGATTGAAACCCCCAACTGTGAGCCAGAAATCACCCTTTCTCTTTAAGTTGCTATCGTGAGGGTACTTCATCACAGCAACAGAAAAAGTAACTAAGACACAAATGAAAGACAGAAAACAAGAAAACAAATGAAAAGCCGAGGTCTTGGTGACTGCTATTCATATATTCAGTTGAATGTACCAATAAAACAAAACCAGTTTCTCTTTGCTTGGGTTTAATTTAAAACATAACAGTGTAGTATATTTCTGCTATGAGGGAACACATGGGGAGAGCATGGGTATCCCTGCTCCCACCCATGGATGCCACTGTGGCAGACTTGTGTGATCCCGTGTCATGCCATGTGGCCAGCTTGACCTCACAAACTCACTGTGTTGCCCAGCTGGTTCTGCTCATGTTTGAGTCCAGGCAGTAAAGAAGGGTACATGCCATCCTTCTCATCTACAGAGGGTTGCTGAGGCATCCACATCAGGTGGGAGTACATTTTTGGCTTGAAAAATTCAGAGGCTATTTGGGAAATAGCTATGCTATAAATATTTGGTTTAAAAAGAGCAGTGTTTAGAGATGTCAAAATGATAAATGAATGAATATCAGATTCCCAGGAAGAAAACATTTCTATGCTTTCTTTTAGATTAGAATGTTAAAATTTAAACATGTTCAATAAGCTTCGTTGCAAATATGAAAAATTCATTCAGAGAACCTGATGATGGGAAGGATTTTGGATTTCATTGAAATTTTGTTATTTTGAAATACATATTTTTTTAAACTTGCATTGCAAAAGCTGGAGCCCTAGAGAAGCACACAGAGAAAATGTAGCTTTTTCATGTCTAAATACCTTAGAGGCAATCTTTTATGAAGTCTGGGAGAAAGTCTCAGTTTTCTCCCCATCGATTCCTGTGATGGAATGTATTATGCCTTATGTTCAATTACTTCTTCCACTGACTTTCTTCTTTACTGTGTCTTGTGAGGGTTCTGCAGTGTCTACTCATAGTCTGTGGGCCTACAGCATATTCCTTCTCTCCAAGTTCCCAGGATGTACAAATCAACTCAACTCTCATCACCGTAGTGTGGCTCCTCCCAGAAACAGCTAAATGGTCCAGGCTGTGTGGTTCAGTGTCTCTCTCTGGCATATTCAATCTGAAATTGAGAGAGGTATGGGTGTGGAGAAGATTTGAGGATATTTGTGCAAGCCTTAAATTCAGTCCCTCATACAGAAAGAGAGAGAGAGAGAGAGAGAGAGAGAGAGAGACTCAGACGTTATTAACTGATTACACCAGATTACCATTCCCAAACTCACCAGCCCACCCTGGTATCATACATATGTTCTCACATCTTTATATTTCCAATAGTTTCTTTCTTAATCTCTGCAGATACATTAGGGGGAAAAGGAATGCTGACTTTCACATGCATTTTAAAATATCCCTGTAAAGAAGCAGTTTTCAATATAGTTATTACATTAGTAAAATTAGTATGATAGGTTTCAGGTTTCAAATGATACAAACTAGAAGATGGTAGAACAATATCTCAAAACAACTGATGGAAAAACACCAGTCTGGAATTCTAGAACAAATGAAACCATCCTTCAGAAATGGAGTCAAAGTAAAGAATTTGGAGTCTGTGGTAGTTTGACTGTAATTGTCCCCCACAATCTCATAGAGAGTGGTACTATTAGGAGGTATGGCTTTGTTGGAGTGGGTGTGGCCTTGTTGGAGGAAGTGTGTCACTGTGGGGGCGGGCTTTGAGGTTTCCTATGATCAGGATACCGCCTAGTATGTCAGTCCACTTCCTGTTGCCTGCAAGATGTAGGACTCTCAGTTACAGCACCACCTCTGCCTGCCTGCTGCCATGCTCCCCACCATGATGATAATGAACTGAACCTCTGAACTGTAAATGAATCACTACAATTAAAAGAGTTGCCGTGGTCATGGTGTCTTTTCACAGCAATAAAAACCCTAACTAAGACAGAGACATTTGGCAACATTCAGAAGATGGAAGAATTCAGCAACAGCAGAACCAGTATATAAGAAATACTGCAGGAAGCCCTCTAGACAGGAACAAGATGCCATCGGGAAGACCTGGATCTACACAGAGGCACGAGGAGCTCCCAAGGTGATAACCATGTGACTAAGTGTAAGAAACTTCTAAAAAGGAGCTAGTTTCTGTAAAAGATTATTATTAGCTGCTTAAAGGGGGAAAGGATTACATTTTATAGGTTTATAACATATAGAATCAGAATGTATGCCAACATTAATATAAATTCCACTGCCTATTTAAGGGTTTGATGCCACTTAAACATAAATTATGGTAAGTCAAAGATGCATATTAGATACCCTAACCCAACTCCCCAAATAATGCCCAGTCATAGCTAAAAACAAGCAAAGGAAATATGGTAAATCAATGATGCATATTAGATACCCTAACACCCTCAAAATAATGCCCAAACAGTCTTACCTAAAAACAAAGGACCTTTGATCCAAAGAAAACACAAATTCCAAGTTTATGGATTTAAACCAAATAATATCAATAATCCCATTATATGTTGTTGGACTAAACATACCACTTTAAAGCAGAGATTGTTACAGGAAAATTGAACTATATAAGAAATTTGTTTTAGTACTGGAGGATGGCTCAGTGGTTAAGAGAATATGCTTTTCCAGAGGACCAAAGTTTGGTCTCAGCACCCATACCAGATGGCTTACAACCTCATGTAACTCACATCCAGGGGATCTGACATGTCTGGCCTCTGCAAGCACCTGCACACACACACACACACACACACACCACACACACACACACACACACACACACACACACACACAACTCTCTCTCTCTTTCTCTCTCAGAAATCTACTACTGTAGAAGCTTCTTAAAATATATACTCATATGAAAGAAATCTAAATGGAATCACCAAAAACTAGGGAATGGGGGAGATGGATCCCCATCTAAGACATTTCTCACCACCAAGTGAAACCTCCAGTGCCAGAAATGGGTTACATGTAATTGAGTTGTTGGCCAAAGGGGCCCATGGAAATCCCCAAACTCAGGTGGTTGCCAAGGCTATTGTTGCTCCTCCAAGATGATGGTAAGGCCTATTGCTTAAGACAATGCTTACATATTTCATTGACCATAGAGAAGTCATGTTGGTGCCTAACTGGAGCCTTCACCCCTACTGACTAGTGGTGTTCGTGGTACTGGAAGGTACTCTGCATGCTACCAGAGGAGAAAGGTAAATACTAGCCCGATCCATAATGGTGACCGGCCTGCATGAGGTGTTGGTACAGCAGTGGTACAAAGACTGTGGGTGTGACAACCCACTTACTGATCCGAGTTAAGGCCCACTCCAGGAGAAGGAACTGATTACTAACACTGGGCGGCCAAGAACCTGGGCCTAGATAGACCATGGACCTACTGGAAAACCAAATACTACTCTTCTGCTAAAGGACCACAGCAATATAGTGACTCCCAACATTCTGAGTTGCTCATAGATCGGTGTCTCACTCGGCCATCAGCAGTAGAAGAGAACTACCACAGAGACCCAGAACTGGACAATGTGGAGAGAGTGACAGGTTTTGGAACACTCGATCCTAAATAGACGTCTTTATCAAACTGCTCTCCTCAGGGTTCAGCAAACTATGTGGAAGAGGAGGCAGGAAGATTTTAGGAGCCAGAGTAGATGGATGGTACCAAGGAAACCATGTCTTCCAGACACAACAGGACTGATGCACACATGAACTCACAGAGACTTTGGCGGCATGCACAGGGCCCGCACACAAGTCCAAGCTAGATAGGGAAGTGGACATAGGCTCCCATCCATAATCAAGAAGCTATTTCCAGTTGACATCCACTTGCAAAGAAAAAATTAATTCTCTCTATTGGAGTCTTACTGGGTATCATTAACCACACTTAAGGGTAGGTCCCATGCCCAGCAGTGGATGGCCAATACAAAACCAACTCAATGGTATTTTTGTAGACTTTGTGTCATATTACTTTGTTTGGGCATTGTTTTATGTCATACTAGCCTTTTGCTTATATGTTATGGTTTACAAGTTTGTGTTTTTATGGATTTGGGGTTTTTGTGTATATGTGTGTATGTCTCATGTTTTCTTCTTTTTAATTATGTTTTTTTTCTGTTTGTTTTCTAAAGGGAAAGAGAAGGAAAGGCTAAGGAGTTGGGTAGATGGAAAGGTGGGGAGGATCTGGGAGGAGTTGGAGGACAGGGAACCATGATCAGAAAATATTGCATGAAAATTACTTTTTTTTTTTTAATAAAAAAGTAATAAAAAAATCCACACAAAAGAAAAGAAAAAACATAGTAATAAATATTGTTAATAAGCTACTTTTATTTAGAAAAAAAATCTTAAAAGGAGAAACATGGTTTAAATGTAAAGATATAAATGTATTCAAATAAAAGAATGGGAAGATATACAATGATATTAGTGGTGTCTTTAAAAACCAAGAAATAAACTATTTACTGTAACACAAAGCAGATTTTATAGAAAAAAAAGTACCTGGGGTAATAATATCATAACTACATTAGGGCTAATTCATTAAAAATTGACAATTCCAAATTATTATGTAATTAGTAGATAAAACAAAAATTTAAAATCCCAAATCCAAACAAACAAAAAAAAAAAATAGCTTTCTGTGGGCCTTAGTTCTTTTTGTCTGCCACACCAGACTTCCACAAGTTGGGAAACAATGGAAATTTCCTACAGTTCCAAAGAGTGAAAGTCAATGAGGATGGCGGCCTGGTCAGGCTCTGATTAGGACCATCTCCAGTTTCTCATTGTGGCCTCACACAGTACAAAGGATGAGGCGGCCCCGCTGCCCCTCTCTCCTAGGATCTCCAGCTATACCTGCTAGGGCTGTGCCTTTGTGAGTTACAAACTCCCAACTAATACTGTCATCTTAGGGACTGGGATTTCAACACAGGAATTTGGTGGAGGAGACACACACAGCGTGTGGTGGGATTGATTCCATGCATATAAAATTGTGGACAGTGCAAGCTAACACTACAGAAAGCAGATCTATAGTTTTAGGGGTGCAAGGCTGGGCAGGAGATGCAGGACAGGGTAGAAATTTTTATGCTGTGTTCTGGGTATATACATTGTCTTTGTAGATGTTGATTTCATGGAATAGGCAAGTATTAAAACCTATAAAATGGCTGGGTGGTGGTGGAACACACCTTTAATCCCAGCACTCGGGAGGCAGAAGCAGGCGGATCTCTGTGAGTTTGAGGCCAACCTGGTCTATAGAGTGAGATCCAGGACAGGCACCAAAGCTACATAGAGAAACCCTGTCTCAAAAAAAACAAAAAACAAAATAAAACAAAACAAAAACAAAAAAATCAAAACAAAAAAACCTATAAAATGTTACCTTTAAGTGTGGGCTATTTACTGTCTGTTGTATTTCACTAAAGAGTTGAGGAAGGAATCCTAACGCTAGAGAAAGCTACATGAAGCTATGGTGTAATACTCTAGCAGATGTGTTTCCAGCCTGAGTCTCATGAACTGCATCTGGCCAAAGACAGCTATAAATGTGGTCCAACACAAAATTGTAAACTTACTTAAAATGCTATGAGACGTTTTACAATTTTTGAAAATTCATTGCGTGGTTCTCTGAGTGGACTTTGCAGGTGACAACATCCTGAGGTGGTGTTGACAGTTGGGCATGTCTGAATTCACATAGACTTTGGAGCTGACAATACACGCTTTCAAATTCAACTCTGTGCTAGTGACAAACACTTCTTTGCTTAAACCTCTGCGTTTCAGTTATAGAGGATGAGAATGGCAGATTAATTATATGAACTGCGTGCAAAATGATTGTGGTAATACCTTTGTAGTACCACAGTGTTGAGGGCGAGCAGAGCCTTGTGGTAACTGCTCAGTAACTAGTCCCTTTATGACTGACACACGGTCGGAAAACAGAGTGTGATTCTTGCAGAATATGTTGTGGCCCACTGGGAGACTAGTTTGCATGCCTAAAACAAATGTAATCTCCCATGAGGTTTGTCTCTTGCCTTAAGTGATCATTGTACATTGTGAACTCCACCTGCTCCATTCTGCTCAGAAGTGAAACTATAAATGGACCCCAAAGCCTTGACGACAGATAAGATGAGGCTGGTCTTGCACCAGGAGCCATTTCTGGAATCTCTGCATGGTGCACCTCCTCCTAAGATTAAGTAAGCATCATTCTGTCTATGACCAATTATACAGCTGTTCATAAAGCCAGCTTTTAGAGCCTGGGAGAGAGAACACACAGTTCTCCACCCCTAATCTCAACTGCTCCAAAGAATGCTCCCTCGGAATTCTACTATCTCAAGTACCATAACAAAACAGAACACAATGTGTTTGGGAGTTGGTTGGTCAAGCAGCATTTAATACTGAGAGATGCCCATTGTTACAAACTGTCTAATGACGTCTAGTGCACTTTCACTAGATCATTATAGGCATGGCAGGGTTTAGGGTAGTACCTAAACAAAGTATGGAATTTGTAAGAAGATAGTCATATGTCATTTAACATTAACTACAGTACTCTGATTAAACTTTTTATCCTAGTTTCAAGGAGAAAATAACTGCTACTGAAGAGAGAGTATATGCCAGCCTTTGTTACTATAATGAAATATACACATCAGTCTACTTATAAAGAAAAGAGGTTCAGGCAGTGCACAGTCTTAGAATTTGGAACTCCAAACCGCGCAGGGAAAGCTCTTGTGAAAGTCCTCCGGACTACATCACATGGCAGACACGTGTGTCTGTGTGCGGTCTCTCCTCCTCTCCTTATAAAACCACCCATAGCCAATAACGGGGCTACACTGAAATGGTATACTTTAATCTAATCACCTTCTGAGGCTCCTCCTGTAAACACCATTACCTTATTGAAGTTTCCACTCTCAATATCATTAGCATATGACTTTTAGGCTTAAATACTTGTGTAAATTCAGGTAGGGCATAGGGACAAACCATACTGAGGCCGTAGTGGAAGGTGAACTTCACTGTCCTCATGACTGGTGGTAATGAGCCAGGTTAGGTTATTTTCAGTTTTTCCCTATAATTTATAATCAGAATGACTTAAGGAGTGTAAGAGTTCATAGTGCCCCGTCATTAGTATCTTGTCATTTCCCCACAGGTTATTGGGTCAGCAGCACAGACAAAAGCCCTTTCAGTCTGCATAAGATGGCAATGATTGGACCAAATCCATTACACAAAGAATCTGGGCTCTCCCCGTGGAGTGAGAACTGAGCTGGAGAGTTTATGAATGTATCCATGGCAACAAGCCTGGAGCTTGTCTCTATCTAGGTGCTAAATCAATACCTCTTGAATGGCTGATTGATCTCTGAAGGATACTATTCTTTCAACTACTCAAAAAAAAGTATGTATCATTCATCCATGCATCAGTTAAATTTTTGGTTAAAAATGCTTTTCATGTGGAAATGGCCTAGCATTTAAGAGTTTGTATTCCTGCTGCAGAGGACCAGGTTTCAGTTCCCAGCATCCATTTCAGGAGGCTCACAACTGCTTGGCACAACACTCCAGAGAATCCATTGTCCTCTTCTGAACTACCTGATACCCACATTCACATTGATAAACCCACATGGATACATATATGGACACATAAATTAAAAATAACAAATATTAAACATGCTTTTCACATTTATATACATTTATTTGTCATGACAATCCCATCTTTGCTTTGGGGACTTTAATCAGCTCCACTTTACAGGCAAGGAAACTGAGTCTCGGAGAGGTTAAGCAGTTTTTCACTAACAGCTAATCTTGAAATTGCATAATCTTGTACTCCTGATATTTTTCTATGCCTCAGCTTCATTAACTCATTCAGTCTAAAATAAGACTGTTGTTAAATACAGCACAGGAAGACTCAGAGAAGGACAGATTTTCTCTTTTGTACATCTCCCCCAGTGACATCATGATCTAATATAAGCTGAAGACAGAAAAGTTGATGGTCCAAGGAGATTGAACTGTATGTGTGTGCATACGGGCATGTGTGGGCTTGTGCCCCTGCTTGGTGAACTGTATGTGTGTGCATACGGGCATGTGTGGGCTTGTGCCCCTGCTTGGGTACGAGGAAGAAAGAGCACCATAGGAGCGGTCTCAGGATGTGACTGAGAACATGCTTCGACTCTTACAGGAAACGTGAGAATAAAACTTCCCTGACATTTAAAAAGTTCTGTTCACATGTTCCAGGTGACAGCATTCCCCTGAAGAAGATCAAAAGTGTAACGGAGTTGAAAATTCTCTTGAAGCTGTAAACAAGTATTTAATATCCAAGAACAGGTTCTGACACCTGAGAATTAAAGTTGTGATTGGTGACTGCACATTCAACCCAATTTTGTGTTTTCTGTAACATTGGCTGTGATGATGTTTGGGCTTTTAGGAAACATAATTGGGTGAAAGCAGACATGCTGGTCCTGATGAATATCCCACTTGCTGAAGATTCTGTGGGCAGATTTTTCTTAAAAGAGATGGGTTGGTTCTGCTGATGGCCTGACTTCAATAATGAATAATTCAATAAAGCAGGTGATAAGTGGTGGCTGGAGACAGAGAAAACATCTTTGAATCCTGTTCCTTTTATGGGCCATTGGAAACAGCCCCCTCTATACAGAAACCTCTGGAAAGGAAAAATGAGCCTGTTCTTAGGCTAATGGGGAATAATGGCGTGATCAGCAAGGTCATTTTTCTTGGAAGCCAGAGGCAGGGCTCTTCCACCCACCTCACTCTTCTGCATCCTTGCTTTTCTGTGAGGAACACTCAGGTGTCTAGGGAGAAGTGATCCACCCACCCCAAAGCAGTGCTTGTTGCCAGTGTGGGGCCATGGAAGGAGTGGGCAATGGAAAGCTGGCAGGACATCACCACCTGCCCAGCACGAAAACATCCTGCCTTGTGAATTCCAGCATACTCACAGCCTGATGCTCAACCAGGACTGCCTGTTATTGACCAAGAGTCCTAAGGCCTTCTCCAAGAATTAGGGAGCTGAAATCTGCTCATCCTCTAGTCGCTCTTCTCTAAGCCACTACTGGCCACTCCAAGTGATTTCCTTGCACTTTGCTCATCACACAGTAGAGAATACATGTGTCTTCAGTGCCTTTGTCTCTGTCTGCCATTGCCTTCAGCTTTTCCAAAATCCCCTGCGCTCTCCTTCTGGAGTATTTCAGAATCTTTAAGAGGATGGGTTTGGTGCTAGAGGCTTTGAGGGGGGTTCAGACAGCAAAAGGGTGTTTGTATTGTCCTCTGAGCAGCTGTGCCTCTCAGTTGCTCATGCCACACATACCCCCCACCCCCGCAGGTAACCTAATTAATCATTGGTTCACCAAGGTAGACTTGGATGGAATAATTTCTTTGTTTTGTTGTTGCCTTCTTTATCTTGGATGAACAGAAACATACTCCCTAGTAAAAACTACACATTCACCCATTTATTTAAACTTCAATTGCTTACCCAAATTGGTTACTTTGCTTTTCCCTTTGTGTGTTGAATAACATTCACATTTTTTCCAATAAGATGTTAGTATTTAGAATATTTTCCATCAAATTCCCCAAATAATAATCAAGTGCTTCCTACCTCTCTCCTGTGGTCTAGTATTAACCTACCCTTTCTTGAGTCCTACTGAATCATGTATCTATCTCATTTACTCTTCATTCATTCATTCATTCATTCATTCATAGTAATTATTTATAGAATACCTGCTAGCCAGTTCCTATGATATCATACTACATGGAAAACATTGTTGGTATCTCTGACTCTCCCTGTAGACTGTGAGTTACATGTGAAGAATACCCTTCTGAAGGCAATGATGGTTAATTGTATGCATCAACTGATTGAGTTGATGATGCCCAGATAGCTGATGAAACCATTATTTGTGGGTACCTTAGGTGTGGGGTGGCTACCCACCAACTCCACAGTTGCCCAGAGTTTTCTTGAATGAGAGCAACAGAAAATATTAGTTAGAAGGATTTAGAGTGTGGAGATAAACAGATAGAAAATACAGGATAGCCTCGAGAGGGCCTGGAACCTACTCCAACGGGCCCTGACTGTCTCTGCCCTAGGGTATTTATAGAGACGCCAAGGGATGGAGCAAAAGACCACCCCCCCCCCAGCACCACCAAGTGCAGACCATCTCAGATACTGACACTCAGGCCTGTGGTCCAATCATCCTCTCTATGCAAATCTGCTGGGAACCTGAAAATGGACTCCCACACTTAGGACAGATTAGCATCTGAGTTACTAGAATAGGTAAAGATTTACTCTTACCAGGCATCATCCCACATGTCAGAGATCAGGCTGAGCAAAAAGTGAGTGTGAAATCTTTTCTTGAGTTGAGAGATCCATCTTCCCCTGTCCTTGTTTATTGGGGTTCCTAGCTTTTAGATTTCACAGTATTCCAGACTCTTTCCTGCACTGGTCTGGACCAAGAGTCATAGTATTAACTCGAGTGCTTTTCTGGCCTTCATGAGAGGACTGAATTGTAGCCCTGGCTTCCCAGTTTGCAGATCATGGGACTTAGCTTCCATAACCATGAGGGTAAATTTCTTTATCTATCTCCTCTTACATATCTGTGTGTATCTCATTGGTTCTCTTTCCTGGAAGAACTCCAATAAATGGGAGACATAATTGGAATTTGAAAACTACACTGATGCATCGATACCTACTTCACTCTTGGAAGAAGAAAACATTTTTTCTAGGAAGAAGAGAACAGCACAGCTGCACCTAGGAAGAGACAAACTCAAGCTTTGTGCTGTGCTGAGCTGATTGACTGTGTGATGAGCGTGGCTCATTGTCTCATGGTTGGAACACTGCTTTGGAATTAAGATAGCCATCTGGATTTTAGTTTCACTGTCTGTATTTTTAATGACTTCACGAGCCCAGAATGGCCAGAGTGGCCATCAAGTCCTCAGTCAACGAGCAAACCAATGGCATCTTCATATGGCTGTGGGTGGAAGTCAAACCTACAAGTTATAGTGAGGGCTCTCATGCTGCCAGGGTTCCAGTCCTGATCTTTCATAAGTCAGCCCCTGACAGATGGGCAGTGCCTATGATACAGGTTCTGTGTAGTAACCTAATGAATAAGAGCCCTTATGGCCAACCTGGACCATCCAGCATGAGAAGACAATCCACTGGGATTTGCCCAAATCTCAAGACCTTTGTTTGAGCTCACTCCCTCCCCATCTCTCTGGCTTTTATTCTACCTGCTCATCCTTCCCAGACCTACTAATACGGTCTTGATCTCTGTCTGTGGCCTCTTATCTTACATCTTATTTCCTTACTCACTTGAAGTTGCCTTCTCTCAGTCCCTCCCCCTTCTTTTAATTACTTCTATCTTTTAAAGGTTCACTAAGACATGCTTTAGGCTGTTTGGTAAGTGATGAAGAGTCCAGGGTATGTGTGGATTGACCTGGTGTGTGTGTGTGTGTGTGTGTGTGTGTGTGTGTGTGTGTGTCTGTATGTCTGTGTGTGTGTGTGTTGAAGATTTGCCATGGGTCAGACATCGGGACTCCATGTCTAGAGGATGGGAGAAGAGAGTGAATGGTTTTGCATAGAGTATGAAGGGGGTGTCAAGAAAGCAAATGTGGGAGGTATACATCAGCCAGGTCATTCAGCAACTTGAAGCCATCTTGACCTCTGGCTTGGGGTTGGGGGCAGGCAAGCCATTGCAGTATTTACCGAGGAGTGGCATATTCAGACTTGAATTTTGGAAATCTTGAGCTGTGAGCACTATGTACTATAGACCAGTGATAAAAAAGATGAAGAAAAGAAGAGAACCAGGGAGAACACGAAGTGTCTGTTCCAATGAGCAGCTGAGTTAAAAAGGTCTGCACAGAAGGACATGCAAACATTAAGGATGTGAATGTCATTTGTTGTTGCGGCTCATTACTTTTGAGGACTAATCCAGAGGAAGGGGAAGGCCCCAACTCCTGCTCCAATGTCAGTGACTCTACAGTGGAATAAGGAGTAGCTGCTAAGAGGCACAACATGAATCTCTCTCCATTGTAAAACCAGTCCTAAAATTCTACAACCCTTGGGTGGTGAGATCCATGGAGAAGCATGCAGAAATCCCAGATCCTGGCCCAGAAGGGAAGCAGAACCTGATAACAAATGATGAGACGTGGACCCATGGGCAATGGGACAAGGGGAGAATGCTGTTCTGGACACTGAAAACAAAACAATCTTTGGAGGAGATGCCTTGTTTGTGCTGGGGGCACCTTGGGAGGGCCCGTTGGTCGGTGGCAGTGGAGGCGCCTTTATTGAAGTCAGCGCTGTGGTTTGAGTGTGAAATGTTCCATGTGTTTGACACCTGGGGCAGGCCTTAAAGTGGAGCCTTGTTGGAAGAAGTGGGTGACTAAGGGTGGGCCTTGGGGTTTCTTAGTCACCCCCCCTACTTTCTGTGTTGGTGCTACTTCCTATGCGCAGACACAGTGCGATCAGCCGCCCATGTTCCTTCTACCATGGTAGATGGTACTCTTGACTATAAAACAATAATTACTTCTTCCCATAGGTGCTTTTATTAGACATTTCATCCCAGAAAGGAGACAACCACAACCTCTAAAGCAAAAATTAGTCAGACTCCAATCACAGCCCTGGGTGGCCAGAGATGGAGGAACAGGCTCTCCATCTTAGAGGACATTATTGCTTGATATGTCTGGCGGTGGAGACGATAAAATGACAATGTGAGTGTGAGTGTGTCATGAGGCATCCTCTGTGCATGACAGCAGCTTCATGGAAAGCAAGAGACTTCACAAAGAGCTGATCTTGGGGACAGATGTAGCTTTAGGGAATAAGGACGTAGCTCAGCTCTAGAGGTTTTATGTTGGTGTCTATGAGGTGCCCGAGACCCCACAGAATACAGACGACCACAGTCCCACAAGAGGGAATGGGGCATGATCATTCTCACTGCCACATCGTGTGCACTCTATCAGGCTGTGAGCTCATAATACACTTGCAGAATGTAGACCCAGACGAGGTTCTCAGCCCCGGGGATGGCAAGCCTCACTGAGACTGATGTGGAGAAATGAAGTTCAAACACAGAGGTCTGCCATCGTTATTGGAACTAGCCTTCAAGGAGAAAGGCTAAACATGGCTGGTTGCTTTGAGGATGTGTTTAAAGGAGACAAAGAGTGATGGAGGAAAAGAAAATGCATGCGTTACTTGAAGGTCTAGACAAAGGGGTTGTGTTAAATGTCAAATTAAAAGACAAAACTGGTAATAAATGCCTGCATCTGGAGAAATTCCATACAATTCTGCCATGGGCTTCATGAGACATGTCATTTCTGCTGACCAGATTACCTTGGTTAAGTCTTCTCTGGGGCAAAGCGAGCTTTGTAAAGGCTGAAGTTAAGTGTTGATGTAAACTCTCTAGCCAGGGATAAGAAGTTAGAGACATGGGGGGCTGGAGGGATGGCTTAGGGGGTAAAGTGTCATAGAAGTATGAAAATGAGTTTGATCCAGCAACCATGTAAAGAGCAGGGCATGGTGGTGCGTGCTTGCAATCCCAGAGCTTGGGAAGTTGAGGCAGGAGGATATCTAGGACTCATTGCCCAGCCAGCTGAGCCAAATTGGCAAGCTCAAGACCCCAGTGAGAGACTCCATCTCAAAAAATAGATAGATGGCTTTTGAAGAGCCTCACCAAGGTTAACCACTGGCCTCTGTATAAATGTTCACACACATACATGTATACCTGAACATGCATGTGTACTCACACATATGAACACACACTTACATACTCTGACACATACACACACACACACAATTGTATTGACAGCCTATGAAGTTCTAAAAAACTCTTCCATCCTCCCTTCCTTCTACATCATCTCCTTTCTATGAGGTTTGAAAAATCAACTTGCATTTGAACATGCATCTGATAGATGTGCCACAGCTCTAAATTGTATTCTGTGACCTCAAAATGTATTAGTTGCATGCACCCATTACTTGCTTAGGTCAACTCTTATTTCAAAAGCTACTCATTTAAAAGCACAGGCAAGGCTGACAGCCTCAGACCTCACTCAAGCCGAGCTATGAGAAACAAAGGGAAGGAAATGTTCCCATTCCTCAGGGTTCACTAGTTCAGCATGACACACAAGTTCTGTGCACCACCCCTCTGGCTATGGTGGACTTTGTTTGTGTGGACTCATTAAAACTGGAGTTGCCGGGCGGTGGTGGCGCACGCCTTTAATCCCAGCACTCGGGAGGCAGAGCCAGGCGGATCGCTGTGAATTCAAGGCCAGCCTGGGCTACCAAGTGAGCTCCAGGAAAGGCGCAAAACTACGCAGAGAAACCCTGTCTCGAAAAACCAAAAAAAAAAAACAAACAAAAAAAAAACTGGAGTCATTACTACCTTTATAAGTTCAGTGGAAAGGCACTGGCATATGTCCAATGCATACTTTGACGTGTGCATACCCTGGCTCTGACTTTTTGGGGAGATAGGGTGGGACCTTCTGATAATCCTAAAGGAGCCCAGACACTATGCAGGAAATCCCATGGCCATTTGGTTACAAGTCAGAATGACTCTGCTCTCTTCCCTTCCCTTTCCCCTGCTCCTTCTTTTTCAGATTGCATTAGTTTCTTTTCTTGGATAAGCAGCAACTTAAGGGAGGAAGGACTTCCTTTGGCTTATTGTTGGAGGTGATACAGTCATCACGGTTTGGAAGGCATGGCTGTGGGCACATAGGGCAGCTGGTCACATTGCATCTACAGCCAAGAAGCTAAAAGAGATGAGTGCCAGTGCTTGGTTCTCTCTCTCTCTCTCTCTCTCTCTCTCTCTCTCTCTCTCTCTCTCTCTCTCTCCCCCTCTCCCTCTCCCTCTTCCTCCCTCTCTCCTTTTTAAACAGTTCAGGACCCCAGTCCATGGACTGGTGCTGCCCATATTCTAGTGGGTCTTCTAACCTCATGTAACTCAATCTTTTTATCCCCTACAGACACGTTCAGAGGTTTGTGTCCTCAGTCATTCTAGATCTTGTTGTATTGACATTAATCATTGAACAGTGTTGTCTTTACAGAAGTGGGTGTGGTCTCAGGTATCACTGAGACCTTGGTTCCTGGTGTACCTCCCCCTCTATGGCTAAGAATATCCTGTTAACAGCTGACAATCATCCGACTCCAGATCTAGGCCTCTCAGGGATCGTGAATTTGACACTCTTGTCTCCTAAATCTGAGCAGGGTGACACACCCAACTCTCCAGAGGGTCTCACAATGGGACCCCGAAATGACAAAGGAATTCACATTTGGTCCTCACCCCTAGAGCTAATATGGCTATGCTGATGTGTTGATGGAGCTGACTGAAACCTTTCATCTTCAAGGAATGAGAGAAGAGACATTTACCCTCTACCACTCACCAATCACCATGCCCTTGCTTGGGGCGAAAACCTAGCCTTACAGGATCCCTGCTCCACTGAGGACAGATGGTGTTGGAATGTGATGGACATGTTGTGACTTCCTCCTCTGATGAACTACTTCCAACTCAGCGGGTATTTTATCTTTCAGTGAAACATCTGTTCTTTTGTGCCTTCATTGTATAGGGAGTCACTTAAGAATGAATTTGTACAAATCTAGACAAACAAAACAAAACCTCATGTACCATTTGAATAGTGCATACTTTAGACACTGTTATGACATCTGATTCACTATTGAAGAAGACATGTTTCTAAGAAAATAAGCTAACAAAATGTCAAAACTGGGTTCTTTCTGTTCTCCCTATCGGTTCATTACAAACAATTTCGTTAACCCCATGAAATAATGTTGTCAAGATTATTTTAAATAAACATGCTCTTTCTTTGAATTCACCATCTAAGCATTTGTGAAGTCTCCAGGATGAATCGATGGTCAGAAACAAGGCATTCTCCTTTTCTTTTTCCTTGTCCTTATTCCTCTTCACTTTTTCTATCTAGTGAGGCAAGAGCTGTGTCTGCCCTGCTGTAGGCTCAAGGCATAGCCAACCCAGCTTATCCAGGGATCCTCTGAAAAGTCTTCAGTCCTGATGACTGTAAGAGTTTCCTACCAATGTCATCAAAGTGGCCGGAAACAGAGAGGCTACAAACCACACATGTTTAGTAGGTTTCTGTCCTGAAGGTCAAAAGTCCCATAAGAATTACATGGGATAGATAGTGTGTTGACAGGGCTGTTTCTTTCTAGAATATGTGAATGATCCTTGCCTTCTACTCTTCTTTGTTCAACGTCAAGGCCAGCAAAGGTGAGTGAGTGCTTCCCCTCTCCCTACCCTTGTCTACCTTCCCTGCCTCTTCCACTTACAAGGAGTCAGGTGACTAGATGGAGTCCCCAGGGCTGACTCAGGCCACGCCTCTTTTCAAGGTCGATTCTTCAACAGCTCAATTGCACCTGCCACTGTGATTTCCTCTTGCCGTATAAAACAACAGCTGCAAGTCCCAGGACTCGGGTGGGGTCCCCTTTGTAGGCAATGATCGCTTCCCTCCGTGAGGCAGGCCTGCTTTTAGCTGTGTGGCTGTGAGTTCCTTCTGCAGCCCTGTGTCCTTGCTTTCCAAAAGTCTGGGCTCTTTTATTCCTGTGTTCTCAGATGTAAAGGGATTCTGGCTGAGTTGGAGCAGAAACAGCTAAAGCCTGGGAGAGCTTGGCTCATGTGAAGAGGACTTTCAGTTCAGAGGGGTGAGGAAGGATGGAAGACAAGGGACTACTGGTCACAAGTGGGAGTCCTGGGCCTGAGAAAGGCGAGGAGGCAGGACTTGTTGCATATGAGGTCTCCCTCACTCCGCAGCTGCTGCAGATATGGCCTCCTCTCTCACTGGCTCCCCGCTGGAGGCAGCCCTGGGCAGTGTGAGTGTCAGCTGTCTGTCAGGTGGCAGTACGGGGTGTGGACCTGGACAGTCTGTAGTGTCAGGAGCACACTGGAGAGGAGCACAGACGAGCAGCACATCCTAACCCTGCCAGCTCCGCGTCAGCCTGTCCATCTGCCACACAGACCCACACCAGGCACTGTGCAATAGTAACGTTTATAACACAGACACAGCTCCGAGGTTCATGCAGGGCCACAGTGGCTTCACCCGGGGCACAAACCTACTTTTAATTCTGTATGATCAGGGTCTGGGTGTTCCCCTAGCCCACATGCAGGAAAACCCACTCTTGGCTGAAATCGCTCTGTGACTTTTCCCTTTCTCCGGGTACACTTCCCGCACTGACAGTCATTTGGCAGAAACGGTAGCTTGCTGCAATCTTGCTGACTCTGGTGTGATTTTCTTACTCTGCCTGTTGACACCACAGTCTGGTCCTCTTGTTTACAGTAAGGGTAAACAACTCCTTTTAATAAGATTCTCCTTTTAGACATCAGCAGAATGCGTCTGCACTGGGCTCTATCCTTTCTCAGAACATTAATCAACTCATTAAGTGAGTCCTTCCAATTCATGGGCCCCCATTAGAGGCTCTCCCGAGGCCCAGAGAGTTAAGTGAGAAGTAGTGTTCATTTCCAAAAACCTTGAGTCATTAGTTTAGGACTCTTGTCCAAGGGTCGAGGAAATTCTTCAGTAAGACTTCAGGCCACTTTCCAGTCTTTCCATTCTGCTGCATATACTTCAACAGCTGACTGACTTACAGTTAGTGGGTGGGAGTGCTTTGGATTAGACTTGCTCTGGGGCAGGGGTTCATGGAGGTTGCTTGACCCATCTCTTCCCCACAGCTGGAATTCCTCATGATGGTTTCCCTAAGTCTGTGGTCCTTGGGCTTTCCAAAGCATGAGGTCCATGTGGTGACTTGTTAAAACAGTGTCATAGGCTCTCAAATCTGACAGAGTGGTCCACTCCCCTTGGTGGGGAGGTCGAGAAATGGCTAGCTCTAATAAGCCCTGAGGTGGTCCAGCACTGTTGTTGATGCTACTGGACACAAGTGTTCAAGAAACTGTTTAAGGAGAAGCCCTGACGGGTTGTGGGAAGGAAGACTGGGTGATATATTAATAGATGCTTCAACCCCTAAGACATTCAGCCAAATGGCTGCTCATGGGAGATGCAAGCAGAGACTCCAAAGGGTAGATGGAAAGGAAGAGGTGGGGTTGAATTAAAAACAAATATCAACAAAAGAAAGAGGCGCTTCATGTTAGCACTGTGAATTCTACTCACCTGAATTCTACACTGTTAAACAGAACAGCCTCTGGATGAGAGCACCACCTACTCTTTAAAGTGTCCATCTAAAGTAATAATTGCTGCATAGAATGCATTTCCTCCGTTGCCTGGAGCCTTCATGTGAATCTGAATTCCTTTAAGTTCATCTGCATCTTTTGCTTTGCCCCCTCTAGACATTTTTAACCAGCAGACATGGAAACTAAACCTCATTTGAAAATGTAACATCTTCACAAAATCACCTCCAAGGTAGGTTCAATTTTAATTGCCTTCATTTTCAGAAATATTTTAGACATTGGGCCAGGGAGATAGCTCAGTAGTTAAAGGCACCTGCTGACAGGCGTGATGACCTGAGTTCCATCCCTAGGGCCCATGTGGTGGAAAAGAGAATCAAATCCTACAAGTTGTTCTCTGACTTCCCTGTACAAACTGTGCATGCACCTGCGTGCGCATGTACACACACACACACACACACACACACACACACACACACACACACACACACGAGTTTTAAAAAGAAATATCTTCAGGTTATTTTATAATCTACAGGTTTTACTGAGAGAGATGCCTCAAAGTTTGGTGTCCTACTTGTACTTCGTGCTGCTTTTGGTATTTTAGAAGCTAATAACCTTTTGTTGTGCTGCTAGGGAGAGAGGTTTATGATGGAGCAAGGCTCTTCCCAAGCATAACTTTTAATGATAATTCTCAAGAGTTGTATTTGCGACACCCATAGCAAAACATTAAGCATTCAGAGAGGGTTCTCTCTCTCTCTCTCTCTCTCTCTCTCTCTCTCTCTCTCTCTCTCTCTCTCTTTAGGAAGTGTCTCATCATATAGCCCAGGTTGAGCTCACAATATTTCTGTTTCCACCTTTTCCTTGACCTAGGGATTATAGGCACACGGCTACCACACTCCAATACATATGCTGATTTTTAAATCTACACAAAATGTGATTTATAAGTAGACTTGTGCGGATACAAATATTGCTAGAGCCTTCTGTTTGCTTTGTATAATATCTCACCAAAGACTTTTCTCATCTCCACCTGGAACTTAAGGTCCGATCTGTTTTCAAAAAACTGAACAAGTACTTTTGGAACAAATGATATGTAATGATGCAGAATGGATAAGGCAGCAACAGGCGAGATGAGGTGGACAGGGTGCTTTGACTGGGAGCTGGGTGTGTGAGGTGTGCACACATTGCTTTGGGCTGGCCAGGGCGGTCACTATTCTTTCTTGTACACAAAGACTCTGGAGGAAAAGGGAAACCTGGAGTGAGAAGATGCTCAGAGGATTTTCAAAGACATGATTGGAAATAAACATAGAAAATAAAGACAAGAAGAGGATAGAGAATTACGGGACTACCTCAGCTCAATATCATGCCACAAAAAATGTTTTAGAGGTTATAAATTATTAATTTGAAGCTGATTTTAGTATTTAGTCTTTTGTCAATAATTTTTATTTTATTTTATATTTTTTGTCAAAGATTTTTTAATGGATAGCTTTTTATTGTTTGTTTGTTTGTTTTTTTTGTTTTGTTTTTTTTGGTTTTTTGAGACAGGGTTTCTCTGTGTAGCTTTGTGCCTTTCCTGGAACTCACTCTGTAGTCCAGGTTGGCCTCGAACTCACAGAGATCCGCCTGCCTCTGCCTCCTGAGTGCTGAGATTTAAGGTGTGTGCCACCACCACCTGGCCTGTTTGTTGGTTTTTTTAAGAATAATTCTTTAAGAGTAATTCTAAGCATGTCTTAATTCCAGCACTTGGGAGGCAGAGGAAGACAGAGGCCTTCTTGGTCCACATAGGGAATTTAAGGCCAGCCAAGGCTATATACTGAGACCCTGTCTCAAAACCAACCAAACAAAACAAAGTGGTGGTTCTAGGTTTGCCAAGTCAGCTCTCTGAGGTTTTACATGGCTGTCAGAAGAGCAAGAAGAGAAAGCAGACAGGATCTCTTCATTGCAGTAATGGCCTTCTTAGCTCCCTGCTGGCTCACTTTGAAATTTCTTTATTCTTTCATTTTTGTTCTTTGAGGGCCCATAGCTAAAGCAGGAGGCCACTTCTGGGCTCCACAGACTGGGTGGCTGTGCTGCCATCCCTATTAGAGCTTTAACTGCTCACTGACTCCTTTTTTTTTCTCAGCTCTCAAAGAATAAATTGCAACTGCCCACATGTTCAGGGACTGTTTTTTGGCTCACAGCAGGATGACAGGAAGGCTGTTACCCACGCTCCCTTTATTTCACCGGCCGGCAAGGCCACAGGTGCCTCACCCTGAATTGTTAATTCTTGTCATGATGCCATGAAGCAGCCTGGGTGTGAGTGTTGCTTATTACAGAGAAGAGAAAGTTCCTAATGCCAGCCTGGGGGAAGTGACAACAGAGACACTTTGAAGATGGGCCAGTAGACAGAGATGCCCTCACATCTACTTTTATTTTCTGAAATGTGTTTCCAGTCTTTTCTGTCCTTTCCCTGCACCAGTGAGTTCCTCCTGTGCTTTGAGGCTCATTTCAAAGAGGTCCATTTGTCTCTGAGATGATGCCAGCATAATTAAACATACTATCATACCTTAAAAAGGTCACATCTATCTCTGGGGTATGGTGGCAGTGACTTTGTTGCTCTATGCTGTTTGTATTGTGATGTTTCTAACTCCCGAGTCTGGCATGTTGTATTCTCTCAGTTAAATGTCACTGCTTCATTCATATTCAATATACATAACCTTTGACCTGAAGGGGCTCATGGCATAAATACTCAAGTCTAAGCTTTTCATCCAGGGACATCATAAGAGTCAAATCCATTGAAAAGAATGGGTATTTCACTGGGAGGGAGCAGGGTGGTCTGGACTTGGACTTGAATTCAAACATTCTTTCCCTCAGCATGTAACCAGAGGCACATTTGTGTCGTCAGGCTATTTCCTGTGCTGTGGAGTGGGGCCAGAAGTAACCCCTACGACAGGCTGGATGCGAGCTCTGGATGGGATCTGTGTAATATGTTTAGTCTCATGCCAGGATTTCACATCTTCCATCTTAACTCAGATGTCATGGAGCCTGGATCCTCCCATCTTAAAAGATTGCCCCCCACATACACCGGTTATTATTTTTGTAACGTGTGCTTAAACTTGTTTCATTTTTCCAGGTCACCAGCAATAGCTCAGTTCCCTAAATGGCTGTCAGTTATCATGTTTCTTCTCAGGTTTTTCTTTTCTGCATTTCTGGTCTAATCTCAAACTTCTTTATCAAAGTGTTTGTCTGCAAAATGAGTTTATCTCCTTATTTATGGAGATAGCCACTACCACTTACAATCTGGGGGGATCGGCTACTTGGGTGATAGTTCATTATTACTAGGGGTAGGGTTGGGAGGTACTTTAAGTGGGAGTTAGCTTTACTTGACTCTACCCTGGGACCTAGTTTTCAGGCCTTAAGGGAAATTAGTGGAGTAACAGTGGATCCAGATGACCCCTCTCTGACATTAAAATTGAGACGGAATAGGAAACATCAGCAAGAATCCAAGAGGGAGAATCCTGAACTCAGGTGTGAGTTTCCATTTGCGGTGCCAAAGACCAAGCAGAATGTAAATGGGGACCATAGAGAAGTTTTCAGAGTGACTTCCCGTGCTAATCATCACACAGCGGGTAACCAGCCAACTGGCTGCCAGCCTAGCTTTAGATTCAGTGAGAAACCATGTCTCAAGAGGTTAAGACCCACACACCTAACGTCCACTTCCGGCTTGTGTGCCTACACACAGTGTGCGTGTATAGCACATAAATATATACTCCCCACATACGATTTTTCAAAAATATGTATGTCTGGATGACAAAGTTGTCAGTGGGTGGACCTTGGTGGCTTCAACTCTGTCAGCTTAGCTGAGCTAAAAGTAGGTTATAACCTCTCAGAAAATGAGATGAAATCATTAAACCTCAAGCTACTGCAGACACTTTTAGTAAAGAAACAGAATTTAAATGAACAAATGAAATGAACCTTTGAGCAGGGCAGTGCTTCAAAGTGTTCTGTTGGAGTCCGCCGTGGATGAGGAAAAGGAAAATCTTAATTCCGATTAATAAGGACCCAGAAGATGAAACGAAACTTTGCCATCAAGTTTTGGCAAATGAAATGGGCTTCAGCTGGTTGTGGGTTGGATGGAGGATTTTTTCTGACGTCTTGGAAAGCAAATGAAGAGCTGTCTCTCCCCTGAAGGATGGCTGGACGGAAGCAGGTGGAGGGCCAGTGATGAGGAAGGTCAGAACTGGGGCAGGATGGCTGGACAGAAGCAGGTGGAGGACCAGTGATGAGGACGGTCAGAGCTGGGGCAGGATGGCTGGACAGAAGCAGGTGGAGGGCCAGTGATGGGGACAGTCAGAGCTGGGGCAGGATGGCTGGACTAAGGCAGATGGAGGACCAGTGATGAGGACGGTCAGAGCTGGGGCAGGATGGCTGGACAGAAGCAGGTGGAGGACCAGTGATGAGGAAGGTCAGAGCTGGGGCAGGATGACTGGATTAAGGAAGGTGGAGGACCAGTGATGGGAACGGTCAGAGCTGGGGTTGATGTGCAACCTAACAGTGGCTATGACCCAGGTGCTGGGTGAGAGACACAGAGTGAACACATGCCTTTCCTGGCTGCTGGCCCTTTTTCAGTCCCCGGAGAGCTCTGTATCTCTTCCACAATTTTCCTGATGGATGAAATATCCAAAGGAGGTGAAAGCATTCATAAACATTTTCCCTCTCTGTAGTATCTTCTACCAGAAAAGCCTGATGTCTTCCTTTCCATAAGCCTGGGGAAAACATGATCAGAAATATAACTGCTCATATGCAAAACAGCTTGCTCGGGGTGTGGCCCCTCCCCCCTGCAGCTGTTGCTCATCTCGAAGGACTTGTTTACCAGGTACCATCTGCTGGCTTCCAAAGCCCTTTTGCTATCTGTATCCTAGGACTCTCACAGTCTCGAGCCAAGTGGAGATTGGTGTCCCTTCTCTGTACCGAGGCCAGGGTACAGCTGGACTCCTGAAGTTCCTGATGATCAAAGCATTTCAAGACATTCTGATCCACACAATATCCCACACACAAATCACTTGCCATCAAGTTGACTAGAGCTGGGGTGACAGATTCAGCACAGCTCTGGCAGTCTTATGTAACCCAAATTTGCAAAGTGATTGGACAGTGAGTCATAACAGAATGGAGTAAACCTTGGCCAGCTGGAAACCTGATGAAGTCAGAATATTTGGAAAGCAAGTAACTTGCTATACCCACTGACCCCAAATCCCTTTGCATTCGTTCATTCACCTTTTAATTTTTTACTTTGGTTGAGATGGGGTCTTATGTAGCCTAGGCTGGTCTCGAGTTCATTATGTAGCCGAGGACGACCTTGGACTTCTGACCCTCCTGCCTCTGTTTCTGAGTGCTGAGGTTATAGGCGTGCACCACCACACTAGGTTTTATGAAGTGCTGGGACTTGAACCCAGGACTTCATGTGTACTAGGTAAGCACTCTACCAACTAATCTATTCCCAGTCCCCTTGTTTCATGCCATAACAAAACTCAAGTAGCATCTATGATGGAGTGCTACCACTCTGCTCTCTGAGTGAAGTATCAATGTGATTGCCTTTTACCGTGAGGGGACTGAGGTAAAGCTGGGTTAGGAAAGAACTGTCCATGTCCAAAGAGCTAGTGAGTGGTGAATTTAGGTTCAAGCCACTTAGTCCCAGAATCCAGGTTCTATGGCTGAGGCAAAGTAACATACTTTACAGAAGGAAACAGAACAAAAAGTTGGCCAGTGTTTTAGGATGAGTTTACTCCATCTGTTTCCTTCACCCGCTGTGGAATCACCAGTGGCTGCAGTGATTAAATGCTGCTTCTTAGCCAGCTCTTTCTTCCGCTCTGCTGCTGTATCTTAGCCAGCCTGGGTGGGTCCCTTACTGCATGTTAAGGATTATGCTGTTTCTCCTGCACGTGCTCATGCCACCACGCCTCAACTGCAGTTATTTACCATTTTCTACACCCGTTTTACAGCTGTAAAGACTGAGACTTGGAGAAAGATGACCATTTGCCCAAGTTCCTGGAGGCTCACGGCTGGATGCATCACTGCTTCATTTTGGAGGGCGTCTGGGCCACATCCAAAAGTTCTGTGAGATCAAAGAAAACGTGGCTTCTTGCAGAATATGGTCTCGAAAGATGGGGAGAAATGTTAGGAAAAGAGGGACTGGCAGTCCCCATAGAGGGCACCACAAGTGGCCTCTGGAAGAAGCAAGCTTTGCTTCCCTGACACACAGGTGCTGGTGATAAAGAGGGTGGAAATCTCCAGTGGAACGTCGGTCTGTGGGTGCGATGTACAGTGGCCACCGCTTATGTAGATCACCCTCTGCGTTCTTTGCGAGGAGACAGTAGTAGCATTGGTCAGTCAGTCATTTGCCTGTTCAGTCTTTAACTTGACTCCTTCAGTTCTGGCTGCTGCATTTACTGGAGTCCTCGGCTCTGCCCTTCCCAGGGCAGTGCTTCTCTGTCCATCTTTGGTTCTGCAGGCTCCCAGGAGTCCTCTAGGTACCCTTGCCCCTTGGCTGCTTGGGTGACCTAGAACCAGATTTTTTTGTTGGCAGCCACAATAGTCTTTATAATTATACCTTGCTGAATTAGAAATTTGGAGGGACATTTACATTTTAAAGAGGCCACTAAAGCGACTCTTACCCTGGCTAAGAAACACTGCCCAGAACGATGGAGAAAAAAAACTACCTTATGTATATTTAAAGATTCCCAATCAAAATACGACAGTTCTGCATGCATAGAGTTCACTAAGTTATCTGCAATGAAAATGAATTGGTCTCTTTCACATCAGGCACAGAAGTAATTTCATTTACATGATTCTGTCCTTCTTAGAAGGAAATGCTCTGAATAAATAGACTTACCCTGGCTGTGGCCTGTCCACTGAAGCTCAGAGTCAACACAAGGTAAAAACAGGCCTCAGAGACACTTACTCATAGGTATGGATTTTTGGTTGCAGGAGGAATGCCATACCAAATTAATTCTTGAAGCTAAAAAATTAAAATAAAACTGGCCAGGGAATGTAGTTTGGTTGGTAGAGTACTTGCCTGGCATGTACAAAGCCCTGGGCTCTATCTCCAGTACTGTGTAAACCAGGTGTGGTAGCACAGGCCTGTAGTCCCAGCACTTGGGAAATAGAGGAAGGCGATCAAAAGCTCAAGGTCATCCTCAGTTACATAGTGAGTCTGAGGCTAGTCTGGGCTATGAAACCCTGTCTCAAAATGTCAAAATAGGGCCACTGAGGTGGCTCATTGGGTAAATGTGCTTGTCACCAAACCTGATGACCTGAGTTTGATTCCTGAGACCTTCATGGTAGAAGGAGGGACCTGACTTCTTCAAGTTGTCCTCTGATCCCCTCCACATACACACGTGCCATGGCACACAAGCCTCCCCCCACAGATAGAGTTTTAAAAAAATAAAATTTGAAACCAGACAATAAACTTGGGTTCTAGGAGATAACAGTAATACACTGGATAGAACGTGTTCGGATACTGGCACATAACTGGGCACAGTGTGCAGGAAGTCTGGGCCCAGTGGAGCAGCAGCACTGTCCCCCATGGGCACTGGGGCAGAGTTACTTCCTACTGCATAGCCGTTGTATTGCCCAGACAGGCCACGAGTGGTATCTGGCAGGTGTCACTTCAGAGCTGGCACGTTTAAAAGCTTAGTCCTTCATTTCCCTTCTGCTCTCTCGGACCGCCTAGAAAGAACGTGCTGAGAAGGCCACGGTGCTGCTGTCACGTGCTCAGGCAATCGTGATGGCTGAGTCACTATAGAAAGGAGGCACTCCAGTCCACAGCTGACTTGGGATCGGATAATAATCCTGAGATGGGATTAATGTAAACCATTGAGAACTTTTCAATTTTTACCTTTTAGACCACTGCTGGGTATTATCCTGAATACCTGGTAGATCACCCCACTTTCTGATCTGTGACATTATTGACATTTGGGAACAAGTAATTCATTGTTGTTGGGGGTCTTTCCTGTGCATTGTGGGATATTGAGGAGCATCTTTGGGTTCTGTCTACTGGATACACATAACATGGCCCCTCCTTTACTGCTGGTGTTGAGCACCAGACATTTCCACATGTCCCTTGGGGACAAATGAGCCTTGGAGTCATTCTTTTATTTCTTCCATCTTCTTCTTTATTCTGGGTAAGACATTAATATCACTTAGACCCCCCTCTGTGGCATCCCATAAATGCTAGAGAAAACGAAGATGCGTGTGTCCAAGGCTGAATGCTTGGACAAATTATAAGCCTTTTGCAGCACTTTTTTTCACCACAAGCCACAGAAACCATCTCTGATTAGCTCAAGCAAGGGGAAAAAAGGGTTTTTAGAAGAAGTGTGGGAATATTATAGGAAAAGGGGAACAGAGCTACCAAGGCTCACGGCAGTAGACACTGTGGTTTTGTCCATTGCTTCCGGTAACCTTGTGCTCTAGGCTTGTGTGCTCAACTTAAGTGTCTGGGAGGCAGAGAGATCGGTTTCCTCAGTCAGACACTCTAGGTTTGTAAAGGTTGTAAGAGCAGGGGCAGCCGTAGTACCTGTGACCAATGGCGTCATCAACCCCAGACGGATGCGGGGTGGTACTGTCCCTTAGAGAAAGGAGACAGTAGCATCAGAAAAGGATGGATGCAGAGGGAGACGGGGCAAGCAGGAGAACATACCTGCTCAGGACATGGTTCCCGGGGCTCTGAGTGGTGGTGCAGATGCCTGCTCTGCTTTCTGCACGCATTTTGAGGATCAAATGAAATAGTTATGAAAGCAGTAAATACTAAAAACAAACCTTGAGATGCCAGAAAGGAGCGTGGCCTGGGCCTTGTGATAAGCAGGGTTGTTGCCATATGATGGCATGAGGCAGGACTCTGGGACATGTTAGAAATTCCTTCCAGGGCGGCTCTCACCACCAGTGTTGGTTTGGATGGAGTTTTGTGAGACCCGGGCTCTCTGAGACATCTCCGGGAGCAGCGGAGAACACAAGGACCTGTCATCTGCCTTGCCCTCGTCAGTACCCCCAACATTAGACTCAAGGACCAGGCCATGGAGAGGCCAGGCCATGGGGAGCAGCTTCATGTCCTCTTCGTCTCTGAAGCCCCCACACCAGGCTATTCTTCCCTCCCTGCTGTGACACAAAGTACAGGCATGTCAGAAGAGAAGGAGAGAAACACACAGGCCAATCCCTTGGGATAAAGAGAGTGAAAAGAAAAATACAGAAGCCAACAAAGGAAGCTAATTTAAACTTGACCCCAAATCCTGAAAGCTGCTGCAACTCTATGAACTGTCAAGAACATCAGCTCTTAGGGAGAGAGGAAAAATGGCCCAATGAAAAATGAGAGAGGCAGTAGTATTCAGTTCCTAGCCTATCGCTCATCTTACCCCAGGGCAGAATGACTGGACATCCTCTGTGCAGCCTGGTTTGGGGGAAGTACAGAGCAGAAAATGTTTACCTGAGGTATATTTGGCTCATGATCTGTTATTTCTTGATGATCATATAATTAAATAAATGAAAGTGCTCTCATTTTCTTCAGTGTAGGCAAAGCATAAATCAAGCAGGTCCCAGCTTCTTCCAATTCCGAAATGTATTTACATTTGTTTGCAATGGCCACTCTGATTCAATTGTGCGCTGTCACTCATCAGTAATTCTATCAGTCCAATTTCTTGTGCAGGAATCTCCAGCCCTGGGGAGGACTTGTTTTGTGAACCCGCTGAGCTGCAGAGGCAGATGAGACCATCGTCTGAAACTGCATCAGGGAACAGCAGCAGGTACCACACGGACAGCATTGGATCTATTTCTCACGGAGGCAAAGAACAATTGTTAAAAGAAATCACAAGCAAAATACATTAGGGACTGGGCCTTTGGAAACTGGGGTTGGAAGATGTGGCCTCAGGCCTTCAGTCCCTTAGACTTACACAGGAAGCTCTTGGGAGAGAAGAAAAACAGCCCAGGGAAAGATGAGAAAGGTAATAGCATTCAATCCATAGCCTCGCACTCATCTTACACTGGGGGTGCTGGACTTCTTCAGAGATGCACTGCGTGAATAAATATTGGAGACCACCTATGAACTACATATTCAGATATGGAGGTAGAGAGGGTATGTTCTCAAAGAGTTTAGGGTTCAATGAGCAGACCAACTTTGACAAAACAAACTGGAGCCAGGGAAGGCAATGCTATGGCTGTGGAGGTAAAGGGACATTCAGATTCTGTAGATTATACTGAGTGGATTCATTGAGGAGATTGGGGATGACTCCAGAGGGAGAGAGGGTTTAGCTAACCAGGAGAGCGATTTGTGGGTGGGGTAGAGAGAGGTCATGTGTCTGGGGCTCAGAGGTTGTTGAATATTCTATGAGGTGGAGCTGAGAGGCAGGTAGACCAGGCAGAGTCTTGGAGGTCAAGTACAGAGTTTTGTCTTTATCCAATCATAGAGATTTAAGGGGAAGGTGGTACAGTGAGGTTTTCATTTTGTCTTCTGGGGAGTGCTGTGGTGGGCTTGTACAACAGCTCGTGTGAAAGAGGACAAAACTGCTGATCATTAGGAATACAGGAGAACAGGAGAATTCAGCAGCAGCAGCCCAGGCCCGCCCTGGGTTGAGCAGGTGAACAGGACAGGGTAAGGCCGGAAGTAAACCTACTTCTGAAGTAGCAGTGAGTCCCGTGATGGACTTCACAGGTACACTGCCCAGTAGGTACTCAGGGGAGACACAGGAGGTTGTTTCACCTGGTGGAAAAACTCCTAAGAGAACAGAGCACTATCTAAATGACAAGGGTCTAAACTTTGTATTCTGCAGGGATATTGGTATGTAGCTTTCCCAAAAATACTTATTAAAAGATGATGGTTTCCCTGATGTATGTTCTCGGCATCTTTGTCTGTAACTGTGTGAATTTGTCTCTGTTATTTGTTCAAATACATTGGTTCGTGTGTCTGTTCTATGCTAATCCCTTGTGTTTGACCACAAAGCTCTGTAGTTAGGGCTTTAAGTCACTGTGACACCTCTAGCATCCGTCCTTTTGCTCAAAATTGCTTTGGCTATTTGGATTTTTGAGTCCCTAGGAATTTTAGTATATAAATATATATATATATTATTTTTATAATATTATATATATATATTATGTTTCTGTGAATAATGTCACTGGTATTTTGACAGGGATTGCATTATATAAATCCCTTGTACCAATCCTACTACTAGGTATTTATTCAAAGGCAATAAACTCAATATGTCAAAGAGACATCCACACTATGCACCATTGCCAAGACACTGGCACAGCTTAAATGCCCAGCAGAGCTGAATGAACAAAGAAAATGTGTGCTATATCCACAGTGGAATACTATCCAGTCACAGAAAGAGTGAATTCTGTCCACATGAACGAGCCCAGAAGACAGGTTACTTGGAATAAGCCAGACACAGAAAGATAAATACTCCACAGCGTCACTCATTTGTGCAGCCTACAGCTTCTGATGTAGAACTACCAAAAACAGTGGTTTCCAGGCCTGGGGAAAGGTGCAGAAGGAGGAGAGGGTGATGGGGAAGAAAACTCGGGTTCGGTGGGAGGAATAATCTTGGTGTTCTGTTGAACAAGTTGGGTGACTCTTGCTCACCCTTTCACATTGGACATTTGAAATGGCTGGGAGAGTGGACTTTGATGTCTTCATCACAAAGAAAGGCTAACTGCTGGAGGTAGTCAATATGCTAATTGCCCTGATTGGATCTTTATACAATATGCTCTTGTATAGAAACAGCCTGCACTCTGTAAATAACTGGAACACTGCCTATGTCTCGAAAACGGGAAAGAGCAGGGAAGAAAGGAGCCCCGTTTGGCCAATCTTTGTGTAATTTGTATCTCAGAGAAGCCGGGGCCTGCCCTCCACTGCCTCTCTTCTGATCTACTGTGGATCTAGGTCTTCTGTTTCGCCGTAGATAATTTCCAGTGCTGGCTACCGTTAAAAGGTGTTCCAAAGAACTGTCTCATTCCTATGGGGAGGCAGGGCACTCACGAGGAATGAAAACCAGGTGATTCTGAGCTGAGCATTTAGAAATGCCCAAATGGAGTTTATACACTGGACAGAGGAAGCAGCTTGAGAAAAGACACACAGAGAGGAACATGGCTTGTCTCTGAAACAGCCAGTGTTCAGCCATGGGGCCAAGAGGCTGAGAGGCTGGAGGGCAGCACCTGAGAATACTGCCCTATGAAACTCAAGCCTAACACTCTCCAGCATTGTAATCCAGGTAATTCCCATCTTTCTTTATGGCTCTGTTTCTTTACTAGTAGAACGAGACTGGGGTTACCTACATTATAGAGTCATTATGCATATAAAATCCAGCACACAGATGGCAACCAGTAAAAATTGTCCATGATTACAGCAGCAGAACATCATGACGCAAACATGAGGAGGCTGCATCTTCAAGGCGTCAAACAGAAGGCTGTAGAGCTGGCGAACACTAGAGCCTTTCCCAGTAACATCTTGTTTCCGATATCGAATGCTATTCCCTTTTGTACGTCTGAGTGGCTTGAATCCTTTTCAACTTTCTGGGACTTGGCTAGTGGCTGAGGACATTGGAAAAATGCTTTAGGTGCTTTTGAAAAGGGTGTGTGTTCTGAGTGGAGAGTCCTAGAAACGTCAATCAAGTCATATGGGTTGATCGTGTTTTTAAGGCTTTTGATGTTTTGTTGATTTGTTAGTCAGTTGTAGAGAGAACAGAACTGGAGTCTCCAACATTTGTGGATGTATTTCTCACTCAAGACCTGAGATGACTAGGATTGTCAACAGTGCAGAGTCTAGAACCACCCAGGAGACACACCTCTAGTCATGTCTGTGAAGGGTTACCTGAGGTGGAAGGACTTACCCTAAAGTGAGTGGTACCATTCCATGGGCTTGAGTCTAGGTCTACAGGAAAAGGAGAATGTGGGCCTGAGAGACAGCTCAGTGGTTAACAGTGCTGGCATACAGGCCCGCTGACTGGAGTCTGATCCCACATGGTAGCATGAGGAAATCAACCCACAAAAGCTGTTTCCTGACCTTGACACACACGCCTTGTCCAAAATGCATGCATATGCAAACCCACAAAAAAAAAAAAATTTAAGGGAGAAATTGAGCTTAACACTAACGTCTCTCTCTGTTTCCCGATTATGGTTGCCATGCAACCAGCTCCTCACACTCCTGCCTCCATGGCATCGCCACCATGATGGGCTACACCCTCAGTGAGATCAAATAAACTGTCTTTCCTGAAGTTGCTTTTATTAGGCATTTAGCCACAACAATGAGCGCAGTAACTAATAAGAGTTCCTCCAGGGTTCGTTCGAGACCTGTGTTTTCAATCTCTGATTTTTGTGACAATCATGTTAAGATTTGATTTTGAGTACTACAGGAGTGTGGTGTTTACATCACTTCTACTCCCCTCCCCCCTGCAACTCTTCCTATGTCCCCCACCTGCTCCAACGACTTCTTTAATTATTGTTATTTACATATACATATTTACATATGAACACAACCCACTGAGTCCGTTGAGTGTTGCTTGCACGTGTATTTGTTTAGGGCTCACCATGTGGGACTGGGTAACCTCTCAGGGGTGCTCATCCCTGGAGAAGACTGAGCTACAGGAATTACTGGCTGCTGAGAGAGGAAAAATGGTGTTCCCCAGGGAGTCAATACCTTTCAATTACTTAATATCCCCGGGGATGGATTAGTCCCTCTGTCACTATGAAATGACTTTTGATAAGTGGCACTTTCCTTTGCTCTAAAGTCTGCTTTGACATTAATAAAGCCAGTCCAGCTTTCTTTGGTTAGCATTAGCTTGCTGTACATTTGTCCTATTCTTTTATTTTTAAACATTTGCTGTCTCAATAGTTAAAGCATTTTTGTGTATAATTGTGTAGTTATATTTTACTTTTTTTTTCTTTTTTGGGGGGTGGGTGGGTGGGTGAGGTGGAGGGACAGGGTGGAGAGGCATTGTTGTGGCTAAATGCCTAATAAAAGCAACTTTAGGGGTGGAGGGACAGGGTTTCTCTGTGTAGCCCTGGCTGTCCTAGAACTTGCTCTGTAGACCAGGCTGGCCTCAAACTCAGAGACCAACTTGCCTCTGCCTCCTGAGTGCTAGGATTAAAGGCATGTGCTACTACTTCTTGACTATGTTTTACTTAAAAAAAAAATTCCAGCTTGATAACCTGTACCTTTTCATTGAATATCTAGGCCATTTATCTTTAATGTGATCACTCAACTGGCTGGGTTTGAACTTGTCAGTTTGCTATTTTTGTCTATTTGTCCAACTGATTTCTGTTCCTTCATATCCTGACTTTTTAAAAAGTTACTTGAACATTATCACTATCTATCTTCTTTGTTAGTTTAATAGTATTGTTTTGTTTTCCTAGTGAATATTTTAAAGTTTATGCCATATAGCTTCAGTGCCATGACTGCTGCCATTGTCAATCCCACCTATGGAGAATAAGAACACTACCACAGTTTAAAGTCAAATTTGAAGAAAGCTTTAATTAAATACTGTCCAGGTAGATAGACTCTGGCCAGGTCCATTTCTGGTTCCCCAAAAAAATGGCTCCGAGTCACAGTTTACAGTGGCTTAAGTATTTCCCATCAGGTCCAATCAGGGACATCTCGACATACCTCTAGCCTACATCCAATCAGGGGCAAGCGTACATCCTGATGTATTTCCTGCCCACATGTGATCAAGCACATCTGGTGCAGATGGGCCAAATAAACTTGTTTAAGAGGAGTGAAAACACATGGCTTGTTAGCTCCATAAATAATAACCTCCAGCATTTCAGGAACTATCTGTCTTAGGGCAGGGGACTTGCCGATCAGAGGCATTTTTGTTTCATGGATCCCTAAGGCATAGTAGTTAAAACTTAAAATTTAACTTTGGCTCTCACACCGTGCTGCTCACCATGATGGTCATGGACTTAATCCTCTGAAGCTGTAAGCCCCAAATAAACACTTTCTTTTATAAGTTGCCTTGGTCATGATATCTGTCACAGCAATGGAACAGTAACTATGATAGTATTTTTATGATAGTAAATGTTTTAGCACTGATAACGCCCCCTAGGAGGCAGGTAAAACCATGTAGAATTTGAGGCCATAAACTCTGGTCTGGGGAAGCTAGGCAACTTTAAGGGTCCTGAAGGGTGAATAGGAGTTTGCCAAGGGAAATGGTAGGAAAGGACATTCTAGAACACAAAATTAGCAAGTAGTGTGTGAGTAGAAGACCATTGAGGAAGAACATCCTGTCTGGAGGATCAAATCTCTGGCCTGCATGGAGGCCTGACATTCCAGGCCAAGGGACTGCCCTTAGGAAGCCAGACTCACATCCAGCCCCACTAAGGAGATATGAGCAGTAATTCTTTCCTTTAATGAGCTGCTATACTTTTCTTTCCAGAATCCCTGGTCACCCTCCCTCACAGCACAGTTTCTACAAGTCACTGTGAGGCATGGCTGGTTCCCCTGTCTGTTGGAGGCCTTAGTTAGAAAGGGCAACCTTTCCTTTTTCTGGTCTTCCTTTTAGATGCTGACCAGAACCTTAAGTATGCTTTTTCTCACCTTTGTTTAAATCCCTTCCCTCTGATCTCCATGCCAGCTCAATTAGCATGGCTTTCCTCTCTCTCCTCCACCCTCCTCCTCTGGGCAGCTGCTGAGGTTCACAGCTGGCCTGACCTGGGGATTTTTTTTTTTTTTTTGTTTAAACTCTAATAAAATTGTGCTTACACTTCAAAAAAAAATAATAATTAGAAAATAAAGTTTACAGTATACATGTAGCTAATTTGTCACATATTTAAATTTTACTCATGACCCCAAGTCACCAATGGTGTTTAAGATAAATTGGACAATAAACACACACAAACTCTCTTACTCACTCAGGGCTTTACTCTTTCTGGTGTTCTGGATTCACTTGCAAATTCTTTTTCCTCATTCCCAAAGAACCTCTTCTAATATTTCTTATACAGTGTGGCTTTGCTGGTTGTATGTTCAAGCTTGTATATGCCTTAAAATTTATTTCATCTTTGCTTTTGAAAGATATTGGCTGACATTTTTATCTGATTTGGCAGAGCAGAAACACGGAGAATAGGGAACAATGCCCACTCCTGTGTGTTAAGAAGCTTAACCCAGCAAGTATATTGTGGAGGGCCTAAGGAAGAGAGACAAGGAGACTCGCGCATTGCCTCCTGAAGGCAGCGAGGACACGGAGGAGACAAGTGTGAGAAACTCTTATACCCGAGTGTGGAAAGTTTTCTCTAATAAAGTGCAAAGGGGTGAGCTTACCCAATAGACTCACCATGCCGTGAACCCGTGGCATTCTGTGTGCCTAGCAAGGCAAAATGAAGGCTGAGTGAAGGCAGAGACTGTGTTTCTTCTGATGTACCCCAATCAATTTTGCCCTCAGAACAGGGAACCATGAGACCCATAGGGGCATCCCAAAGGCCCCCCAGAGTCTCCTGGCCAGTGAGGCTGTGGACTCACACGACCCCGGAGACTTCCAAATGGCTCTTCTTGTCTGGACAACATTTGCACATGGTTCCCAAGAGAAAGCACAATGTTTTATTCATGTGCACTCGGAAACTTTGTGAATAGCAGAGGATATTTTAGGATTTCAGAAGGCAAAGCTCCCCATGTGCTTATCATAAAGCCTTTGAGTCCTTAAGTCACTTTGGAATGAGAATATTTTTTTTTCCTGTCTCAATCCAGCTGAGATCTTTACATTTGGACATTATGTTTCCTCAAGTTACTGGTGTGCTTAATGCTAAAATAATACATTTAGGATAATAAAGTGAAGTAGGGACTGAAAAGGCACAAGGCAGAGTCAACTGAATCAGGTTGGAGCAAATGTACCCTTGCTACTCTGAAGGAGCTGAGCTTAAACAGAATCTTTGTAAACAAGACACGGGGAATGAATGCCTGGTCAGAACAAAGGTCAGAGAATATTAACGAGTTTGTGTCAGAGAATAGTTACTAGCAAGCTCTGGGGAAGCAGCTCCAGTACTAAAAAATGCCCTTTGTGATGAGAAATGAGGATGGCAGGGCATGATGGGAAATTAGCGCTCTATGGTTGTCTGTTGACTTTCTCCTTGGGGGAAGGGTAAATGAGGCCAAAGTCCCCTAGGATTCCTACAGGTTCTAGAATGACTTACTTATCCTCTCAAGGAGACTTCTAGAGAAGCAGAAGCAGGAGTTGAACAAGTCTTTTGCAGAGTGAACTTTGACCAACAAAGAGTAGTCTTTTTAAAAAGCTTGAATGGGGGGCGGGAAATAACCTGACATTCTTTGAGCCTTTGGATACAGTCAAACTGCTGGATAATTGGATCCATTGTTAAGGAGAGAAACAGGTAGGTGAACAGGAAGAAGAGCAGAGGGCCAGACAAGTCAGGAAACAGTAAAAACCGACCCCTCGAATCTCCATGATGCAGCAAGCAAGCACTAGTTTTCTCTGTGATGAAATGACATCATTGTCTGGCGTCCAGTGATTTGAAAACCGCTTAGCACTCGTGAGGCATCTCATTGACATGAATGGGATGAACTGGCTCTATCCTCTCTTATTTTATTGGAACGATACTGACTCCCTTCCTGCACCTGATGATACTCTTGGAAGCATCTTGTTTGAAAGTTGGCATGGTGATGATGGTAGTGACAGCCTGGCTGCTCAAAGAGCCGTCTGTTCCTTGGGGAGCCTGTTCTACTGCTTATCATCCTGGTAAAGTATCATTCAGAGTCTTTTACCCCACCCTGTCACATGTGGTGACACTTGCTGGGCAGTCAGCGTTCATTTTCTCATGCAGAATGGAGTGAGGATGCTTAGAATTTTCTCTGGGATGAGAAAGGGCAGGGGCAGGGAGGATTCTGCTTCCTGCTGAGGTTTTGCTGTTCGGTTCCAGGTTGAATATGGCTGAAGGGAAAGAGAACCAGGGCGATGTGAACAGCAGCTTTAGAACCTGGCTGTGAGTTTGTTAAATACTCAGGGAGGCTTGTTTCATGATAGCATCAGGATTTTAGGAATGAATGTTTTTTGCTATTGTTGTTTGTTTATTTGATTTTTAAGCAGCTTAGTAATTACAGACACTTATTTTTTTTATTCAAGCGCATTCTTGATCATTCAATTATTCAGTTATTATTCAAAGATTATTCAATTCTGTCTCAACCCTCCTGTCAAAATGACAGATGACCCATATCAGAAAAGCATCAGCTGGCAGAAACCGACAGCCCACAATTTCACCAAGAAGGGCAAGGGTGACGGCCATAGCTATTTCTTCCTCCCCCTCTTCCTGCATTGTTTTGTAGGCAAGCATCCACTTGCATCCTGTGTATAAGGCTTAGTTCTAAAAAGAAGAAATTCTCTTACACAATAGGAGAAATACAATGGAAATGGTTCTCCCTTCCCACGGCAGGCTATTCTTTGTGAATTGCATTTCTTGGGGGAGACTAGACATCTCCAATTTCTGAGTGGCCAGATGGAAATCATCCGGTAAAGGCAGGATTGGCCAAACCTGTGACTGAGCAAAGCAGAGTGTGAGTGATTGTTTACATCATGGTCTCAGTTTGGAGTCTGTGTGAAGATGCAGGGACCATGGGCACAGGTTGTTTTTGATACTCAAGGAAACACAAACCTTCTTAAGTATCACTGGAAAGGATGTATATTACAGAGGAAAGCCATAGATTCATTGTCTCCCTAGGATCACCAGAGGCGATGAAGTTGGCTGTGTTTCCCAGGATTCATTATTTCCCGAGGTTGGCCCCAAGCCCATTGTTTATAAATTGTGACTATAAATGAGAAAAGTAGGTCCTTTTCCTTATATGTACACATATGCTCATACTTGCCCTGGAAGCATTTTGGTCGTGTCTAGCATGTGGACAAGTCAGAAAGTTTGGGGGACATCATGAGAAATACTGAGCACAGGAGTTGGCCAACCTTTTCTGTCAACAGCCAGGAAGAAAGTGCTTTAGGATTTGTAGGACATACACACTCTGTAACAGCTCAACTTGGCCATTATAGTACAAAAGCCAGTGCTGGTATCATCCCTCCCAGCAACTGAGAACCAGTGCTCCACGTACGTCTTGTTCCTCTCTACCCAGTTGAGCTCCAGAAACTGAAGAGAATGCTGGAGAGCCCCAGAGATAATTGTGGCTTCTAATAGAATTAGGAAACTTGGAGACATTTCCCCGAGTCTTCCTGTTTATGTTATAGATTGTTACTCTTACTTCTCTTGACACGGTTAGTCATTACTTAGTTTGGCTGTAACATTATTTTAATGTCCTCCCATGAATCATATTCTTTTGACTTTGGAGCACAATCTTTTATTTATCGATTTATTTTATTTTACTTTACTTTATTTTATTTTATTTTATTTTATTTTATTTTATTTTATGTGCCTGGGTGTTTTGCCTGCATGTATGTGTATGCACCATGTGTATGCCTGGTGTCCACAGAGTCCAGAAGGGAGTGTCATATCTCCTAGAACTAGAGACATAGATGGTTGTAAACCTCCATGTGGGTCCTGGGAATCCAACCTGGGCTCTCTGAAAGAGCAGCCAGTGCTCTAAACCAAAGTCATCTCTCCAGCTCCTTCAACTGCAATCTTAATGCTGAATATTCTCCAGTTATTCTGGTGGTAGACTTGTATATGAATAACTATAGGCAATCTATAAAGGCTGAAGTGTTGCTAGAGTTTTCCTGCCTTGCCCACAGTCAGGACAAATCTTTGTCACCCGCCAGTCCCACAGCCGCTCAGACCCAACCAAGTAAACACAGAGACTTATATTGCTTACAAACTGTATGGCCATGGCAGGCTTCTTGCTAACTGTTCTTATAGCTTAAATTAATCCATTTCCATAAATTTATACTTTGCCACATGGCTCATGGCTTACCAGCATCTTCACATGCTGCTTGTCATGGCGGTGGCTGGCACTGACTCCTTCGGCCTTCCTGTTCTTTCTTTTCTCCTCTCTGTTAGTCCTGCCTATACTTCCTGCCTAGCCACCGGCCAATCAGTGTTTTATTTATTGACCAATCAGAGTAATTTGACATACAGACCATCCCACAGCACCGAAGTCCTCCTCTTTCCACATACTTGAGTTCTGTCTTAGGAAGGATATTTTATTCACATGGCCATTCAAAGATAAAATTATACGGCAGGATTCCTTTGGTTCATTTGATGTCTCTTTCAGCATGAACTACACGGGACCAAAATGTCATTAAACCTAATTCTGCTGTTGATTTGTTTAGGGATCATCTGGTCACAGGAACAGAAGCACAGCCAAGCTACTATGAGCAGGAAACAAAACAAGATTTGTTGGAGGCAAACTGGACAGAAATCCCAGCAGGCCAGCTGGGATCCATAGGGTCCTAATGAGGGTCCCATACACTGGGTCCAAATGACCTTATGCATCTTCTTGGGGCTCTATGGCAGGCTGGCTCCCCCCCACCTCCACCCCCGCCCTTCCAAAGAGTCCAGATGTAGCTGGCCTACAGTTCATGTCTCCAATTTTGAGACTGCTTTCCATGCCCTAAACCAGAGCTTCTTAACGAGGCCCTGGGCTGTGTAAGCACCAGGTACTTCCAAATACTCAAGAACTGATTCAAGCCAGTAAGCAGCCAGAGCACCTGGGGAATTCCATGTCCCTTCCCTGGGCTGTCTGTCAGCTTCTCTGTGAGTGGCATTTGAAAAGACCCTTTACTCTGTGCTCCCATATAACTGGTCCTGAGAAGAAATGACCAAAATAAACAACAAAACAGCCAGGCCCATACACTGTGGTGCATAATTATGGATAATTATATTTTGTTTAGCCAGAGTGAGCTAGTTGTTTTCTGCAGTATGAATTCAGGGCAACAGATATATTGGTTTTCTGGCTATCTAAATTTGGGACAAACAGAAACCTCAAGCAGGAGTTGATAAATTATGTCCCTGGTGCTAATTTCAGTAAGTTCCTGGTTGATTGTCAATAAAGTTTTGCTAGGATATAATCATGCCCATTCATTTATATATTGAATGTAGCTACCTATTTTTTAAATGTTGTTGTTGTTGTTTTTTCTGTGTTTTTACATGACCACAGCCATGTTGAGTAGTTCTAATAAAGACTGTGTGCCTCATAAAGCCTGAAGTATTTACAGTCTGACCATTTTCAGAATATTTGCTGTCACGTGAACTAAAGAGGTGAGGCGATAACAGTTTTGACCTGCATAGCTCACACAGCCATATCTGATGGATCTAGGATCTACAGGCACACAGCAGAAGAAAACACAATGAAGAAATCACTTAACACCTCATTCTCCCACCCTCGATATCTACATCTACACTTACTGGGAGGAAATCTGCCGATGAGAGGCCACCTAGCCATGTGGTAGATAAAATGCTTTCAAGACAAACCGTTCAAATGGTCTGGCAAGAAATAACTTTGCAACTGGGGAGGATAAATTATGACCGAGATCTAGGTGTGGGTTGTTGTAAGAATGTTCGCCATGGGCTGAACTATTGCTTCTTGAGCTGGCTGGAACTGTAGAGGAGTTCTAAGCTAAATACTGACAAGAAGCAGAACAGAAAATGTTCATGACAAGCAGGAGGAACATAAAGCTTAGGTGACAAAATCTATGGTTCAGAAAAAGGTCTTAAAATTTTTAAATTTTGTGCCTATGAATGCTTTGCCTACATGTATGTCTGTACCATGTGCTTGTAGTCCTGCCAGGGGCCCAAAGAGGTCACTGGATTCCCTGGAGCTAGAGTTACAGATGATTTCGAGTCATCTTAATCCCAGAGCCATCTCTCCGGGCCCCCCTGAAAAAGACTGGTGTTTTCATGGGCTTTTTAAAGACCAATCCCTCGAGGCTTGCAGGGAGAGGCCAGCTGGATTTCCACCAAGTACAGCCGCTGCTTTCTTACTCTGCACTTGGTTGTTGTTGGATTTTGAGACTGGGTGGTCTTGAATTTTAGGTAGCCCCAGTTCTATCATTGGAGTACATTGCAAGCATATACCACTGCACCCATTTCTATGTAGTACTGAGGATCAAACTTCAAACCCAAAGCTTTGTGCATGTTCTGGCAAGTACCTTACCAGCTAAGTTACTCCCCAGCTCCTTGTACTGCTCTTTGGGGAGAGTCAAAGGGGGTGGGGTATCTAGGAGAGACTGTTATCTTTTTTTTTTTTTTTTTTTTTTCGAGACAGGGTTTCTCTGCGTAGCTTTGCGACTTTCCTGGAGCTCACTTGGTAGCCCAGGCTGGCCTCAAACTCACAGAGATCCGCCTGGCTCTGCCTCCTGAGTGCTGGGATTAAAGGCGTGCGCCACCACCCCCGGCCTGTTATTTACCACTTCCGATAGCTTAGCTTTCCATTCGCTTCCCCTACCCAAAGCAAAGTGCCCCTTATCCATTTGAAAGCTTTCATTTCAATTTGACAGGCTTCCCACCATACTAACCAATCTTCCCAAATGTCTCTATACAGTCATTTGTCCTTTAAATGGTGTTCTACCATGTATTTTATCATTTGAGGGATAATGTTCTCAATAATATCACTGATAATGACATTAATCGTAAACCGGTAGCATCATCCACTGAAGACCCCTTGTGAGTGAAACATTTGAAATGCTTTATCTCATTTAGCCTCATCTTAGCTCTAGGGCATACAACTATGACCTCAGTTTTACTTGTAAAGAAACCAAAGATTGAACAGATTAAGCAAAATAATTTAATATCGCCTCTCTGCGTATACCTGCCCTGTGCTGGTGGTACTGGGATGAGGTAGAAGTCCGGGGCTCAAGCACAGCCGGCCAGTAATGAGCACACAACCGGCCAGTAGTGAGCACACAGCCACATGAGCGTCCATTCTCAGTGTGGGGGCAGAGCTTGGAAGACAGTACTCCGGGTGCTGTGAGGGGAAGGGAAAGGTCAGTGAGCACAGCCTGGCCTCGGGTTTGCTCTGAATATGCGTCTCTGAGGTCTGTGTTCTTGCGTGCCTTACCTGTGTGTTTTTACTCCCCCCGAGGTACAGCATAGCCTGAGTCTCAATGGGACTTTGAGAGCCCAAGGCTAGCCCAGTGCATATTGTGAAGTGCATTTGTCAGTCATCTAAGTTAGCCTCAGCCTTCCTACAGTCTTTCCCAGAAGCCTTTTCTATTATTGTTTTGTTCTTATTTTTAGTATAGCCATCCTTCTTTCTTCCTTCCCTTCCTTCCTTCTTCCTCTCTTCTTTTCTTCCTCCTTCCTTTTCCCCCTCTCTCCCTCCCCTCTTCCTTCTTTTGTTCTTTCTTCCCTATGATTTGCTTTATTTTATTCCCACCAGGGAATATCACAATCAACTCAACTAGACAGATGTTTAGAAAGATGCTCCAAGCTTAGCTGGGTGGTGTGAATATACTTGGTTTATTGTTTGTTTGTGTTGTGTTGTTGTTTTTTGGTTTTTGAGACAGGGTTTCTCTGTGTAGTTTCGGTGACTGTCCTGGAACTTGCTCTGCAGACCAGGCTGGCCTCAAACTCACAGAGATCCGCCTGCCTCTACCTCCCGAGTGCTGGGATTTAAGGTGTGTGCCACTGCTGCCCAGCAATATACTTGGTTTAAAACAAATTTAATCCCTGTCCTGAAGGAGCTGGCCTCTGGCTGAGCTGAAAATCACATAAATGATTCCCATAGTCCACAGCCAGGAGAAGCTGGCACCGAGGAAGACAGGTCCCTTCCTTCAGGTGACTCTCTGAAAGTCCAACACCACAAAGCTTCGAAGGGATTGGGTTCCGTTCATTCCCAGTAAAGCCCACACTGACGGTGGATCCACACTTTCCCCCTAAACGGGTCATAACTAGCTCCTGAATCACAGGTCAGATGAGGTTCTGCAAGTCACAGCCCTGGATGGATTTATTAGCACCATTTCCAGTGAGGTGAGGGTAGCTGGCGGCAGTGAGCAGAGGTGATGGAGGGAAAGGTCATTGTCACACAATCAATAGCCCCAATGTCAAAATTGCTATTCTCCTCATGGGTGCTACAACAGAGATGTGGATGGATATCCCAGATGAGTGAGTGATTTGTGGCCTCCTGCACAGACGTACTCACTCCATCACCAAAATGTGTGTGCCTCTTTCTCTCTCGTCCTATAAATCTCCATGCTGTCCTGACATCCCACCCTCTCACTTCCTCGTGATATTGGAACAAATGGATACAGATGGGGGAGGCTTAAAGCAGTAGAAGTTTATGCTCATGCTATTGTAGAGCTGGGGTCTAAATCAAGGGCTCAGCAGTGCCGAGGCTCTCTGAGGCTGCAAGGGAAAATTCTTCCTTGCCAGTCTTCCCTGCATGTCTGCATCTTTACGTTATTCTCTCTCATCATGAGGACTCTGTGCGTTGGATTTTGGAACCATCTAAAAATCTATTACAGCCTCAACTTTACTTGGCCACATCTGTAAATGTCCGATTTCTAAGGTAAAATCATATTTACAGGTATTTTTGGGTAGGTTAGAGAGAAGGGTTGTCAACACAAAAATTACAGCTCTCATCTTAAAGAAAATAAGTTTATTTCTGGAGCCATAATGTGTGACCAGGGCCCAGGGACATGGGTATAGGTTACCCCAAATTCCATCTTCCAATGTGGAAGCAGCTTCATAGTCTTACAGAAAAAGAACATCGTAAATCAAGGCAGGCTTAAAAATATATCGCTGTGTCCATTAGAGAGGCAGCTACAGCAAGATGGGGAAGCTTTTCTACAGCTCTAAGATGGTGTCTGGTGATGGGCTTAGCTTTGGGGTTGGTGGAAGCTGGGAGTCTGCTAAGTTAGGAGAGTCCAGAGATTTTTATCTATTAGTCACAGAACGTTAGCTCTGACACAGAGGTGGATAAGGGATGTGTGTGTGTGTGCGTGTGCGTGTGCGCGTGCGTGCGTGCGTGCGTGCGTGTGTGCGTGTGTGTGTGTGTGTGTGTGTGTGTGTGTGTGTGTGTGTGTGTGTAGGGTGGGGGTAGGGGGCTAAAACTAGCCCAAGATAAGATAATCAGCCTCTGGACCTGCAACATCTCATCACTGTGTTACAGTTCACTGGTTAGAGTTCTGTTCACAGTTTCTAGGGGACACATTTCTACCCAGTGCAAACCTCTGCTCCCCACATACATCTAGAACCCTCAATTTGCTCTCATCTCAGTATGACCACTCTGGTCCTGACTATCATGTTCCTCACTCCCGGATGACTGCAGACTCCACAGGGTCCCCCTCCCTCTAGCTTCCTCTCCTGTGTTCCATAGTCACTTTCCACCAGCAGCCAGTGAAACAGGTGGAATAGAAATCATGGTGTTTTATTCACAGGACTGAATCCCAGTGCAGAAACATTACAAAGGGTCTCCAGTGGCGTTGTGAAGTATTCCCTGTGGCTTCCCTGCAGCTGAGGCAGACACACTTCTGTCTTCAGATGTTCCGGTTTTCCCTCCTGTCTCCTCTTTTGGTCTTTGCTATGGCAATTGCCTAGGAAACTCTTATCTTTGCAAAGCAGACCCCTTCTTTTTTCGGGGCTCATTGCAATAAAAGGTCCCTTCCTCATTCTGAATCTAAAACTTTTGATCCACCTCCAATTCCCCTCCTCTATCTGCTCCTCTTAAGAGTTTCGTATCTACATACAATGTGTTTTGATTAGGACAATTACCTGGCTGGGCGGTAGTGGCACACAGTTTTAATCCCAGCACTTGGGAGGCAGAGGCAAGAGGATCTTTGTGAGTTCGAGGCCAGCCTGGTTTACAGAGTGAGATCCAGGACAGGCACCAAAACTACACGGAGAAACCCTGTCTTGAAAAACCAAAACCAAACCAAACCAAACCAAACCAAACCAAACCAAACCAAAACAAAAAACAAAACAAAAAAAAAAACACAAAAAAACAATTACCCATCTTTTAGTTTGTTTTTAAATCTTTTCTCTAGACAGCCCCTTCTAGTCTCAAACTAATGGTGGTGCCCTTGCCTCAGATTCCCAACAACTGCGTGTTACCATGTCTGGCTTCTCCCATCACACTGCTGCCCCTTGCTGACTGCATCGTCACTGTGGTCCCTGGATCACCTTGTTCATTTACCTTTGATAGCTGCACCTGTCAAAGTCCACATCCCACTTAAATATAAATTCAGTTAGAGAAAGACCCCATCTTTCTTTCTCCTTTGTGTCCCCAGTACTTGAGCAGTGACTACTTATGCTCAAAAGTACCTAGATGGAAGGATGGAATGAGGACATGCTCTTAACTCAGGGAAGACAGCTTTAAGCAGTTGATGAAGTTTGGTCATCTGATCGTCTAGCCTGTAGGAGATTAAAATCAAGTAATTACAAGAAAAGGTGCTGTTAGCAGTGAGCAGATAGTCCTTATTGGTAGGAAGAAACCTGAGACTAGAAACAAATATCACCAGCATGCCAGATGGAGAGTAACAAGGCGGCTCAGTGTAGGGGCAAAACGCCTCACAGCAAGAAAGCGGGTACAATCATGTGTGTAGATTTGGCATTTGCCTAGGTACTGCCCCAGGTCTTATCAGCCCATGTGTACAAACGACGCTAACTGAGTGGATAAGACTCTGACCTCCTGTCCTTGTCCTCCCCTGGCCTGTGCAATCCTGCCCCATCTATCCCCATCTGACCCTGTCTCTGGTTTCTGTTGCTGTCTCCCCATGCAGGTGGCACAGAAATCAGTGGACTCTATGCCAGTGCGCTCCCTCTTGACACCACACAGACCACTGCCGGTCCCCAGAGCCCTTCTAACTCCCGATTCCTTTTCTGCTAGACACACCATCTGTTGGTTAGATTGTGGTGAGCATAGCTGCCCTCCGTGCTGACGACACAGAGAAACTCACCGCTTTTCAAGAATTCTGATTCCTGAACAAGTTAACACCTCTGGGGTGTGATGCCTCTTAGAGTCGACATTACACACTAGTGGCCTCCAGGCCTGTGACTCAGAAATCATTTTGTCCTGCTTTGTGAGGGAGCCGGGCTTTTGACCCCGCCTGAGTCCATCATAGCCATCCCTCATGCTCAGCTTTGTCATCTAGATGAGGAATGACATCGTCACCTGTCTGTCCTTCCTATCCTTCATCTTTTCAATACAGGATCCTGTGCAGAGAAGCACTTCCATTCTTTTCTGCCCCACCTCTGCCAAACCCACCCAACCTCTGCCAAACCCACCCAACCTCTGCCAAACTCACCCAACCTCTGCCAAACTGGCCAATGTGGGTCACATGTGCAGGTCATAACTGCAAGACACTCTGAGACAGCTAGTGCCTGGCTTTCTCATTTGGGACAGAGGAGGCAGGTGAGCTGGGGAGAGGCCACATGGGCAGGCTTTCTGACTTTTGTTGGCTGCTGCTACTGAATTAGACTACTGTGGATGCTCAGGAACGCCGAGCCTGAGTGGCAGATGTTCGGATTGAGTCTCTTGTTCTTCCTATCAGCAGCTGGAAAACAGCTAACATGTTTTCAAAACTCTTCTAACTTATTAGTAACCCTTAGTAACTTGTTTCAGAAGTTACTAAGTTGTTTCTAAATGAAAAACTAAGAGTACATGAAAAAACACTTAATATTGATGCAATCTTTAAAGTTTTTTTTTTTTCTCTAGAGGATTCAAGGCTCAGATGATTGCTTCAAAGTCATAAATAGCTTCTAGCAAAATGCTAGAATGTGATGGAGGCACGCTCTGTGACTCCCACTTCCTCCCTGGAGCAGCCATAAGGAACCCCTGTTACAGCTGGAGTACCTGCCCTGCCCTTTCCTCTCATTCCCTCTTGTGTTCTACCAGGAGTTTCATCTGAGAAATGGAAACACTGACTCCGGTAACATTTCATTATAACCAGGAGGAGCCACCGTGGCCTGTGAGACTGCTTTGTGTTTAACCTTTCTGAACGCCCTGGCCAGGATAAGCGATATTGTGTGGGCTGTACAATCCTGTTTAGTGACTTGAGACTCAAGGCTTTTCTGACCTTATCCCAGAAAACATCATAAAGGCATGTTTTCTAAACGTTGTGTACAGGGTATGCAGAGGATATCAGATTTCTGTCAGAAAGCTCTTGGATCATTTTCAGACAATTGATGTTCAATATGAGCTGTCTGCCTAGAATCATAAATATTTACAAGGCTGACATTTGATTTTTCTTATGAAGTTAGAGAAGACATTTTAGCTGCCACTTAAGGTTTTAGAGAGAAATTTGCTGTTGCTTTTGGTGATAAATGTGTTTGTGGAACCCCTTTTGACGGATTGCCTTGTTGGTAACTTTTGGGGAAGGTCCTTCCTGTGGCAGACACAAATGTCAACAGCCTCTTAGGAAATGTTCATGTTTTTCAGACTGTGATCAGAGGCAATTAACGTTTCAGTAGCTGGAATAGAGGCACAGTGCTAGTGAGTGGAGGAACTGATAGCTCCTGGCCGTCTGGCTTCTGGATCTTTATTCTATCCACGGCACTGGGCTGCCCTTCACCACCTGCTAGAGTCACTGCACCATTGGCTAGCTGCTCTTCTCAATATTTGGCCAAATATCTGCAAATCCCATTGTGTTCGTGTCTTTCCTTTGCGTTGTGGTTAGAGGCTCAGTTGCTGAGGAGCTACGAGAAGTTGGACAGGGGAAGTCCGTGAGTCACAGGTCCTCTTCCTGTCCACAGTGGAAGCCTGGCTTGATGGGACACATCAGTTTTAAAGGGCCATTATCATGAAGAATGAAAAGCCAGCCCGCTGCCACATCTGGTGCCTACTGGTTCCCAGCTTTGCATTTAGCAACTCCATGTGATCATATTAAACTAAATATTTACAGCAGAAGCATGGCCAACTCTGTAGATCAAGTTTCTTCCCTGCCCACTGGGCAGTAAATACCGGTCTATCCTTGGAGAAGGTAAATCATCAAAAGTCAGTTTTGACTTAATTCCATTCCAGTCAGATGCTAGCACTGTCAACCCCCAGCATCTAATGGACATACTTCCTCCTCATTAGTCAACCTTGCTCTATACTGTTTCTGAGACCCTGTTCTAGATGCACATGAGTCTGAAGCAGATGAGGGGAACCTACATTTTCCTGGGTACTGGACAGGTGTTAAGCATTGTTCAAATCTATCCAAAAATCACTGTTAGCATTAATGATGAATTCTTTGCGTTTCCTGTAACCAAGCGAAGATGTGGGGGATGAGGCATTATGAGACTCCATTTGGCAGAGAGGGTTCACTCTCTTGTCCAGACCACCTTAAGTAAAAGGAACATTAGTCTCACAGCCACCCGGGCCACCCTCAGGCCTACACCAGCCACCTCGAACCCTCCATGGATGCTTTGAGACAATTAGACCAAGGTTGCAGCCATTGGCTCTGGCTCCTGAAGACACTGCCCCAGTCACGCATGTCTGAAACAGTTCGTGCCATAATTCTGTCTATCATAAGCCTTAATGCACCCTTAGCACCTTAGCAAGGGAGCTCTTCCCCAGGTGGAGGGAACTGTCATGACTGGGGCTGAGGGACAGGGCTGTGATGGATCTCAAACGTCTTAATGATGTGATTGGTACTAAGAGGCAAGGCTCTGGTGGTCCCAGCACCTTTCTTTAGGCTCTGTAAGCAGGCTGTTTGGCTGGGCGCTGCCTTTGCTGATTTGCAACATCAAGCCAGATCAAAGCTTCTTGGGAGGATCGGTCCTTGTCACTCGGCAGTGCGGCCAGCACTAGAAGAGAGAGAGAGAGCAGTGACAGCGAGCGGCAGAGGCAGCTGCCAGGGCAGGAACGAGGGTGAAAGTGGTGACTGTGGCTTGACAGCTGAACAAGCACCCGCCTCTGGGGGGGGGGGAGGCTTGACAACTAACGATGGTGCAGGTTCCATGGGCAGCACAAGTGCAACCCAGGGAGCTGATAGTTCCTAGCCTCCAGGCTGCAATTCTTAGCTCCCGAACAGTCTAACTTGTGTTCCCAACTGCCAAGCCTCAGCTTCTAAGCTCAGAGCATCCACAGCTCCTGTTTGGCAGTCTGAGAGGTACTCTTCTATTGACGTTTGAGGAGGTCCCCAGAGCTTTTACTGGCCTTGGATTCCAATGCTGAACTCATAAACAGCCCATCTTGTCTCTAAGGGCAGGTTTCCAAGCCCCCACATTCCTAGACTGCCAGTGTAGAGCATCGGCAGCTTCTGATAGACGCTCCTGATCAGTACATAGCCTCTTCTCTGTCATTCCTAGTGATCCACTGGAGACCCTGTGTGCCTGTTGGGATCCCACTCATTGGTAATTTCATGTAATGTACTCATGTAATCTCAACAGAGGCAAGCAAGTCATTCCAGCAGTCAGCAGTGGCCATTAAGTTCTGGAAGGGGTCAGGATAACAACTGGTCCATCTGTGTGGTGTCCCCCACACCCCACTCATGTGTGTATGTGTACAAGTATGTGCAAGTATGCATATACATATGTGCAGTTCAGAGGACAACTTCATGTGTGTTTTCTGACTCTGAGATGCTGTTCACCATTCATTTATTGAGACATGGTCTCTTACTGGCTTGGAACTTATTGAATAGGTAAGGCTGGCCAACTGGCCAGTGAGTCCCAGGGAACTTCCCATCTCCATCTTCCCAGTACTGGAATTATAAGCATGTGTCACCACACCTGACTTTTCCTATATAGGTTCTGGGGTTTGAACACAAGCACTTTGCCAATTGAGCCGTCTTTCCAGCTCCCTGGCACTGTGAGCTTTGTATATTAGAACATCACATTGTAATGTCAAAGGTTGGGCATGCCTATTTGGTAGGCAGAAAATGCTTCTACCCAAGATACCTATTACATGCTGATCCTTGTAAATCATAGCAAAGAAGTTAAGGTAGGAAGTGGTGTAGTGGGTTGATAGTAGTTCCATCTTATCTAGGTCATTATCCCTCATTACTCCTGGACAATATTTGGTAACCATTCCTTTGTATATAATCTTTTATTAAGTTAGAATCTTCTTATTTAGACAAAAGGGGGAGATGTAGTGGGTAGCCATTCCAGCTTTGGTCTGGAAGTTCCAACCCCCATTGAGGCTTCAGTAACTATCACGCTTATAAGGCGGGGCCAAGAGAGGGCCCTGAAGACCCGAGATCCGGATGTGCCGCCTTCTCTTGGTTCCCAGACCCTGGACACTAGAGATCGACCAGAGTTTTCCAGAGAACACCGCCGGACTGCACTATGTCTTCCCCAGATCCTGGAGCCTATCCCTTCATTTGTGAGTTACCCCACAAAATAAACCTCCCTTTTAACTACGTGGAGTGGTCTGAATAATTTCACCAATAAAATCGGAGTCAAGGTTACTAGTTATTCGATTTTAAGAAACGTGTTTCCTGGGCTATCTGCTTAGACACAATATAATGGCAAGTTTCTTATATTGAAAGTGGAGAAGGGTGTGTTTTAGTTGCTATAAGAAACTGCCCCAAGAAAGGCAACTTAAGGGAGATAGGGCTTATTTTGGCTCACAGTGCAAGGTGCAGTCTGCCACAACTGGGAAAGTTAAGGCAGCAAGAGTTATAAACATCTGGTCATATCTAATGCCCAATCAGGAGGCAGAGAGAGATGAATACATGCTCAGCTTCCTCCTCTCCATTTTATGCATTCTAGAATTGGATCCTCTGCAGCGGGGAATGGTCCTGCCAGACATTAAGATGGGTCTTCCCATATCAAACAGAAACAGGATAATCCCTCACAAGCATGGCCAGAGGCCCACCTTTTAGGTCATACAGATTCTGTACCTTGATGCGACACGAATCATCACAGGGAGGCAGCAAGAGAGATCAGATGATAGGATCTCATGACATGATCCTCCGAGGCTGATGTTGAGGATGAAGAGGGCCCACTAGGAAAGCAGGCAATCCCAGAAGCTGAAACAGGCCAGAAAGCAGGCTCCCCTGTGGACCCTCCAGAAAGGACCAGCCCTGCACTCCTCATGCCATCCCTGACCTTGGTAGATTTCTGTTACAGAGAACTGTCAGACAACCGTGTGTTCCATCATCTGGTTTGTTACAGCAGCAGTGGCCAACTCATACATGCTAACCACCTTGCACTCAGGAGGAGCAGCGCTGCTTTTTAACAACCCGGAGTTTAGGATCCCCTTCTCTAAACACATTTCTCCATTTCTGCTCTTCTGTCTTAATGAGCTGCTTAGGTATTCATCATGTTCTCCAGTCTCTGGCTTCCCACACACATATTTCATTTCCTTCTAATTATGTGAATTTTCTTAGCAGAGTTGCTGGCACATGAAAGATACCCACTAAAGCAGTGGTGGTGGTAGCGGTTCTGGTTGCCAGTACGCCAAAGGGAAATGTTTATTTATCTATTCTTTTAACCTTCACACAACCTGAAGCAATGCTTCTCTCAAGAGCAGTTTCCTAGGAATCACTTGTGAACATGAACTGAAAGCATGTTGACAAAAACCAGGAAGACAATTCTTTGAAAAATTGGGTGAGTTTTAATTAAGGAAGTCTTTAAAATATTAATGAAAATGACTCAAACTGCCCTTTTATTTTAAGTTCAAATTTTAAGGCATCATTACATATGCCTTGTATCTCCTGCTTATTTCTTTGGAGAAATCCAGTGTTTGATCTCTGTCCTTTTCTGATTTTTCATTTCAATAAAAAAAGGCATCCATTTCCATCAATTGTGTCCCAATGCAAACTGAAAACCACCCTTTTATCCTTCAGAAGATGAAATGAATCCATCACTACATACAAATTGTTTAATTAATAACTGCTTCTAATTTAGATTCAGCAGCTCAAGTTGTATTTCTTCAGATGATATTGATTTTAATTTTATTTTCTTCAATATTTTAAAAGAACAGGATGTCCTCATAACTCCAGATTTAATAGCTATTCCTTCTCTAGAGTCCTTGGTGCCTCTTGAACTTTATTTGTAAGACCTTTGTCATTAACATGGGAACCTGTCGCATCAAGAGCTTGTGAGAACCCAGAATGTAATTAAACCTTGTAAACAGCAACTCAAGCTTTAGAGCAAAGTGAGAATCTGCCTGCAGGCTCAGCTGGGAGTGGACCGGGGCTCACTTTCTGGTTAGTCTGCTCCTGGCTCTTCCCCGTGCTGCCCCTCTGTACCGATGCCCAGTTAGGAGTCACACGCACATCCTCTCCTGGTGAGTGAGCTGTGGGTCCTTCCTCTGCACTGCCCTTGCGCTGTGACTGTATGTGGACCTGGGCTTCTTTATAGTCTATTGCTGTTTCAGTCTCTCTATTTGTGATGGGGCTGTTTAAGTTGTTGGTCTCTTCTTGGTTTAACTTCAGCGATTCAGATGTATCTAGAACTTCATTTATTTCTTTTACATTTCCCAGATTATTGGAGTATAGGTTTTTAAAGCATTTCCTTATTATTTTCTGAGTTTCTTTGTAATGCTTTCCTCCTCATCTCTAATGTTATTAATTTGGGTCTCCTCTTTCTTTCTTTTGGTTAACTTGGCCAAGGGTTTACGTGCCAGTTAGCATTTATGTCAATTTGACACAAGCTGGAATCATCTGAGAGGAGGGAGCCTCAACTGAAAAACTGCCTCGATAAGATCAGCAAGTCTGCAGGACATTTTCTTAATTAGTGATTGATGGGGGCAGGCCCAGCCCATGGTGAATGATGCCACACCGGTGTTGGTGGTCCTGGGTGCTGTAAGAAAGCATGCTGAGCAACCCATGAGGAGCAAGCCAGTAAGTGGCACTCCTCCACGGTCCTTGTATCAGCTCCTGCCTCTAAGTCCCTGCCCAGTTCTCATTCCCATGCTGACTTCCCTCGGTGAACTGTAACTTGGGATATGTAAGACAAATAAGCCTTTTACTTCCCAAGTTGCTTGTGGTTGTAGTGTTTCATCATGGTATGGGCTGCTGAATAGATGCACACATTTGCTGCCATTTGGTGGAATATTGTAGGTATATGTTAGGTCCATTTAATGTCTGAAGTAATTTGATTCATATATATATCTCTGTTTATTTTTTGATCAGATGATCCCCCCCTTTCAAAAGTTGAGTATTTATATTACCTACTGTTATAGAATTGGAGTTAATCTGTGTTTTAAATTCCAGGACTACATTTTTTTAATTGGATACATCAGGGATTGGTGCATATATGTTTAGGATTGAAATGGTCATAGGACTTGAGAGAATCAAGCTGGTACTGACCTGGAAGCCCTGATAGTATCTGGAAGGTACTATGCAAGCTACCAAGTGAGAAAAGGAATCTATAGTTTTACCAAGCTGTAAAGCCTGTGAACTACAATAACCAGCCCAGCAAAATGTCACCAATGGTGTAACAGTGGCACTTATATCATGGGGTAACCCATAGCTGTCTAATCGGATTTAAGGTCGATTTAAAATGAGGGAATTCATGCCTGATACTGTAAGCCTAGGAAGAACCACCTGTAGCTGAAGAGGTTGTAGACTCTGAAAGAAACATGCCGCTGTCACTTCGCTAAATCAGCACAGCTCCCAAGTGCACTGCCACTCATTTTTCCTAATTTTTAAGGATTTTTGGTGTATGTGCGTGTTGTGCCTGCATGTCTGTAGAACCCTTGTGTGACTGGTGCTTGCAGACACAAGACGAGGGTGTCAGATGTCCTGGAACTGGAGCTACAGAGAGTTATGGGCATCATTGTAGGTGCTGGGAATTAGATCTGGGTCCTCTGGAGATCAGCAAGCATTCTTAACTACCAAGGCATTTCTGCTGTCCCCTCAATATTTATACTTGTACCCAGAGTTAAATGCAGCTTTTATCCTCAATAAACAACTTAGCTTCCTTTTGCAGCTTATAGAGGCTATTATAGAAAAACACCACTGGTCAAAAGTGCAGAGAATGAATAACTGTGGGGAATTTAGCCCCAACTGATGTCTACAACATAACTCCTACACCTAACGCTCAGGAATATTGAGGGTGGAAAGATTGTGAGAACCAGATGACCAGGATAACTGCTGGAAGATAGTATCATTTAGACATGACAGGGATGCTGGACCCATGAACTCCCAACAATATGGTAGTCTATACAAGACATGCATGATTGTACAAGTCCACATGCTAGCATGGGTGAGGAAATTTTCTACAAGGCCCCCCTCCTAGATGAAGTGCTATGGGTAGTCTGTAGCTACTAAGGGGAAAACAGTCAGTTTTTTCCCCCAGAGATGAGTGAGTCCCTTGATAGATTTATCAATTCTAAGTGGTCAACTCTAAATACATATGCATAGGGACAATACTAATTGAACTTAGTAGGTTTAAATATGTATGTATAAAATAAGGGAACATTTAGAAATCAGAGTGACCATCTTCTGGGAACTACCACACTTCCCATTATCACTGGGATAATCCTATCTATTATTTTTTCCTTCAATCTGTTGTTATAGTAGGTCATAGTTATAGATATTCCAATGCTGAATTATTCTTGCACTGGCAGGATATCCCAAATATTTTGTAGTGTGCACTTGATAGAGCCAAATGCAACTTCCTTATATTCAACATTTTTACAACTATGTTCACAGATGAGATGATATTGTTGCCCAGTTTTTATTTTGAGATATCATGAAGTGAGTACCCTTACCTCTTTCTCATTCCCTGGAAAGTTTGGAGAACATCAAGGAATTTACCTGACAATTCGGCCAGGCCTTCCCGGAGCTCAGCTTCCTCCTGGGTCATGTGAGGATTGCAGCAACACCAATATTATGATTCTGAGATTTAACTGATGAGGTGTGTGATGGTCAAACTTGATTGCCAACTTGACTACATTTGGAAGTAAAAAAACTTAAGCAGTGGGCACACCTGTGAGGGGTTTTTCTTGGTTGGATATTTGCGATTAGAGACCTACCTTAAATCTGGATCATTTGAGGTCAGCAGATCCACTCTGGGGTGCATCTTCTGGTGGCATCCCACACACATGAAAGGAGAAGGAAAAAGAAATATTGTGCCATCTACCATAAGGAGAGGCTTCTTAAATGAGTATTAAAAGATACTCTGATCTTTTTCCATCCTTTTACCCTAAGTTGGTGTCTGTCCTTGATGGCAAGGCATATTTCTTGGAAGCAGCAAAAATATAGATCCTGCTTTCTAACCCAATGTGTTCATCCTTTTTTTTTCATTTTTACTTATTTATTTTTCTATTATCAGCTTGATATAGTATTAAATTCTTATCTTAATAGTGAAATGTTTCATTGAGACTTGCTTAGTAACTGGGTAAAACCAAAACTTATTATAAGCGACAGTCATCCTAGGGTCCCCCCCTGCTATATAGCCTTCCTGGTTCTATGGGCTGCAGTCTGATTGTTCTTTGCTTTATATCTAGTATCCACTTATGAGTGAGTACATACTATGTTTGTCCTTCTGGGTTTGGGTTACCTCACTCAGGATGATATTTTTTAGTTCCATCCATTTGCCTGCAAATTTCATGCTGTCATTGTTTTTCTCTGCTGAGTAGTACTCCATTGTGTATATGTACCACATTTTCTTAATCCATTCTTCTAAATATAACACCAGCAGCACAGACACTGAGCACAACAATTAATGAATGGGGCCTCTTGAAACTGAGAAGCTTTTGTAGGGCAAAAGACACGGGCAATGAGACAAAAAGAGCCTACAGATTGGGAAAAGACCTTCACCAACCACACATCTGACAGAGGACTGATATCCAAAGTATATAAAGAACTCAAGAAACTAGACATCAAAGTACTGAACAATCCAATTAGAATTGGACTAAAGAGCTAAACAGAGAATTCTCAAAAGAAAAATTACAAATGGCTGAAAGACATTTAAAGAAATGCTCAACATCCTTAATCATCAGAGAAATGCAAATCAAAATGCCCATCAACTGAAGAATGGATTAAGAAAATGTGGTACCAATGTGTTAATTCTTGTCTTTTTATTGGAGAATTGAGACTAACCTAAGGTTGGGCAATCATAATTAAGAATAAGCCTCTGTGTATGATTTATTTGGAAGCTGGGTAATGGGCCCCCCAAAAGAGTAATAAAAAAGCCAACAACATTTCTCTATTTAAAAAAAAGGGGACAAAGAGTCAATAAAATAGCATGCTGTTAGAACACCACTAGAGAAGACTCTAACACGCTTAACTTTGTTAGAAATTAGAGACATAAAACATGACAGTTTGACCATGCTCCAATGAGTATATGAGCAACAGAAACTGGACTTGCTGGGTTTTGTTTTGTGCTTTTTTTTCTTTTTTTTGGGGGGCGGGGGCACAAGGGTGAGAGAGTGGACCTGGGAGGCATGGGAAGCAAGTGTGGTTGGGGTAATTATATAAAATTCCCAAATAATTAATAAATAGTGTGTTGGGGGAAAACAAAACAAAACTTGACAATGTCTGTGCCGCCTGCTACGGAGGTCAACAGACACCCTCTATAGTCTAAAGAAAGAAGGGCTGATTAATGGGTCTTGTTAGCCAGAGTAATTGGTGTTACAAAAGCCACAGCCTCAACCCCATGAGAATAACAGATGCCAAATCTGAAGAGCTTGCTACTCAGTCCTGTCACTAATGAAGGTTATGAAAGTTTGGAGTGACTTTCCAAAATTTACATCTTACTGCTTCTTTGGGTTGGTTAAAGAAGTGAAAACGAATCGAATTGCTAGTTTGGCAAGTTCTTGTATGAGATGTAGAGGATATGAAAGATAGGATCTCAGCTACAGAAGGGTTATTTTTATTAATTTTTAATTTTGATTAATATTTTTATTTTATTAATTCATTGAAATTTTTATATACTGTTTTTTGATATATTCACCCCAACACTCCCTTCAACTTCTTCTAGATCCACTCCCACTTCCCTGAGCCCCCAACTTTTGTTTTTAACTAACCCACTGACTCAGATTTGTGCTGTCCATGTATTTCCAGGTGTGAGACCATTCACTGGAGTGTGATTGACCTTCCCAGAGCCACACCCTTAAAGAAAATTGACTCTTCTTCCTCCTGAGGCCATCAACTGTTGGTAGTTCCTCAGTTAGGGGCGAAATCTCATGAACCCACGTTCTATTTTACAACAGAGTCCTGGCTGGCTTGATCTTGTACAGGTCTTGTGCTGGTTGCTGTGGGTTCATGAGATCAGGGTCCTGTCATGTCCAGGATGTTTCACTCCTGTCTTCCCCAACCTCTGTCTTTTTCTCTTTTTTCTTTTTCTTTTTTTCTCTTTCTGTTTTCTTTTCTTTTTCTTCCTTCCTTCCTTCCTTCCTTCCTTCCTTCCTTTCTTTCTTTTTTTTCCGAGACACGGTTTCTCTGTGTAGCTTTGCACCTTTCCTAGAACTCACTCTGTGGCCCAGGCTGGCCTCGAACTCACAAAGATCCACCTGCCTCTGCCTCCTGAGTGCTGGGCTTAAAGCCATGCACCACCATTGCCCAGCCCAACCTCTGTCTTTTATACGCTTTTCTAATCCTCTCCCAAGATGGTCCCTGGCCCATGGTGAGGGTGTGATATAGAGCCTGTTTGTGTCTGAGCATTCCATTGTCACTGATTTTCCAGTTAAGTTTCTCAACAGTTGTGATGAGAGAAATTACCAGAAAGGGAATACCTGAGAATGATATTAAGATGTTTTATCACAGACAGTCAGGATGTCCAGGAGCCTAGCAGTATTGCTTCTGGAAGGCAGTTTTTCAAGGGGCCAGTGATGCTTTAATTGTCTTATGTTTAAAATAGCAGCCTGCGTTTGATTAACCTAGTTTCTAGAGCCAGCTCTCCAATCCTTCACAGTGATCTACAGGTAACTTCTATGAGATTGATGTTTTGATAGATACCTCCATCAGAAATGGTTTCCCAAACATTTGTTGAATGACTCCAGTTTGACTTTTTATTGAAATTCTGGGATGGCAATGAGTCTATATGAGTTAATTTTCCCATCTCTGGGACAAAAAGCCTGGTAGAAGCAATTTTAGGGGAGGGAGTATTCTTAGTTCATGGGCTCTGAAATGTCAGTCTACTATGGGTAGACATGGTGCTTCATATCATGCATATTAGAGAAATAGAACTGATAGAACGATAATATAAATATGTAAATTCATATTATCGTTAGATATAGATATTGATATAGGCTTATAGTCTAGCTGTCTCATGATCGAAAGTCCAAGAATCTAATAGTTGTCCAGTCCATGAGGCTGGATGTCTCAGCTGGTCCTCAGTATGCATTAGAATCCCTAAGAAGTAGGCTCTGATGCCTGTGAAGGAATGGGCTTGCAGTGAGAGCGAGGGCAAGCAGGCAAACAGCAAAAGCTTCCTTTTTCCATGTCCTCGGTATTGGTTGCCACCAGAAGGTGTGGCCTAGATTAGTGTGGGTCTCCAGACCTCAGATTATCTTAATTTAGAGAGGGTCTTTCCACATCAAATTATCTGATCATAGATGTGCCCCAGCTGCTTGGGCTTTAGTTAGTTACAGGTGTAGTCAAGTTATCAGCAAAAACAACCATCAGACCATAGCCGCCATGAAGCAGAGAAAGGAAGTACAAGAAGTACCCAAAGTAAGTTGGAGTCCCCCACCCCCACTCCCAGTGACCTACTTCCACCTGTGAGGCCCCACCTGCTACCTTCAACTACCTTGAAATAATGATGTATTAAGAATATATTGATGGACAGTCCATTCATTAGGTCTGAACTCTCATGATGTAATCATCTCTAGAAATGGCCTCACAGACATACCCAGAGGTATGTTTTACTAATCTCCTAGGTGATTCTCAAGTCCAGACAAGTTGATGGTCATGATTAACCACTGTAAGCCTGGTTGTCTGGGGGTGGAAACTTGATATAATGAGGCTAATGATACTAAAGATACAGTCTCTGTCTTTCCTCAAGCTGAACCCTAGTGGAAGGATGACAGGCATGCTCATTGTCATATATCCCTGCCATTTGCTTGGCCAGTGTGAAGACCATGTGAAGATTCCATTTGAAATCAGTAGAAAATAAAACCACCGTGATTAATTCAGTGTCTGTCATAGAGGGGCCGGGGAGGATGCTATTGCACACTTCCCCTCTCTGATTCAGGAAGCTGAAGTGAAGGCTATGCAATACAGTTGGTACCAAGGAGCATAGGGAAGATGCAGACATCCCCAGTGCTTAGTTCCATGGAGGTGAGCAGACCGTCTCCACCCCACCAGGGGTTGATGTGATCCCTTAAGAGCGGACCATGCCCATGTCCTGTAGCAGGAGGCTGCATCCCTCCCTAGCTGGACACACAGGGTGGTAGCTTGTCTAGGGATGTGCTGTAGGAGGCAAGCACAGTCCTGCCTGGGGACTGACTGCACACAGCTTCCTAGGCCAGCGGGGAGCCCTCCCTGGGATCCAGAAATCTTGTAGAGCTTGTTATGTGGAGAAGTTCTCTTTACAATCTGAAGAAGCGAGCTGTCACGTATAATAATGCCGCTCTCAGGAGCCTCTAGGTTTGCTGATGGGCCTGGGTTATAGACTTCTCACTCATCAACCTGTCCTGGCATATAGGTTTTTAGCATAGGAACTGTAACAGTAATTTGTCTTTCAAAATTTGAGAAAAAATTCATACTGAAGTGAAAACGGCATCTTAAAGGTTTTCTTTAAAAAGTAAAATAAAAATAAGACAAGACCGGAGGGATGGTTCAGGCGGTCAAGTCCTTGACTTGCAAGCGTGAGACCCGCAGCTTGATTCCTAGAACTTACATAAGAATCTGGGCGTGGTGGGGCAAGTTTGTAATCACAGCGCTGGATAGGTGAGGTGGGTGTCTTAGTCACCGTTCTATCACTGTAAAGAGACCCCACGACCAAGGCAATGTATAAAAGGAAGAATTTAGTGTGGGGCTGGCTTACAGTTTCAGGGTCGGTCCGTGATCATCACGGCAGGAAACATGGCAGCAGCCAGGTAGGTATGGTGCTCAAGCCAGAGCTGAGAGCTACATCCTGATCCATAGGCAAGAGATGAGAGAGAGAGAGAGAGAGAGAGAGAGAGAGAGAGAGACAGAGAGAGAGAGACAGAGAGAGAGAGACAGAGAGAGAGAGACAGAGAGAGACAGAGACAGGGAGAGACAAAGAGACAGAGAGAGAGACAGAAAGACAGAAAGAGACAGAGAGAGACAGAGGACAGAGAGACGGAGAGAGACAGAGACAGACTGACTCTGACTGGGCCTGGCCTGGCCTGGGGTTTTAAAACCTCAAAGCCCCACCCCTGGTGACACACCTCTTCCAACAAGGACACACCTCCTAACCCTTCTCAAACAGTTCTGCAAAATGGGGACCGAACATTTAAATATATGAGCTTATGGGGCCGCTCTCCTTCAAACCACCACACAGGTATCCCTGGGGCTCTCCAGCGAGCCAGCAGTCTGTTTGGTGAGTTCTAGGCCAGTGAGAGACTGTCTCACACACAAAATGGATGGAAGCTGAGGACCCGAGGCTGCTCTCTGGCTTCCACATAGATGGGTAAATGTGGTGCGTGTGCATCCCCTTACACATGCGCCTGCACACACCCTTCCCACACACACATCATGCATAGAAGACAGAAAAGTGAAGAACCTAATGTGGAGATGGATTTACAAATACAAATAAAAGACAATAAAGAAGACTGTCTTAGTTGCACACCTCATACTCTGGAGCCATCTCCTTCTCCCGCATTTTGTGTTCTAGCTCATTGGAGTTTTCTGAATCTAACCACCTCCACCCAGAGTCCCTAGTGTTCTTATTTGCAGTCTAGATCTTGCTCACTCCCTCTGTTCCAGGCATTTAATCTCCTGCCTTGACTAATGTCTGTCTGTCCCTCTGCTCCATACCAGTAACTCTTCCATTCTTTCTCTCTTGTATTGAAGTGGTACACGCTCCCTGAGTTCTACTGATCTTCTGTTTCAGACAGGAAGAAGCCTCATCTTTGCCCTGCCTGCTCCAGGTTCATCTTCTGCTGCCCTGGTTTTCCTTGTGGCATTTCTCATTATCCAAATAGCCTCGAGTCTATTTCCATATCATCTTTGGTGGTTACCATTCCTAGTTGAAATGTAGCCTCTCTCATCACAGGGTTTTATCTGTGATTCATGGATGTAGCCCGGCACCTGGAGTGGTCCCTGAATATGGAAGGCCCGGTGTGCATTTTCTAGATGAATGAGTGAGTGCATGAATGAATGCATGAACATGCATATTGCCATGGAAGCAGGGAGCAGCCAGTGACTATCACAGAGACTGTTTTTATTGCTAAAATTCGACTTTGGGTTAGGAGTTTTCCAGACAGATGGAGGATGAAGGGGGGGGGGGGAGTGGGCTGCTTTCCTGGCAGAGAGGACAGCGATGATAAAAGCACAGGATTCCGGAAGAGGGAACTGAAGGAAGCACATTTGTTCCAGTGACACTTTTATGATATCTTATCTGTCCTCAGACTCCTTATCTTAAATGACTCATCATATTCTTCTGAAGTCTGTTTTGTAGAAAGTGTGAACTCTGAGTCAAAGCTGCTCTGACAACCGTGTTCCTATCAGAAGTTTGAGGCGTGAAAGCTGAAAATGCAGGGTATCCTCACAAGATAGTCAGAAACACAAAATAAATGTGCTGCTATGCGCTGATACTGATTATATCACACAGGGAGAGGAGATAAAAATGGCATGGAGGGTTTCTCCACCCTCAACTGTGATGTCTTGTAGAGTTGGATTACACCCACTCTGCATCTCAGAGTCCTGTGAGAGGATGTCATATGGCATGTTGGCTTGACCTTTCACATTGGGGATCCAAATACATAGATGGTGTAGTAAATCTAAATCTCTTATATAACATTAGGTGAAGGCCAAAGATTCTCATGCCTGGAAGTTAAATGATGGCAGAAATAAAGAAAAGGTGTCATGTGGTATGGTAGAGAAAGTACTATATTTTGAGTTCTGAGTCCAGGGTTAAATCTTGGAACCACCCAATGACCTTGACCAAATGGCTTCCCTTTCCTGAGCTTAGGTTATTTTCATAATGAACAATAGATTTCTTAGGCTAAGGAGATGGCTTAGTAGGTACGGCACTTATCTCTCAAGAGTAAGGACCCTAGATAGGATTCCCAGAATCCATGTAAAAGCCAAGTATGGTGGCACACATCTGTAACCCAGTGCTTTATGATGGAGTGGAGACAGGAGAATCCCTGGAAGCTCATGGGCCAGCTGGCCCAGTCCCAGTGGTCGAAGTTCCAGGGTAAGGAGAAACACTTTCTAAAACAAAAGGTAGAAGGTGCCTGAGGACCAACACTTGAGGTTGACCTCTGACCTCCACACACAGGCTCCACCCCCCCCCACATGTACCCCATACACACATGCCCCACACACATGCAGTCCCCACACAAAAACACAGAAAAAAAAATAAAACTGCAATAGATCTCTTATATCATTAAGGCCCAACAGAGGTGTTCAGAACTTGTTAACAATACAGAAACCTGGGAGTTATGATTCAGGCAGACATGTGCAAACATTTTATAAAGAAAAAAGAAAAAAGCTAAATCTAGGAAATATTAGTCAAAATGATAGACCATGAAAATCACACAAAGAGATGATGGTGCCCTGAGAACCCCATTTTATATTCTCTAAGTTATTGATGAAGTTGGCATTCTCTACAACAACACTGGTTCACTTGGGATGGAAGAAGGATGCCATATGCCTGGCTGCAGAACGGAGTCATAATTCATTACCGTTAAAATGAGATCATTAGGATGACAGATTGCCAACATAAGGAACAGAGTCACAGGGCTCTAGAAAAATCAACAGTTCATGGACAAGCCCCCATGGGTAGGAATGGTTGATAATGTTTTGCTGCGTTCTTTATCCCCACCTCTTCCGAAGACATTGGCTGAGGAGAAATAAGGAGAAGAGCAGTGCAGGAAAGAAGGTTTCCTTAAATGACCTGTGACTGACACTTCCCATGCTAGTTAGCTACCTTGTCATTACCTCTTGCCTGCTACTACCCAACTTCCGACCTTCTGGGGCCTGGGGGAAGCAGAGTCTACTGAGAGGGGATGGCAGAGCCTGATTTACCCCCCCAACACACACTTTTTTTAAAGATTTATTTGTTTATTATGTATATGGTATTCTGCCTGCATGCATGCCTGCATGCCAGAAAAGGCACAAGATCTCATTATGGGTGGTTATGAGCCACCGTGTGGTTGCTGGGAATTGAACTCAGGACCTCTGGAAGAGCAGCCAGTGCTGTTAACGACTGAGCCATCTCTCCAGCCCCCTGATTCACCCTTCTAAGGATCCAAATAACAGAGAGTAATCTCTGACCTCATCTATCACTCCTGTTTTTATTACCCTTCTAGTTGATGCCACACTATATGACAAAAGCCACATAGGGAAGGAGGAACTTCTGGCTCCCAGTTGGAGGGTGCAGTCCATGGTGGTGAAGAGACTGTGGCTACAGCAGCTTGAGGCAGCTGGTCACATTGTGCCCCATGGTCAGGAAGAGGAGAGTGATAAATGCCGGTGTGCTCAGCTTGCTTCCTTCTTTTTATTTAGTCTGAGCTCCAGCCCATGGCATGGGGCTGTCTAAATTCAGAGTGAGTTTTCCCACGTCAACTAACCAAAGCACATGCCTCATGGATGTGCCCAAAGGTTTGCTTCCAAGGTGACACTAAATCCCATTAAATTGATAATCGTAACCATCACATACATGTCCACCCCTAACAATACATGAACAAGATTTAGGAAATATTTTTTCTAGGTATTCAAGGAGGAGGGCTAGATGCCTATATCAACATACAAGTGCAAAGCATTTTTTTAGAGTCCAGGAATGAAGTACACTGGGCTTGGATTGAGTGCATCTCGCAAGGCGGTGAGTGGTAAGACTTGAGCATAAAAGAGACAAAACACAAATGGAAGTATTTACACATTGTAAAGTACCAGAAAAATGCTGGTCCCAATTTTCCACATTCCAGAGTCACTCATGGACCAGGGGAGATAGTGTGTATCTAAGGTTGTTCTGTGGGTGACACCAAGTGCTGGCAATTGTGCAGAATGAAGGGGGAGCATCATCAGTTTCCAGGAGACTCACACACTGCTGCTGCTTGGTCTCTCCTTAGGGAAACTGGATATGCACATCTCTAAGGCCAGCACTCCCACTTTGACGGGAATGTCTGTTGTCCTTACCGAGGAGTCTGGGCAAGTTGTCCTGACCTTGTTGACAAGAAGAAAGGGCTGGAGAGAGAGAAACAGCCAGGGCAGTAGGAGGAATGGGTAAGTGTGGCAAGCACATAACATGTAATGCCTCACCGCAGGCACCTGTATTCTCCTAGTGAAGTGCAAAAGCCAAATAGAAAAGGACTTGGAGGTTTCAAAAGTCCATGCCATACCCACGCACCCTCCCTCCCTCCCTGCCCCTACCCCCTCTCTGTCTCCCGCCCAACAATCAGGATGTAAGCTCTCAGCTACTGCTCCAGTGCCTGCCTGCCTGCCTGTTTGCTACCATGCTTCTGCCATGATGATCAATCATGGACTCACCCTCTGAAACTGTAAGCTAGCCCCCAACTAAAGTCCCACCTGTATGACATTACTGACATTAGGGGCATCCCCTAACAACATGTCACTCGTTCGGGGGTGATTTTCCACAAATGGGATTGTGCTGAGTGTTTTGTTTGACTTTATACTTTTTTCCACTCAGTATTATCTGTTGCAGACTTATCACTTCTCAAATATAAAGAGTATTAGGGCTAATAAAATATGAATACTTGGTAACCTACTACCCACTGTCTGATAACCAATATCATGGCATCCCCAAGGTGCCTCACCATTTATTCACCCCACCCCCTAGCAGGCAGCCAGTACTTGAAATTTATCACGTCCTTGCCCTTCCATATCTTAATCTATTTCTTAATTTTATTATGTATGTCACATACTCAGGTTATATCACTTAGTCTTGTGTTTTTAAACTTTACATAGATGTAATTGCATGTAAATTTTGACAATTCAACATAAAGTATATGTCTTGGTTACTGTTCTATTGCTGTGAAGAGACACCACAATTAAGGCAACTTACAAAATGGAAAGAAACCTTGCTCTGCAACCTCGAATGGTCAAAGACCAGAGGAAAAGGAATTCCCCTGGATGCTTGAGTGCTGAAAACAGGAGAGCTGGCTTCCCTTGGAGAAGTGTGTGTGTGTGTGTGTGTGTGTGTGTGTGTGTGTGTGTGTGTGTAGGGTGTGGGTAATGAGGAAGCCACAGTGTCTTTAATAATGTAATTTCAAAAGACAGACAAGACACCATCATTCCTATCACATTCTATTTGTTATAAGCAAGTAATAAGAACAGCCCACACTCGAGAAAAGGAGAATTGGGTGCACTCTTAGTGAAGAGGAGCCAAGACTGTGTGGACATATTTTAAAACCTACATGAGGTCTCTCTCTCACACAGACACAGACAGATAGACAGACAAACAGACACACAGACACACACACACACTCTCGAGAGGGGGGACAGAGACAGAGAGACACAAAAACAGAGAGGCGGACACACACTTGGGGGGATAGAGACAGAGAGACAAAAAGAGACAGACAGACAGACACACACACACAGGAGGAAAGGAGGGAGACAGAGGCAGAGAGAGACACACAGACAGGCAGACACACACACACACACACACACACACACACACACACACACACACACACACGACAGTAGCACAAAGTTAAGAGACAGGATTAGAAGAAATGTCCCCCAGCTTAGACTCAACCTTTTGATGTTGTGACACAGCCCCACCATCTAAATGCACACGGGAGAACCACACAATCAAATTACAAACAAAATTTGCCAAAAGTCTCCTAATGTTTTAAAATACATTTGTGGTCTGTGTTGCAGTACATAGCTATCCTGGGTCACGTTTGGACAGCCCTGGTTTAAAGTAAAATAAATATATGAGTCAACAAATTTTGGAATATTTTACCCATGTACTTTAAAAAATAAAAGTAAGTCTTAGCATAAATTTTTTGAGATTTATTTTATATGTGTGAGTATTTAGCCTGCATGTATGTATTGCATCATGTGAGTGTCTAGTGTCCTCAGAGGTCAGTAGAAGATGTTGGATCCCCTGAAACTAGAGTTACAGATGGCTGTGAGCTACCATGTAGGTACTAAGAACCACACTTGGGCCCTTTTTAAAGAACAATTACTCTCAATCACTGATCCATCTCTCCAGGCCCAAGTCACTGAATTATTAAAAATATTTTGAGTAACATATTTTTACCCACAGTTCAAAAATACTGGGGCCCATCCTGCAAATGAATAAAAACATTGTGCTCAGGCGAGGAGACCCCAGCCCCAGAAAACACCAGATCAGGATTCCCTTCCTCCTCCCCCTCCTTCTTTGGTGATGGACATCCTTCATTTAGACACATTTAGAGCTTAGAGAGGTCCTCATTGAGAGGATGCCCTTTACCAGCAGATCACCGTGTGAAGCAGAATCACTCATTTCCCATAGGTCAGGAACTGCTGCTCACCTTTGGCTGTGTGGCCTTCAAATCTGGGACTCTACCTTCAGCTTTCTCTCTTTTTATTATTATTTCTTGAGGTATTTCTTCTATGCTCTCCAGACCCGGCTGCTCCTGTGCCCCCCATCTTTGGTGATCCTATCGTAAGATGAGCTCGTCTCCTCTCATGGTTTTAACTATCACAACATGAACCAACACCAGCCAAGTGCACTCTGCAAAGCCCAGCTCTCCCGAGGGGTTCTGGTCTCTATACACACAGATGCCAGAACATTCTCTTCCACCAAACACGTCTCAAGGGTAATTATTACCTTCTCTGCTGTCCTTCTTTGTTCCTATCTTGCCAAGTCATTCTACTAACTAGTCCAATGAGGAAACAGAGTATCACCCAAGTTTTTCTTTGACTAATTTCAAATGATAGCTTTTATTCAGAAGAGGGGAAGAGAACACCCCTTTGCAGTTCGACCATGGTGGTTAGCAGTAGCCTCCAGACATCTTGGAATACACCAGCAGAGGCTGCTGGGCTCAGTCTGGTGTCCAGAAGAAGGTACAACAATCAAGAGCTTCTGGGCTCAGACTGTGCATCAGATGCACTAGGTATTATTACATTTTTGGTATTTTCATTTTGGATCCCTACTTTAAATCTTGTATATAGTTATTTCAAATTGCTTCAGATCTTTTGTAAGGCAAGAGAGATTTAAAATATGAATGATGCTTCCCAGGTTCCTGTACAATAAGCCAGCTTCCATCAGTCCCACCAGCCACCACCCCACTCACTAGTTTGCTAGTCATTTATTGGGCACTTGTTATGGGCTAGGTGTTGTGCAAGACTCCTATGATAAGATCTCTCATGGAGTTTAGTCTAGTGGTAAATTACTGGGTAAACTGAGGTACAGAGAACTAAATGTGACTTACCTACTGAGAGAAATAGCTAGGTGCTTGGGAAGATGGGATAAAGGCTGGAGAGTGGGTAGGGTACAATGCATGGGAGGTAAACCCTCCGACTGAGGAGCAAGGCTGCACACATTATAAAATCTGCTTGCAAAAAGAGTAACAAAGCTATTAGTTTCACTAGGACCAAATCCACATCTCAGTGAACCGATCCATTCCAAGACAGCATTTCTATACTTGCCCACAAAGCCCCAAGTCATGGCACTAATCTACTGAGACATAGTAACTCTGTAGGAAGCTTAAAATCAAGAAATACCTAATCCCAATTTTAGTACTGGAGATCATATTAAAATACTTTAAGTATATGAACCTAAATGTACAGCGTGTGTGTGTGTATATATATATATATATATATATATATATATATATATCATATACCTCAAATGTACAGCATGTGTATATATATATATATATATATATATATATCATATACCCTAGCCCCATTCCAGAGAGTTTTAATAAGTTATAGATACTAAGGAAATAGATATCTGTCTTTCATTTTCCCTATATGCATTATTCTGACTGTTCTGGGGGAAGAAGTGTCACTCAGACATGTTTCATAAGCAATCTAAACATGCTTGAGATATTGACAAAGGTACCACACTTGGCTCTGTGTGCACATCTAACCACAAACATGAACCTGTGTAAGGCAATTCTTCTGAGAAGCAAACATCATCCTCTAGAGCAGAGTCCATGATTTCAGGAGTCTAGGGGTTCTTTTCACTGACCAAAGGCAGTGAATAACTATCAAAGGAGCTGGTTTTGAATGTGGAAATGATAATTTAGAAGGAACCTAAGTAGGAAGCCACTCAAGGATACTACTGGCTTTCACACTGCTACAGATCTAGACTGAGAGAAGAGCACTCCATGGGAGACTTATTGCTGAGGACCAAACCGGTGCATACTTCATCCACACAGGATGCTGCAAACACTTCCATCACTTTGCTGAGGACCAAACTGGTGTATACTTCATCCACACAGGATGCTGCAAACACCTCCATCACTTTGCTGAGGACCAAACTGGTGCATACTTCATCCACACAGGATGCTGCAAACACCTCCATCACTTTGCCTTGTCATCAGTTGCTCATTTTGAGTGGTTCTTCACCTTACTGAGGAGGCTTTTCTCCTTTCTCTGGGCATTCTGGATGCTTGCTTTTGGATGAAGAGGCCCCTTCTCCATCAATTGTTTACTCATTTGAGTGGTTCTGTTTTACATGAATGTATCAGTGGGTCCTTGGATGCTCCTTATATGTTTGAATCTCCGTTGAGAGCTGGAGCATCCAGTCTGGTTTCCTCTGGAGCCTTCACTACATGGAGGGCTTGAATGCTGTGCATCACCTACACTAGTCTTTCATTTTCTTTGTTGTCTGTTAACACCACCAACTGCTGAGCACAACCTTTAATTAATTCCTGTCATGCATCTTTGCTGATAAGTCTGAAGCTCCCCTGCAGCTGAAATACTGGGGTGCAGCTCCCTAGCTGTTCAGGTCCAATCCTACCCACCGAACATTGTCCTTGGGCTTGTTTTCACCAGCTTGATGCCATCCCCAAGGAGGTGATGGTGTTTGCTTGCTTGCTTTTGGATATTGATCCACACAAATGCACTTCTGGAAGGAGGGTGAGCCCACACACTAATGTTGGCAAAGCAGGCAGAGACCTTGGAGAATGTCACCAAGTTTCTCAATCAACCAGCCCTGGAGCTTTGTGGGCTACTTTTATCTTGTAAGATAATGAATTTCTTTATTGATCAAGTCATGAGAAATTAAGTTTTCTATCCCTTCAGCTGGAAAAACAATGCCAGGTTCATTTGTATCTACAAGTCTAAGGTTTATACTGCACGTTGACACGCTGCTTTACAAGCTGTGCCAATTTATACTCTCTCCGGCTGAGTATTAGGCTGTTTGCTTCCCCACACCCGTTATCACCAGACAAAAGCAATTTGAATGCTTTGTCAGTTTGACAGGTGAAAACCATCTCTTATGTGTGTTTATATTCCCATGATTTCAGGGCTACTAAAGAGATCTTCATACTCATTCTTCCCATAGTGGATGGGGTAAAGAACAGGACTGGGCGGTCAGCATGATGCCAACACAGTAGCCACTGCCCACTGCTCTCCTTAGCTGGCTCTGAAGTCACATGGCTTAGGCTGTTGATGCCTCTGTACAACATGGTCAAAGCTATTTAGGAGCAGAGGCTTTGACAATGACCAACACCTGACAAAGGAAGGAGCTGGTGCCCAGCTTGGTTCTTAAGATTTGCTTGACAAGTGTGCTTCATGGCTGCCATTTCTGTCACCCCATCTGTGGTCTAAAATACCAATTGTGCTGACATGGGGTTCCTTTCTGAGGCTGTATCAAAAATTCATCCGAAGTAGGAGAAATGTTCAGATGCATCACTGCAGGGCCAGATGCCTGTCCGGATGAAGATGCTTAGCTGAAGCAGGTGTATAGTCAATGTCACCTGGAACATTATGTAGTGGAGTGACCCAGGCTTAGAAACAATATTTCTGGTGAAGGTAGTGTGGACACTAAGAGTTGGTACAGTGTCTGTCAGTTTCCCAGACACGAATTGCCAGAGTTCTTGCTCAGTCTGCCTCTGACCACATTTCCTGTCTATGTTGTAATAACAGGCATCTTGGTGCATGCAAATTTGTCTAAGAAATGTGGTTTTTCCACTACCAGGTTGAAGAAGCCACAAGGCAAATATAAATCCTACTTTATTTTCTTTATTATTTTTTAGTTTTTGAGACAGTCTCATGTAGCCCATGCTAGCTTCAAATTCAGTATGCAACCCATGCTGGCCTTGAACTAATATTCTAGAGAGCTGGAATTATAAACAAGCACAGTTTGTACCATGCATCTGGGATTTCATCCATGCTAAGCAAGTACTCTACTAACTGAGCTATATCCCTGGTCATAAATTATATTTTCTTTATTACTTGTCACATATGTACACACATGCATTGTCTAGTACAATGCACAGTGTTCAAAATTCTTCAGCGATGAAGATACATCACTTATACACAGGGCCTTCTGTTATGCATTGTAGTGTGATGGAAATGTATTCTGGGTCAGAAGACCTTTGGCTATTCAAATATTTTACAGATATTTATACAATGGTGGTAGCAACTGGGGGCTACTGTCCAGTCAAAAGAATGAAGGGTAGCTGGCTTCCTGAAGATGAATGTCTAGTGGCTGGCTGTTTAAAAAAAAAAAAAAGGCCATGGGCTGTGAAATGCTGACTTCTAGGCATGGCATGGCTGTTGAATTCATCAATACATAGCCACTGAGAATGCCTGTGTATGATCAAGCCAGTCAAAATTCCAGTTCGGATGAGAAAGGGGCCCTGAGGCTTCATGCTATCAGAGGAACTATTGGTAGTTAATGGCTCCTGAGGGAGGAGAGTTAATCTCTTTGGAGGATATAGCTGATGTTGCTCATGCCTCAGTGGATGCCACCACACTCAGGTACATATGGGCAGCACTAATTGAACTCATAGGGTTAGTAATGACAACTTTTTAGAAAAGAAGATATAAAGTTGGAAGAGAGTTGGGACAAGAGGCACTAGGGGGAGTTGGCAGGAGGTAAGGTGGGTGGATATGATCAATATCTATTGCATAAATGTATGAAACCTTCTTAGAATAAAAATATATTACTTTTGCCTTTATATACTTTTTATTTTTACATCCTAATCAAAGTTTCCCCTTCTTCTCCTCTCCCCAATTCCACTCCTCAACCTCCCCTCCACTCACCCCTCCTCCACTGTTTCTCTTCAGATACAGATGGGCCTCCTATGGATATCAGCCAACTAGGTATGTCAAGTTGCATTGCACCTCCTCTTCTACTAAGGGTGGAAGAGGCAATCCTGTAGAAGGAATGGGTTCCAAAAGCAGGCAGCAGAGTCAGAGGCAGCCCCTGCTCCCACAAGAAGACCACGTTACACAGCTGTAACATATGTGCAGAGGGTCTAGGTCAGTCTCCCACAGGCTCCCTTGTCAGCTCACTCTCGGTGGGCCCCTGAGTCCAGTTTAGTTGGTTCTATGGGTATTCTTGTGGTTTCCTTGACCCCTCTGCCTCCTACAATCCTTCCTCCTCCTCTTCCATAGGATTCTCCAAGCTCTGCCTAATGTTTGTTTGTGGGTCTCTCTGCATCTGTTCCCATCAGTCACTGGATGAAGCCTCTCTGATGACAGTTGAGCTAGGCACCAATCTATGAGTATAGCAGAATATTATTAGGAATTATTTCATTGACTTTTTTTGCCAGTTGTGTTTGGTTCTATCCTAGGTCTCTGGGGGTGTCCTGCCTTTGAGTCCTGGCCTTCAGGGGTGAGCTGCCTTTTGTGGAATGGGTCTCTTGATTGGCAGGTCATTAATTGGTCACTCCTACAAATTCTGTGCTGTCTTTACCCCAGCACATCTTGTAAGCAGAACAAATTGAAGAGTTTGTGGCTGGATTGGTGTCCCAATCTACTGGAAGTCTTGACTGGTTACAGGAGATGGCCAGTTCAGGCTCTGTATCTCCCATTGCTGGGAGTCTTAGCCCTCATAAATTCTTGGGAGTTCACCATGATACCCAAACCACACAAAGACCCAACAAAGAAACATAATTACAGATCAATCTCCCTCATAAACATAGATTCAAAAACACTCATTAAAATACTTACAAACTGAATCCAAGAACACATCAAAAAGAACATCTACCATGATCAAGTAGGCTTCATCCCAGAGATGCAGGGATGATTCAACATAGGAAAATCTGTCAATGTAATCCACCATATAAACAAACTGAAAGAAAATAAATCATGTTATTATCTCACTGGATGCTGAAATGCCTTTGACAAAATCCAATCCCTCTTCATGATAAAAATCTTGGAAAGATCAGGGATACAAGGGACATACCTAAACATAATAAAGGCAATATAGCAAGATTATAACCAACATTAAATTAAATGGAGAGAAACTTAAATCAATTCCACTAAAATTAGGGACAAGACAAGGCTGTCCACTCTCTCCACATCTATTCAAATTAGTACTTGAAGTTTTAGCTCTAGCAATAAGACAACTTAAGGAGATCAGGGAGATACAAATTGGAAAGGAAGAGGTCAAAGTATTGCTGTCTGCAGACAATATGATAGTATACATAAGCGACCTCAAAAATTCTACCAGGGAACTCCTACAGCTGATAAACGACTTCAGCAAAGTGGCTTTATACAAAATTAACAAAAAAAAAAAAAAAAAAATCAGAAGCCCTCCTATATACAAACGATAAATGGGCTGAAAAAGAAATCAGGGAAACAACAACCTTCACAATAGCCACAAATAACATAAAGTATTTTGGTATAACTCTAACAAAGCACCTGTATGATAAGAACTTCAAGTCTTTGAAGAAAGAAGTTGAAGAGGATATCAGAAGATGGAAGGATCTCCCACACTCATGGATTGATAGAATTAACAAAGTAAAATTGGCCATTTTACCAAAGCAATCTACAGATTCAATGCAATCCCCATCAAAATCCTATCAATTCTTGATAGACCTTGAAAGAACAATACTCAACTTCATGTGGAAAAACAAAAAAAACTTGGGATAACTTGCTGTGGGATGTGAATATATGTTGCGCTGATTGGCCAGTAGCCAGGCAGGAAGGACAGTGTGGGCAGGACAAGGAGAGAGGAGAATGCTGGGTGGAAGAAGGCTGAGTCAGGAGATGCAGCCAGCCACCGTGAGAAGCATGATGTAATCCAATGATGTATCATGTAATTACATGATACCAGTAAGCCACGAGCCATATGACAAGGTATAGATTTATAGAAATGGGTTGATTTAAGATATAAGAACAGATAGCAGGAAGCCTGCCACGGCCATACAGTTTATAAGTAATATAAGTCTCTGTGTGTTTACTTTGGGGATGCTAGTGGGAGAGATTTGTCCTGAACATGAGTCAGGCAGGACCAGGAAAACTTCAGCTACAATAACTAAAACAATCCTGTACAATAAAAGAACTCCCAGAAGTATCACCATCCCTGATTTCAAGCTCTATTACAGAACTATGGTAATAAAAACAGGATGGCATTGGCATAAAAACAGATGAACCAAAGACCTCAACATAAATCTAGATATATTGAACCTGATAGAAGAGAAAGTAGAAAATAATCTTGAACACATTGGCACAGGAAAAGGCTTTCTGAACAAAATACTGTTAGCACAGGTACTCAGATCAACAATTAACAAATGGGACCTCCTGAAACTGAAAAGTTTCTGTAAGCCAAGGACACTGTCAAACAGACAAAACAGCAGCCCACAGAATGGGAAAAGATCTTCATCAAAAATACTATTTTCAAAAGAACTAGAGATGTATCTCAGTGGCAAAGCACATAGCTTTGTCTTAGATTTGCAAGATCTTATATTCAATTTCTAGCACCACAAAAAATAAAAATTAACAACAGCAACAGTCTTGTGGGATTGGTATCCTGTCTTCTCACTGTGATGGAGAACTGAAGCCTCGGCTTTAACTGGAAGTTCCTAATGGGTTCATGTTGACCAAGCAGCAAAGGCTGTCTTGTAATAGAAGCCATCTATAGTAATTGATAGTAAGGGGGGATTATTGTGTGTGGAGGGAAGTGGGGAATCACACAATTGAATGTTATGGCTACAGTACACTCTCACCACACAAAGGCCAGTTGGGACTGAACCACCACTGGACAAGTCTTTGCTTGGTGTGGTAGCTTGAATGTAATTAGCCCCCATAATCTCACAGGGAATAGGACTATTAGGAGCTGTGGCTTTGTTGACGTGAGTATGGCCTTGTTAGAGAAGGAATGTCACTGTGGGGGCAGGGTTTGAGGTTTCCTATGATCAGGATACTGCCTAGTGTCTCAATTGACTTCCTGTTGCCTGCAAGATGTAGGACTCTCAGCTTCGTCTCTAGCATCAAGTCTGCCTGCATGCCACCATGCTCCCTACCGTGATGATAATGGACTGAACCTCTGAAACTGTAAACGAGCCACCCCAATTAAATGTTTTGTTCTATAAGAGTTGCTGTGGTCATGGTATCTTTTCACAGCAATAGAAACCCTAACTAAGACACTTGGTAAGAAAGATGAAGAAGGACATGTCAGGCTAGGGAAAGGCATCTACAAAGCACAGAAGTGAAAGAATATCTCTTGCTTCAGAAGCTTCTATTATTGAAATATTCTTGGTGGGCAAAGGACAAGTTAGAGGTCATGAGAAATGAAAATGAGGAAGGGGCTATCTCAGTAAGGATATATGTCACATTCAAAACCTAGGACTTTTAAGGACTCGCACATGCTGGGCAAGGATTCTCTCACTGAGAAATAGTATCTACCTCCTATTTATTTATCTATTGTTATTTCTGTGTATGTGCATTTTATATATATATATATATATATATATATATATACATACATGTTCATGTGCATGCATGTGTGTGCATGCATGGGCTGTCTGAGGTTGACATTGGGTATCTTCCTCTCCATCTTATTTTTTTAAGATAAGATTTGTTTGTGATTGAACCTAGAACTCAGTGATTCAGTAGTTGGCTCACCAATGAACTCCAGGGATCCACTGATACCTGCCTCCCATACTGCCATGCCTGGTGCTTTACATGGATGCTGGAGATCTGTCCTGGTTGATTTTATTGTCACCTTGGAACACTTTCCAAGAAGGAATCTCAGCTAAATAATTGTAGGCATATCTGTGGAGCATTTTATTAACTGCTGATTAGTATAGGCTAGCTCATCCCACTGTGGGCAGAGCCGTTCCTGGGCATGAGCTGATCCTGAGATGTATAAAAAAAGCAGTTGAGCAAGACAAGGGGAGCAAGCCAGTGCTCAGCGTTCCTCCATGGGCTCTGCTTCAGTTCTTGTCTCCAAATTCCTATCTGCGTTCCTGCCTTGGCTCCCCTCAGTGATGAACTATGACCTGTAAATTAATTAAACCCTTTGATCCTTCAAGTTGTTTTGGTCAATGTTTTATCACAACAGCATTAACCCAGACTAGAACAGATTCCAAATTCTGGTTCTCATTCTTATAGGGCAAGCACTTTACCAACTGAGACTTCTCCTCATGCCTTCCACACCCCATTATTTTTCTTTTCTGACTTTTATTTTAACACAGTATTGAGGCTATGAGCTCTGTAGCCCAAAACTTTCTGAGTATCTGAAGCCACCAGATCTGCCTCATCATTTCTGTCTACTGCATAATAATCTCAATTTGTTATGAAAAATATCATCAAACAAAAATAATCAGCAATCACTACCCATCCTTTCTATGCAACCATGTGCAACTTTTAGCCTTGATTCTTCTTTATTTTTATGTGTGAGCAATATAATGCTGTTTTCTAACTAGCCATCCCATTTTATGGTAAATCTCAAGCATATTTTTACATGAACAATGCATTTCTGCTCCACCTTACAAAAGTGGTACAGAGAACATTCTTTACTTGTATAGAGCAGAGCAGGCGGTGTGGCTCAAGTCATCACAACCATTTCCTGTTGGAAGAAGCTCTGATGAATCACCTTTTGCATTTGGCTTTGGCATGAGATGGCTCATTTCCATAAGACAAATTTCTGTAAGTGAGTTCTGTACATCAAAGGTCAGGAACAAAAGGGCCAGACCTGTCATACTCAAGCCCTTCCCTGTCGCCTCTGAAATACACTCACAGACAGAACTATTAATGGGTTCTGAGAGCTGAGTTCAATGTGGCCATCCAAGCACACTGTTGTTTTAAAGTCTAAGGTTTTAGCTTAAAGTGTGTGTGTGTGTGTGTGTGTGTGTGTGTGTGTGTGTGTGTGTGTGTGTGGTGTATACATACATATGGAGGCAAGAAGTTGACCTTGGGTATTGTACCCCAGGTGCCATCCATCTTGTCTGAAACTGGGTGTCTCATTGATCCACAACTCACCAGTAGACTCCATGATGGCCCAGTGAGCCCCAGAGGTCTATCTGAGTCTACTTTCTCAACTGGGGTTATGAACACATGCCACCAACACACCTAGCACTGATTCTGGGGATTGAATTCAGGGCTGCTAGGCCTGTGTGACAAACACTTTACCAACTGATCCATCTCCCCAGCTTCTAGCTTCAAGTTTTATATAGCTCTGTTACAGATATATTGAAAAGATAGTTTTCCTAGGCAAACATTTGAGTACATTTGCAGATTTAGGATGATATGATGTTTATTCTTCAGCTTTCTATAGCTCTTGACATAACTCTCAGTACCCACTGACAGAGCACACCCCCAGGTTAGAGGCTTGGTCTATGTGTTAGTTAGTTTTTGTCAACTTGACACAAATTAGAGTCACCTGGGAAAATCTCAAGGCACTGCCTTCATCAGATTGGCCGTTGGGCATACCTGTGGGGACATTTTCTTGATTAATGATTGATGTGTGAGTAGCCAAGACCACTGTGGGCAGTGACATCCCTGGGCACATAGACCTGGGCTATGTAAAAAAGGCAGCTGACCAGGCCACGGAGAACAAGTCAGGAAATAGTGTTCCTCTATGGCCTCTGTTTATGCCCCCACCTCCAGGTTCCTGCTTGATTTCCTGCCCTGACTTCCCTCAGTGATGAACCAGGAAATGAAGTATAAGCCAAATAAACCCTTTCTTCCTCCAGCTTGCTTTGGGTCGTGGTGCTTATCACAAGAACATAAGACAACGTGGCGGAGTGTAGAAAGAGCCCTGGAGGTGTGTGGAATCTCTGTTGGGCAATGAGATGGTCAGATGCCCAACCTGGCCGGCACGGGAAACCCAAGGCTTGGAGGCCGGGAGCCTAGCAAGTGGTTTCTGGGATAATATCAGGGCTCAAACCCATGCTGAGCTGGAGAGACAGTGGCTGGAGACAAAGGATGGGAAAGAAGGTTGTCAGGTCTGTCTTAGCTGGTCAGAAAGAACAAGGCTGAGGAGTGGCCTAAGGTGGCCGCTAGGCTCCTTTTTCTGCCCATGACAGAGGATCAGGTAAGAATTATGCTCTCACCTCCCATTTTCTTTTTTCTTTGGCTGACGGAGACCTCACGGGTCAGCTAGTGACCAGTCACAGCATAGGCATGTTCGGAGAGGGTCGCTCATTTGTGTGATTCAGGTTTGCTTCTGGGAGACATCTCAATATATTATTGGAACTAGGCAGTGCATAGTATGTGGGTAAGCTACTGAAAAATCTAGAGTAAGTGTTCATATGGGAAACTCTTTGCCATTGGTGGCATGAACCTCCAAACTAGAGGATAGGTGAGCTCGGAGAACCCCGAAGAAGATGGGAAGGAAGGATTGTAGGAGCCAGAGGGGCCCAGGACGCTACAAGAACACAGCCCACAGACTCAACTAAGCAGGGTTCACAGGGGCTCACAGAGACTGAAGTGACAATCGCGGAACCTGAATGGGTCTCTGCTATGTCCTTTGCAGATATTATGGTTGTATAGCTTGGTGTTCTTGTGGGATTCCTAACAGTGGGAGTATTTTGCTCACTCTTGGGACCCTTTTCCTCCTACTGGGTTGCCTCATCCAGCCTTTATATGAGGGTTTGTGCCTAGTCTTCTTTCTTTTTTAAATAAATAAATAAATTTATTTATTTATTTATTTATTTATTTTACACCCCAGCCAAAGTTTCCCCTCCCTCCTCTCCTCCCAGTCCCTACTCCCATCCCCTCTCTGTTCCCACCCTTCCCACCCCCAATCCAACCTTCCTTTGTTTCTGTATAGGAAAGGACATATCAAGTTTCAGTGAGATTGAGCACCTCCCCATGTATTAAGGCTGGGCAAGGTAACCCAATACCAAGAGTAGGGTCTACAACTTCAGAAGAAGATCCACTGTAACTTGTTAGGCCACATTAGGTGGATCTCTCCGGGAAGCCTGCTCTTTGTTTTTAAAGAGAAACAGAGGATCTGAGGGAGGTGAGGGGAGGCGGTGGGGAGATGGAAGGAGTGGAGGGAGGGGAAATTGCAGTAGGGGTATAATGTATGAGAGAAGAGTAAAAAAAAAAAAAAGACCAGCTTTACAAGAGGGTGTGTTAGGCTGTGAGTGGAATTGATGAACCTCTAATTTTACTGACACCTTTTAAACCTAATTCAGCCAAACCCTTTCCCCCCCCCCCACCATTACCCAACAGCCTCTTTACTCTCTGACTTTGAGACACAGAAGAGATGCGCTGAAGCCAGCACTTGGTCACGGCCCCAGCTTATTTTCAGAAGAACGTCCGATCCTTTTATTTGATCAGGTGCACGCAGAGCTGCTCTGCCATTTCCTTGGCTCTTTTAAACCTTGGTCCGTCTGATTTTCTCTCCCCTTTCTGGCTTCTGAAGCCAGCACAGGTCTAGCTTGAGGCTGAGACTGGGACACACAGCTGACTGACCCAAGGCAGGAAGAGGAGTGTCTATATTTTCTTTAATTAAAAGATGTTCCTCCTTTCTCAATGTTATCCTTGAGTTTGTTTGAAAAACTGCAGAAGTTAATTGGATTTTCTCTCATGAGTATGCAAAAGAAGATCCTGCCCCCTCCTGCCTTCCTGTTGTTCCTGCCTCCTTCCCCACTGCCCCCCTCTACCCTTCCTCCCCACTTCCTTCAGTCCTCCCCCCGCCCCGCCCCCCCCCCCCCCCCCCCCGCCATTTTCTGAAGTGGAGGTCAACTGATTTCAAGAAATACATTGTGCATCCTTAAGGAAGGCCAATCCCATACACTCCATACTGTGTGAGCTCCTTCCCCAGACAGGGGCTTGTGGCTTGGCTGGGGTCCTACTGGGAAATTGTGGTGATACCTGATGCTTTCATTTATTTATATCTGTTAATTCAACTGTTGAAAACCCAGCAATTCATTATTCACAGTCTTTAGAGCCAGGATTTCTGTGCTTTGTAACCACACACCAGAGATGATTCTGGACAAGGTAAGTCACTGCTCAGATGACCCCCATTCTGATGAACCGATGGCTGCAAATGATGGCGACGAGAGGCCTTTTGATGGTTTCCCTGTGTGGGAGCTGCTCACCAGAAGGTAAAGTGAAATAAAAGGCAGATTTTAAATGGGAATTCTTGGAGCCCTGGAGATGACTCTCTAAGTAAAGAAGTTGCCATGCAAGCGTAAAGGCCTGAGTTCGATCCCTCAGAATCCATGTAAGAAAGCTGTGGTGGCATATGCCTCTGTGCCAGCACTGGAAGGCAGAGACAGGAGCAGTGGTTTTCAACCTGTGAGTCATGACTCCTTTAGGGATCAGACGACCCTTTCACAGAAGTCAAATATCAGATACATTTTGATTCATTACAGTAGCAAATTTAGAGTTATGAAGCAATGAAAATAGTTTTGAAAGTACCAATGAAAAAATTTTATGGTTGGGGTCACCACAACATGAGAAACTGTATTAAAGAGTCACATTTCTTTTCTTAAGCCGGGCGGTGGTGGCGCACGCCTTTAATCCCAGCACTTGGGAGGCAGAGGCAGGTGGATCTCTGTGAGTTCGAGGCCAGCCTGGGCTACCAAGTGAGTTCCAGGAAAGGCACAAAGCTACACAGAGAAACCCTGTCTCAAAAACCAAAAAAAAAAAAAAAAAAACCAACCAAACAAACAAAAAAAAGTCGCAGCGTTAGGAAGATTGAGAACCACTGGACAGGAGGATCCCTGGAGCTCGCTGGCCAGCTAATCCTGCAGAATCAGTGAGAAAGACTGTCTCAAAAACAAAAACAAAAAAACAAACAAAAAAGGTAGCGTGTGACTGAGAAAGACATCTTCTATTGACCTCTGGCAGACACACACACACACACACACACACACACACACACACACAAAACAAAAAGGTAAATGAAAGAAATAAAGTAAGCAGGGACTAACCTGGGAAGGGTTAACTGCAATGCCATCCATAGGAACTCTTATCTTCAAATTCCCCCTGAAGCTTAGTCATGGGTTATTTGGCTCCTAGCATCGCTGTCCACCTGTACACGGTAGCGGGACTAGACATGATACACACAGCTTAAGAAGCACACATGCGTTCTTTCCCGGTTAAGACAGTGTCACCAATAAGAAGCATCCCTGGAATTATCCCATTGCCAAATTTATCTTGCAACCATTTAATTCCTTAAAATTGGAAAGACTGTGCAAATTGGCAGACCTCTTAAAATATTGCCTTGTTATAAAGACTTCCATTAGTTACCTTCCAAATTAAATGGAAATCATTAGATAAAAAGAACCCCAAATTATTTAAGACTATAACAACTTTGGAAAAAAAGTACTCAACTCCAATTACTTAAAAAAAAAGTCCCTGACCAAGCAAAATGTTGAAAGGCCATTCAGAATCTGAAGTAAGCAAACAGTTCTCCTCTAGGGCATGTCCTGGGTCAGCACAGTTCTAAATGGCGACTGTAAAAACTGATGGTGAAAACCTGTGTAAATGGCAGTGCACACCAGAGAGGCATGCCTGTGAAAAGGCGTGGAAGTGAGTTTGTTCCTGAGAGGAAAGGCTGTGTGGGGAGCATCGGCTGGACCCAAAATGCTGTTTCCTTCATCACATGGTAGAAGGGAGAGGGAGAGGTGGGGCCGCTGCTGAGCCTATCGAGGAGTTACGGCAGGTGTTTCCTGTTGTGGGAACTTGCCGATTCATGCCCTCACGATGCACCGAACCTAAGGGACTGAGCAGGGCAAGTCTTATTATTAGAGCTAATTAAATCACTCTGAATTATAGCTCATCCCAGCTGTTATCTAACAGAGTGACCCTCTGAAAGTTTGAGAAAACAAAAAGATGAGGCTAGGATGGACAAATAAATCTACTCTCTTCCTCTTAAAAACAAAAATGTTTGGGCTAGCTCAGCGGGCAGGACTCAAACCTAGCACACACACGAAGCCCTGGGTTCAATCACCAGCATTGCTTAAACCAAGCATGATGGCTCAGGCCCATAATCTCAGCATTCAGAAAGTGGAGGTATGAGATCAGGGATCCAAGGTCATCCTTGACTATGTATTCAGAATGGGAGGCCAGCCTGGAAAAGATGGAGTGGGAGTGAGGATTTAAATAAAAATAAGTTTTAAAAATCTTTTTCATCATATCCACCTTCCAAACGTGGGCTGAAAAGATGGCTCAGTGGTTAAGAGCACTGGCTGCTCCTCCAGAGGTCCTGAGTTCAATTCCCAGCAACCACATGGTGGGTCAGAGCCATCTATCTGTATCTCCACTTCCAGTGGATCCAATGTCCTCTTCTGACCTTTGAGGACACCAGGTACACACGTGGTACACAAACATACATTCAGGCAAAACACACATAAAATAAATAATTATTTTTAAAAACCCATTACAACTGCAAACAAAAGAAAAACAGACAAACAAAGCCCAAGCTTGTGGCTACACTAGAAGTTCTTGAATCTCCATTGCTAGTTTTTAGCAGGGCGTCTCTGCAGCATTTGGACCCACGGCCACTGTAAAAACACTAGGATAGATTTTCTTCTCTGTTTTATAAAATCACATTTGCCAAACTGATTAAACAACAGGTTAATGCTGTGCTCTAGCCATAGCGGGATATGCAATAGCATGTACTTGTTCTCTTTAATCTGGGACAATCACTGACGCCCAAAGAGCAGGGAGAGAACAGATCCATCCCTTCCCTGCCTCTGCGGTAATCATGTAACTGTAACGGCTTGGAATGAAAATATGTGTTAAATACCATCATGATGATGAGACGAGGGAGGTGTGATAAGCCTACAAGCATTACTGATAGAAACAGTAACTGAAGATGTTCACTTAAAGTACAGCCAGCTTGGAGATGGGTGAGAAATGAAGAGAAATGGGGCTTTTGAATGCCCATTTGAACACATTTGGAGAACATTTAAACATAGTATGGCAGCAGACTTCTCTCTCTCTCTCTCTCTCTCTCTCTCTCTCTCTCTCTCTCTCTCTCTCTCTCTCTCTCTGTGTGTGTGTGTGTGTGTGTGTGTGTGTGTTGACACCATGTCATATATGGACATGTATATATGCTTACAGATGTAAGTGGGTAGAAACACATGCACATGCAAGATACACATATATAAGCAAAATAACTGAAGTGGAAGATATGATTAATCAAGTTACTTTATGAGCCTCAAAGCTTCTAAGTCATTCTCTTTGCTGGATTGCAGTGCAGAGGAAAGTGTGAAATGAATTCTGGGCTCTGTTTCATCTCCATCAGAATTGGTTTTTATGTGGTGACATGGTCAGGCCAAAGCGTCCAGTTATTGTTCCAACAGCCATCTGCATGTTGCTGGAAAGGCATTTTGTCAACGTGAGCCATATCCAGGATGCCTGGCCTTGGACTGTGGAATGAAGGTGCCCTGATTGGCTTTCCCAGAGAGGGAGGAATCCTACTGAAGACTACAGCCTCAGCTCCTGCCCAGTTTCTAACCTGGTGGTGCTTCTTTTCTAGACTTGCCAGGGCCCGCACTCACATGAGACAGTTCCTCAGCATGAATCTCTGAATAGTATGTGAATCCACATGCTTGCTTCTAGGTTAGACATTTTTATCATCACCGTGACAAGATACTCCACAAACACAACCTACAGAAAAATGCATTTATTTTGGTTCACATTTAGCGGGCTCAGTCCATGGTGGAGAAGTTATGCAAGAGGAGAATGTCCGTAGTTGGAAAGTAGGGATGAATGGTGACACTCAGAGCGCTCTCTCTCTCTCTCTCTCTCTCTCTCTCTCTCTCTCTCTCTCTCTCTCTCTCTCTCTCTTTCTCTCTTCTCATGTGTGTGCGCATGTATATACACACATATGTATTGTGGTTTTGTATGTATGCCATATATATGTGTGTTCATGTGGTATGTGCATGTATATACACACATATGTATTGTGGTTTTGTATGTATGCCATACATATGTGTGTTCATATGGTATGTGTATTCAGGTGCATGTACACATGTGTGCATATATGTGAAGGCCATGGGTCAAAGTCAGGTCTCTTCCTCAATCTCTCTCCACCTTATTTCTTGAGACATGGTGTAGACAGATATTTCTGTGGGTTGCCAGCTCAAAAAAATGACACAGAGACATATTATTAATTATAAAATTTCACCTTATAGCTTAGGCTTGTTCCACTAGCTCTTATAACTTAAATTAACCCATTTCTGTTATCTACCTGCTGCCACATGGCTCATGGCTGTTACCTCTCCTCCTACATGTCCTGCTTCTTCTGCCTCCATCTGATGACTCGGCCTTTCTTCTTCCTGAGACCTCTCTGTCCCAGAACTCCTACCTAACCTCTTCCTGCCTAGCTATTGGCCATTCAGCTCTTTATTAAAGCATTCACAGTGACACGTCTTCACACAGTGTAAAGGAATATTCTGCAACAACAGTGTCTCTCAGTGAATCTGGAGCTCACTGATCCAGCTGTGCTGGGTGGCTGGAGCTCACTGATTTGGCTAAATTGGCTGGCTAGTAAGCTCCAGAGAGCTACCTGTCTCTATCCCACCATCCCCCAGATTTGGGCTACCAGGCAGGCCTGACTTTTCACGTGAGTTCAGATCTCCAGGACCCACAGCCTTCATGCTTGTCAAGCAGCACTTTACCAACTGAGCCATCTCCCTAGTCCTCTTTCTCTTTTTGACTTAATCCATAACCCAGTCCATGCTATAGAACCACACACACTCCATAGTCCAGCCCATGTTATAGAACTACACACACTCCATAGCCCAGCCCATGTGATGGACCACACACTTTCCATAACCCAGCCCATGTGATAGAACCACACACACTCCATAGCCCAGCCCATGTAAAGGGCCACACACTTTCCATAACCCAGCCCATGTGATAGAACCACACACACTCCATAGCCCAGCCCATGTAATGGGCCACACACATTCCATAATCCAGCCCATGTGATGGACCACACACTTTCCATAGCTCAGCCCATGTGATGGACCACACACATTCTGGGTGAGTCTTCCTCTTCAGCTAAACTTGTCTAGAACCTTCCTCACAGACATGCTCAGGGGTATGTTTCCATGGTGGCTCTAAATCCTGTCACCTTGACAGTTGAGACTAACCATCACTGTGTGTGTTCTCCTGGGTTAACTTCTGTTGAGAACTTTGACCAATACAGTCTCCTCCTCACACATTTTCTGATTCAAGTATGACTTTCTAATAGCCTCACCTGGTTGATATTTAAAATATAAACTTTATTAGAGAAGAAACACCTGAGGTACCACATATGCATGGGCTTTTTCTTCAGAGATCCAAAGCTGGAAGTTTTGGGGGTTTGCATTTTGAGAGAAAGTAGAGATGTAGTGTGAGCAGGAGTTAAGCATCCCATGCATATCTACAAAAATATGAGGAACTATGTTGTTTTTAATGAAAATATAGAAATATGACAGGGCCTTTGGATTCTTTGGTGAGAGCATAGTTATAAATTTGCCTCCATGTAAACAAGAAAGGAGGGGTTCAGCAGCACTGACCTAAGACCAGACGGCATTTTAAACAGCTGTCTGCTGACCACAGCTATGGAAGGTGTGGATTTGCCTGGCCATTGGCTTTCAGGGGGTGCATGGGAACAAGGTCATCCATACACAGCATCCATACACATCCACGCACACCCATACACGCTAACCCCTCCACCATACAGTCCCGCTGTCTTCACACTTGTTCAGTAAGTTCAGGGGACACTTTATTGCTGTACCAGTCACCTCAGCTGAATGACAGGTACCCGAAACAAACAGTTTAAACAATGCAAACTGATTTTCTCCCAGTTCTGAACCTGGAAGTTTGAAACTAAGATGTCAGTGATCTGAGTCTGTTGAGGCTTCCCCTCCTGGTGGCAGACTATGCCTTCGTGCTATGGTTTTCTAGGGGGTGGGAGAAGATAAGTATACATTTTCTCTCTCCCTCCCACCAACCACTTGTATGTGTGTGTGTGTGTACAAGTATGCATATATATGTGTATGTGCATGCATGCATATGCATGTGTATGTGTACATTTGTATATGTGTGTGTATTCGTGTGTGTGTGTGTGTGTGTGTGTGTGTGTGTGTGTGTGTGTGTGTGTGTTAGAAGGTCAGACAGCAACCTTTGGTTCTGTTCCTCAGGTGCTGCCCTCCTTTGCTTTCTTGGCACCCTGCTAGCAGGCTCCAGGGATCTGTGTCTGCTTTCTAAGCACTGTTTTTCTAAATATGGCATCTGGGGGATTGAGCCTGGGTCCTCACTCTTCGAGTGCTTTGCTGACTGTGTGCCTTCCCAGCTCCCTTTCTCTTGGTTGGATGACATTAGTTTTGTCTGGTCAGGTATCTATTTCCATGGCTTCACTTTGCTTTAATTATCCTCATAAAGGCCCTGTTTCCAAGAATGGCCACTTTTCCATCGCTGTGATAAAATACCATGACTAAGGAAGTTTATAAACGGGAACATTTATTTTGGTTTACGCTTCCAGAGAGATAAGAGTCCATCATGATGCAGAGGCATGGCAGGTGGCAGGAACAGGAAGCTGAGAGCTCACATCTCAACTACAGTTCCAAAGAGGGGGGAGGGAGGAGAGAGGGGGAGGGAGAGAGAAGGGAAGAGAGAGGGGGAGAGGAGGGAAAGAGGGAGGGGGAGGGAGGAGGAAAGAGAGAGGGAGAAAGAGAAGAGAGAGAAAGAACTGGAAATGTTGAGAGGCTTCTACTTGCAAAACCTGCCTCCGGTGATGTATATTCCCTAGCATAGCCATAACTCCTAACCTCCTAAACCTTCCCAAATAGCATCAGCTGAGCTTATGGGGGGACATTTCTCATTTACATAACCACAGGCTCCAACATACAGGATTGTGGGCACACAGCTTGGTCATGTCACATACGATGCAGGTCTAATGACAGACATCTTAGGTCTAATCATCAAAGAAGCCTTGGGCCTGAAGTGCCTCCTCCTATCTTCTGCTCCCCGGCCTTGCTGCCCTTGGATGAGCCATCATGGTGGACGTTCTGAAGCACATCTGAGACCCACCACAGAGCAACACTTATATTTCAATTAGTTCCCCTGAGCACTAGATAGTGTCACCAACAAACAAGAAGTCTACATTTTTCTCTCATGTGAGTTTTACCTTCCATCTGGTCACGACTGTGGATGAAGGACGAAGGATGGCGTAGAAGACCTATTGCAAGGTTTTCTCTCTCCTAGGAAGCCATTGGGTTATTCTTAGTGTAGGGATGGCTCTGAGACACTAACCGGCTAGGAAAAGCATTGGGCCTCTTGTAGATGCAGTAACACAGAACACATGCACGGGACATGGATGCCCTGTGCTACCCATAGATGTCATGGGGGCAGGGAGGCTGTGAAGGCAACACTCGCCCTTGGTCTGTGAGCACATGTCAGAGGAGAGCACAAGGACCAGGCTTGTGAGGACACACAGTGCTTCCAGCTGTGGTCCTGGGACAGTTAAGCTTGCCACGTTCTAGATGGAGGAGGCACAAAACGTTAGCAGTCAATAACAGTCTGATGGATGGTGTCTTGTTAAGAGAGTTTACTTTTCTCATCTCAGGAGACTCTATCAATGTGAGGTCCAAGAGTAAGATGGTGTTGCCATAGGTCAGTCAGGAACAGAGGGTCCTGCACATTCCGATTCTAGTGTGTCCTTAGAGGACGCTTTTCCTCATGTGGTCACAGGCCTGCTGCTGGAGCTGGAGCCAGCATATCCAATTCTAGCCACAAGGGAAGGATCAGATGAGCAATGGTCGAAAATCAGTTGCATTCTCCTCCTTCCTCTATGCTACCTCCTTTCGAGGACATTCTCAGAATTCCCTACTCCCGTCACCTGTCCCACAGCTCCTTCCCACTCCTGTGCCGTAGACTAGTGTGAAGTTACTCAAAAACCAAAATGTGGCTGACCTTCAGAGGATGCTGATGCACCGTGTTCTTTGTTAGCTAGACATGCTGCCTCTAGAGTAGATGGGAGGCACTGGGAGGCAATCACTGTGGTTGGGGGACTGAAACGAGGGACCCTGCCATATTGTCTCCTTCCCCACTGTGACATCATCAAAACAAACCCTGGTTTCCATGGTTTGCCCGGGACGAGCCTCTGCTCACTTGTTTCAAAGTCTTTTATTATTTTTCTTGTGTTCCCTCTTCCCTCCCTCCCTCTCTTCTTTTCTTTTTTTCTTCTCCCTCCTTTCCTCCTTCTTCTCTCCTTCCTTCCCTCCCTCACCTCCAGAGCTTTCTGTGGCTGTCTTCCTAAACGGTGGTTTCTCAGAGATGTCCTGACCTCTGATTCATTCCCAGCCCCTCTCTGATAATAGACTTTCTCTGTTTTCCTTCTGCAACTTAGCTAAGGTCGCAATGCCTGTTTCCCTGTTGTGAGGGCATTAGGAGATGGGGTCTTTTGAGTGATTAGGTCATGAGATAAGAGCCTCATAAATACAATTAGAGGGGTCCCAGAGAGTGCCCTGCCTCTTCTGCCAAGTTAGGATATAGCCGGAAGGTGCCATTGATGAAGACTGGCCCTCACTGATTCCAGATCTCCAGGGCTTTGAGTTTGCACTTCTGTGAAATAAATGTCTATTTATTTCTAAGCTGCCCCATCTAAGATATTTCATTGTGGCAGCTTTGAATGGACTGTAGAAATTCTTCTCTTCTTTTGTTGGTAGTCTGTGACCCCCCTCCATCAGAATAAAAGCCCATGTGCATTTTATTCCTTGGCAGTAACATTTCAAATATTCTTTTGGACCATACTTGAAATGGAAAAGTGTGTGTGGGTGTGTGTGTCTGCAATTGTATATATGGAGGCCAAACATTCTTGGGTGTCATTTCTCAATTGCTGCTTACCTTGTTTATGGAGTCAAGGTCTCTCTTGGGCCTCAGCTTGCTGATTGAGACTAGCTGGCTGAGAGTGAGCCCTAAGAATCTGCCTATTTCCATCTCCCTAATGCTGGGATTATATGCATGCACCACTGTATTTGGCTTTTAAAAAATAAATGTGGGCTTCAGAGGAAGGATAGAATGAAGGTCCTCATGCTTGCAAGAAAAGCACTTTACTGACAGAATTATCACCCAGCTCCATTAAAAGCAATGACTTTTAAAAGACTTCAATGTCTACTACTTCATTTGTGACAATGGACAGAAAGCAATACCCAAGAACAGCCCAGGCAGCCCTGTTAGCTCTATCCTGAAACAGGCAAAACCCCTGGCTATTCCACATGTTCCTTTATGTTCAAATTAGGACCTCAGAATAGTTTCAAGTTAGCACCAGAAAGAGCTTCAATGAAAATCTTCACAAGACACAGTCTGTCATACACCTGTTTCAAAAGATGTAGGAACAGCCTGCCTGAGGCCCAAGGATAGGGGTTCATCTCTACAGTAGATGGTGGCCATTCTTGGATGTCTGGGGACTTAGGTGAAGGCTAGGCTATCAGCCAGCTCAGCAGAGCTGAGAAGCCGCTGAGACTCATGTCCTGCTGCCTTCGAATGGGAAGAGGGCCACTTGTCCCTTTAGTTCCCATAGGCCATCATCCCTTCTAGGCACATATTAACATTTGTTTTCTCTTTCCCAAAACCCAGAGCCTTTGCTACAAAAATTGCTTGGTTTGAAAAAAGAGTTGAATGCCTTTAGTAAGAGTTCTAGAATTTGAAGAGAAACCAGTGTGTGTGTGTGCGTGTGTGTGTGTGTGTGTGTGTGTGTGTGTGTGTGTGTGTATGTATGTGTGTGTGTAATGTCAGAGACCCCTAGAGGACAGAAAAAATAGTGCATGTGTGTTTGTATATGTGTATGTGTGTGGTTGCATGTATATGCATGGTTTGAATGCATTGTCCAAAGTTTATGTGTTGAAACCTAATCCTAGTGCAAGTGTTGAGGGGTGGGACCTTTAAGAGATGACCCACTACCATGGATAGAATAAAATAAAGCCATTATCATGAGACTGGTTTTGGCGTTCTTGCCTTGCAGCCCTCCACTATGGAGTAACATATCACCAAGGTCCTCTCTTCTCCATATATGGTTTTTTTTTTGTTTGTTTTTTGTTTTTGTTTTTCGAGACAGGGTTTCTCTGTGTAGCTTTGTGCCTTTCCTGGAGCTCACTTGGTAGCCCAGGCTGGCCTCAAACTCACAGAGATCCACCTGGCTCTGCCTCCTGAGTGCTGGGATTAAAGGCGTGCGCCACCACCGCCTGCCTCATATATGGGTTTTTTTTTTGGCCAGCAGCTTCCCAGTCCCTGATCTGTAAGAAGTAAATCTCTTAAACCACCCAGTTTCATGTATTTTTTATAGTAACACAAAATGAACTGACACATACATGCACATATCCATCCATCCATACATATGTACATACTCACACTTATGGAAATCAGTGCATTGGCTAACGTGGTATGGGGCTGACAAGTCTGAGATTCCCAAGTAGGAGCTGATGCTGTAGGCTCTAAATGGGTTTCTCTTCCTCAGAGACACTTCAGTGTCTGCTCCAAGGCACTCTGTTGAGTAGATGAGCCACCCACAGTACCCAGGATAATCTTTTCTTCTGGCGGTGAAGACAGCTGTTAACCACTGTGATGGTTGATCTCAGTTATTAACTTGACTGGACTAAGAAGATGTCTACTGGGGAAATGCACCATGTGTCTGGAGCAGCATTTCCAGAAAGGATTATGTGTGGCACAGTGACTAGGGGGAAAGACCTATCTGAATGTGAACAGCAGGTGTCAGTGGGCTGGTAGATGAGACAAGGAAGTTGAACAAGGTGGTACGTGTACCTGCAAGCCCCCTTTTCCTGAGTGAATATGCCTACTGTTGCTGCCACCAGCCATCTTTAGCTTTTCAGTGTAAGTCATGTGACAGTGACTCTCTGGGGAACTTCCAGGCATTCGGGCCTGGGTTGGGACTACTTGGGCATACCATTTCCTGAGCTAGGGGCCTGGGTCTCTGCTTCTCCATTGTCAAATTTGCCCAAGTCCCTGTGTGTGATGGTTGTTCTTGGTTGTCAACTCAACGGGATTGAGAATCACCATGGAAACAGACCTGGGGGGGCATCTGTGAGGGAATTCTTAGTGTAGGCTTATTGGGGGTAGGAAGAGCCCACTCTAAACATGGGTGGCATCCTTCCAGGAGCTGGAATCCTGAGCGGAATAGAAAGGAGAAAGCAAACCGCACATCAGTGCTTATCTCTCTCTACTTCCTGACTATAGATTCAATGTAGGCAGCTGCCTCACACTCCTGCTGCCGTGCGGTACCCTCCATGATGGACGGCACCCTCACGCTGTGAGCTGGAATAAATTCGTCCTTCTTTTAGTTGCTGTTATCAGCTATTTCTCACAGCAATGACCAAGGTCACTAAGACACTGTCCTATAAGGCCATCCAATAATCTCTCCCTCGCAACACATACACATACATTCTGTTGGTTCCTTATCTAGAGAACCCTGCCTCATACAACCATCCCTTCCACAGGGCTCTGGAACCACTGTTAGACCAGTGACTGACTGAAACACTCAGCGCTGTCCCTTGTCATGTTGACACATGAGATGGTCCCAGCGCCACCAGGAACGGTCCTGACGTGGCCTGGTGCTGTGTCCTCCTCTCACACGTCTATTTCTACCTGATCAGATGTCCACAGACCAGCACGATGAGGGCCTTCCCACACCACTCCGCAGGATCCAGGTTGCTGGGTGCACAAGTAATCAACACAGAGCTGTCCCCTCCATGATGAGGACCCCAGGGAGGTAGAGGGTCACAGTGCTTCTGTGCTTCTTGCCCACTGCATCAGAACCACTGGGGATTAGAACTCAGGCTCCTGGACCCACCATGCCCAGAATTAGAATAGCTGTACCTGGGGTGACTTCTGAGGTATGTCAGATTCCAGGAGAGGACGATTCCATTCATTCTGAGTCAGTAAAGTGCTTGGGGTTGTACCAGCTGCCGGATCTCTCTCCAGCAGGGCTGAAATGTATTGTTTTAGGGTAATTTTCCTAGGATATTTATGCTTAATGATTCCCTTTAAGCCTTTCTCCCTTTAAATCCAATTTCACAGAGCTAAGTGAACGATCTGAGCTCATGTAATTATGTGGAAGTCAGCCTCTAATATTTTCTCCTTTGAGGTGGGTGCAGGTGAGAAATAGCGAGAGGAACACTCCACCCCATTCAGCAGGTGGCCCTCTGTGGCTAGGGCTTCTGTTGAAGACCAGTGCGTTGGAGAAGGTAGCATGTCCTCATTGCAGCTCCCCTGGGGGATGACCCCAAGGCCTCTTCTTTGCGGATGCTCGCTGCCCTATCTGTTCAAAGCTCCCTAGTGTGAGCACTTCGGCAAGTGAGTCCCCTTGCTCTGGTTAGAGGGTTCAGCCATTGATTTCTATGGAACAGGCACTTAGGATACACTTATTAAATGTAAGTTCTGAGCTGTAGTCTAAGGGAAGATGGAGAAATGGGCACAGATGCCGCTAAAATGAAGCCCCTGAACTCTGAGAGCTGCCAATTTGTTGGGAGAGATATCACCGAACAGCTCATTATGGAGGAGCTGTGGAGTCAGTGCTAACACTGGCCTGTAGATAAAGGAGGGATGGGTGACTCCTCTGGGGGAGGGGAAGTGTTGAGGCAGCACTGAAGTCAGATGGCATCTTACAGGGGACAGTAGGAGAGAGAGTGTGTGCATGGAAGATGTGGGTCTCCATATTCTGCTGATCTGAAGTCACTGAAGGCTGTCCTTCAGTATGCAGAGCCCAAGGCGAGTAAAGAACACTGCTCAGTGTGTGTCCAGTCATGTTACCCCAAAGATGTTAGTTCTGACACAGAGGTGGTCAAGGCATGGCTGTTATGGAGGGCTAGAACCAGTCCAAGATAACTAGCCTCCCAACCTGTAACACCAGGCAATGGTCTCAGCTGTAATAAGGAGGCACATCATGCTCACCCACTAGCTCCAAAAAAAGTCATGCTCCCAAACCCAGATAAGTTACCTCCTAATGGCATTTGAAACTCAGGTGACCTCAAATGCTCCATGGATGCTGCTCAGGTCATCAGAACAGGAAGTCCCAGAGGCCACCAAAAGCAGCAGTGTGAAGAAGGGCTACTCCTCTAGAGCAGTGGTTCTCAACCTGTGGGTCTCCACCCCTTTGGGGGTGTCAAACAACCTTTTCACAGGGGTAGCCAAAGACCATCAGGTAAACACAGATAGTAACATTATGATTAATAACAGCAGCAAAGTTACAGTTATGGAGTATCAACAAAAATAGTCCTATGGCTGGTGGTCACCACAGCATGAGGAACTACTGTATTAAAGGGTCACAGCATTAGGAAGGTTGAGAACTACTGCTCTAGAGCAAGGGCATGGAGAGAGTCTTTACCATTCTGCACACGTGTGCTGACAGTTACAATAGTAATGCCTATAGATCGCCTCTGGTTTCTGGATGCCAGAAGGGCCTGCTTTCTTTGGTCAGAGCCCTCTCTTCCTGAAACCTTCATGGTGGCCTTTTTGTGGTCAAATTCACTTGTTTGTGTCCTACATCCTATGAGGGTATGAGGTATGTTAACACATAGACATACAAACCACATAACCCAGAAGAGGGCTCTCTACAAAGTAGCCTAGCCATAGCAAACTTCACAGAAATGCATTTTGAGATAAGACTTTGAGTAATCTAAGCTAGTAATGGGTTTGAACTTCTGATCCTCCTGCCTCCACATCTAGAGTGCTGGGATGACAGGCATATGATACTTTGCCCAGTTTTATGTGGTGCTGGGATCAAACACAGGGCTTTTTTACAGGCAAGCACTCGGCCAATTGCTGCATCTCCAGCTAGAAATGCATTTCTGCAACACCAGCAAGCAGAATGCTCTCAGTGTGGCTAGCTTGACAACTTTGTACATTGTGCTGTGAATGAGAACTCCTGGGGAAAAGCTATGTCTACAGACTGACTAATTGGAACCACAGTACTGTGATGGAATGTTACAGGTCTGAAGGCTAGTTATCTTATCTTGGGCTAGTTCTAACCTCAGAACAGCCATGCCTTGCCCAGCTCTATGTCAGAACTAACATCCTGTGACTAATGGATAGAAACCTTTGAAATCTATAATGTCATCAGGTAATATTTTAGACCCATGGAAAAACTTTCCCCATCTTGCTATAACCACCTGTTTGATGTACTCAACAATGCATTTTAAATTTTCTTTGATTTATGACTTTCTTTGTAATGTAAAGCTATAAAACTTCATGCAACTACTTCCATGTTGGAACATGGATTTTGGGGTAAATAAACCTGTGTTTCTAGCTCACAGTCAGCTAAAATGGCTCCAGGATCAACTATCTCTTGTTCTCTTTAAAGTGAGAGCTGTGCCTTTTGCATCAACAGTATAGTATGTTCCAGGTATTTGCCTCAGCCAGGGCTGAGCGAGTCTGAATATGGCAGCCGTGTTACTATTTCAGTTAAGACTGGGTTGTGAAGAAGAAGAATTCAACCAAAACCTACAATTAAGTGCATCAGCTTATGTGATATACAAGTGTGGCAGCTGATCTGGCCTCCCGGCTCTACTTCTTCCTGTGTTGTTTGAATCTGAGGTGGGTTCTTTGTAAGTGGTAGTTAGACTCGTCAGTGACAGCTCTTAGTTCCCATTGTCTTCATCACTTCCAGTTCCAAGTATCCATTACCAACTATTATAGGAGGACTCTGACTTGGTTGCTTGAATCACATGACCAACACGTGACCGACCACTCACTGTCATCAGGCATCCCGGATGATGTTCATAGGCACCCATAGAGCAGGAAAGAAGGCCCATTTTACAAAAGAAGAGTGTCAGGTAGATGACTCATGACCATTGAGATGTCTGTCTGGTTCTGTCTTCAGAAGTAGCAGGTGCCTTTGATATTGGAGATAGGATGAGGACATTTTACCTAACTGTAGGGTCTGGTAATCTTTACTCTGCCACCCTCCATTGCAAAGCATTTTCTGATCTCCCCATAGGTTCCAGTTCTGCAGGACACCTGTGTAGATGTATCCAACAGTCTTATTAAATAAGAAACACAGAAACAATGTAAAAGAGAAAGCCAAGAGGTCAGAGCTCAGAGCTAAAATCTCACCCTTCCTCCTGCGGTGTCCCAGCTTCCCGAAAGAGAGCTATATTCTGTCTGTTCGTCTTTTTATAGTATTTTGTTCTGCCTTCTCATTGGTTGTAAACCCAAACACGTGACTGCCTCGTCACTGTCTGAATGTACAGGCCCCTAGGTCTTAAAGGCATATGTCTCCAATGCTGGCTGTATCCCTGAACACACAGAGATCTATGGGATTAAAGGCGTGTGCCACCACCGCCACACTCTTGCTATGGCTCTAATAGCTCTGACCCCCAGGCAACTTTATTTATTAACATACAATCAAAATCACATTTCAGTATAATTAGATTACCACCACACACCTGCCTCATAGAGGAGAGGGTTTCCTTCTTCAGGTCAGGGCTGGCTCTGAACAGGGCAGGGTGGGAAGGCACTCTTCGTCATTGTTTTCAAATTGATTTCTCAGCTCCATTCTGTTAACCTAAAGTACCCCGTGGGACATTGAATAATGCCCACCAGAGTGTTCCATCTACCTGCTTAATTTCCACTGGAGAGATTTATGTGTGAGGTTGGGCAGATTATTACCCTTGTGTGGGCCCTCAGCAGTATTTGTGAATGAAGATTGATTACATGGGCAGCCACCTACACAAAGTGCTTAAAAGTCATTAATTCGTGGTTAGCTTTAATTCGTTTGATGGATATCATCAAACAAAACCTGGAAGGGGCTCTCTGCAGCTTTCAGGGAGGGTGGGGAGAGGGCAGGTCACTCCCGGCACCTTCCTAGGATGGATCACCTGGAGAGGGCTTCCTCAGATGTGGTACTCTGGATGTGGTACTCCATACAACCTGTAACCTGAGCACTGGAGGAATGGGCTTAATTGAAGTTGCCCAGATAATGTGATGCACATTGTAGGGATGAGGCCCAAGACTCTACATCTTAAGACAGGCTTTCCTGCTCTTTTTTTTATGTCCCCTGAAGTCTGTCCTTGAGGTTCCATAATGCTGCTGCTCCATGTGTGTTGGTTTTTACAGAGCTCTTACCCTGTGAGGAAAAGTCACAAAACATGACAGAATCCACTAACAAGAGTTTTATTAAGATAAGGAAAGAGGGACAGATGTGCACAGGCCTGCAGAAAGACATGTGTGTGAAGGGGGCTGGGAAATCATGCCGGCTTATAAAGGCTGGGCTGAGCCTGCGCACATAGGCATATGTAGGCATGCACATAGATCACGTGGTGTGCTTTATGCAACCACGTAAAGCCAAGGGGTCCTGGGTTAAGCAAGATGTTTGACCTGGAAATGACTGGGCAGAAATGACTAGGTGTCCTACTGGGTATGCATGACCCACGGGGTCATGGGTCATGCAGGACATTTTGACCCGGAAATGACTAGGCAGAAGTGACTAGGTCCCGCCGGACATGTGTGTGTGTGACCATGCTCAACTGTGGGGGCATGTTGGGAATTTATATCAATGTGACAATCTTATAACAGGGCAAAGTGCAATAGACTCTGGCAGGAAGCTATGTGTGACTCACTAAGAAGTTGGTTTGTGAGTCAGGGAGGTGGCCCAATAGAGAAGGGCACAAGCTTAACAATTTGAACTTGACTTCCAGAACCCACGTAGTAGAAAAATGACTTCATTAAGCTACCTCTGACCTCCACATAAGTGTTGTGGCACATGCGTGTTCACTCCCCCATCCTCACATACACATGAAAGAAACCAACCTTTAGAAATGTCCTTTTAAAAAGTCGTTTAGCTGGGTTCAGAGCCAGGTAGCTGCAAAACCAATAATGAAGACCAGGGAAGATTGTGTGTAATCATATCTAATCACACTGTAAGATTGGCCAAGCCCTGTTGGGGGTTGACTCTGTAACTGAGGTAGTTTAAACTTTGCTGTACTGTAGGGTCATCAAATAAGGGGAGGAGCCCTAAACCTTAGCATTAATTAAAACTGTGCTTCACAGGTTTGTGGGTGGATGAGAATCCCTCAGAGGGCTTTTTTAAAACCGAGATAATGGGCTAGGGCATGCTTCCAAAGGTCCTGATTCACAGGTCTGGGAGGAGACCAAGATTTGTTATTTCTACAAACCTTATGGGCGCCATAGGCTACCTTCCCCAGGTCACCTTCAGAGTGTTAGAGTAGATGGCCAACCTTCCTTCCACATCACCTCAGGACAGGATGGGTTTGTCTATCTTTCTGGAGCTCTGCTGGGGTCAGCAAAAGGATATAGTCATTCTCACTTCCTGCCTCTAGCTACACACAGCACTGTACTCATTTAAACCCAGAGCATTTTTAGTCCTTCCACGTCACAACCTTAAGGCTAAACAACCAGTCCAGGTGTGTGTGTGTGGTGGGGGGACATGTGATCTCTGAGGAAGAGAACAGAGCTCCTGATCCTGGGTAGGATGCTCTTTGGTGGGGGGAGGGGTAGAAAAGAAAAAAAATCTTCTGTCCTCTATGTCCCCTGGCTGGAACCCTAGAGGTTAAACTGACAAAAGACATTAACAAGAGCAAAACACATCCTATTAACATATGCTTTATGTATATTGTCAGGAAACTGTCAAGGGTGGGTAATGCTAAGAGTGGTTAAAAGTTGGGCCTTATGGTGGTTTGAATAGAAATGGCCCCCATAGACTCATAGATTTGAATACTTGGTCACCAGGGAGTGCTACTATTTGGAAGGATTAAGAGGTGTGGCCTTGTTGAAAGAAGTGTGTCCTGGGGGGTGGGCTTTGATGTCTCAGAAAGCCCATGCCAAGCCCAGAATCTCTCTCTTCCTGTTGCCTGCAGATCCGGATGTAGAATTCTCTGTTCCTTCTCCAGCACCATGTCTGCCTGCACGCTGCCATGCTTCCCACTATGACGACAATGGACTAAACCTCTGAAACTGTAGGCCATCCACAATTAAATGCTTTTCTTTAGAAGAGTTGTGTGTCATGGCATCTCTTCACAGCACTAGAACAGTAACTAAGACAGGCCTTATAAAACAGCACCTAACAAAGAATAAGAAGTTTATAGAAGGGCACAACAGAAAAGTTGTTCAGACTTCCAAGGGTGGCAGACTATAAGAAGGTCAATATGTAGGCAGACTGATGGGGATGGAAGTCATATTATGAGGTTTGCTATGGAGACTCAGTGCTGTCTCCGGGCTGGTAAGAGCCTAGGGTCATCTCAGGAGGTTAAGAATCAGAACAGCCATTCTTCAGTTGAAGGTCATCTAGGTTGTTTCCAGGTTCTGGCTATTACAAATAATGCTGCTATGAACATAGTTGAGCATGTGTCCTTGTGGTATGATTGAGCATTCCTTGGGTATATGCCCAAGAGTGCTATCGCTGGGTCTTGAGGGAGGTTGATTCCTAATTTTCTAAGAAAGCACCATATTGATTTCCAAAGTGGCTGTACAAGTTTGCATTCCCACCAACAGTGGAGGAGTGTTCCCCTTGCTCCACATCCTCTCCAACATAGGCTGTCTTCAGTGTTTTTGATCTTAGCCATTCTGATGGGTGTAAGATAGTATTTCAGAGTTGTTTTGATTTGCATTTCCCTGATGACTAAGGATGCTGAGCAATTCCTTAAATGTCTTTCAGCCATTTGAGCTTCTTCTGTTGAGAATTCTCTGTTTAGCTCTATAGCCCATTTTTTAATCGGATGTTGGGTATTTTGGTGTCTAATTTCTTGAGTTCTTTATATGTTCTGAATATCAACCCTCTGTCAGATGTGGGGTTGGTGAAGATCTTTTTCCATTCTATAGACTGTCATGAAGAATGGGTAAATAAAATGTGGTACATATACACAATGGAGTACTACTTAGCAGAGAAAAGCAATGGCATCATGAGGTTTGCAGGCAAATGGATGGAACTAGAAAAAATCATCCTGAGTGAGGTAACCCAGACTCAGAAAAACAAACATGGTATGTATTCACTCATAAGTGGATACTAGTTGCAAAGGATAACCAGACTGCAACTCACAACTCCAGGGAGGCTACCTAGTAAAGATGACCCTAAGAAAGACACAGGGATCACCCAACCACAGAGAAATGGATGAGATCTACATGAGCAAACTAGATGTGAGGTGGGGTAATGGAGGGCAAGGGTGGGGGAAAGAGAGCTTAGGGGAGCGGGAGATCCCAGCTGGATAAGGAGCAGAGTGGGAGAATGAGGAGGGAGATACCATGATGAATGAAGACCCCAGGGGAATAGGAAGAAGCAGAGTGCTAGAGAGGTCCCCAGAAATCCACAAAGATACCTCCATTGTAGACTACTGGCAATGGTCGAGAGAGTGCCTGAGCTGACCTGCTCTGGTGATTGGTTGGCCGAACACACTAACTGTCATGACAGAACTCTCATCCAGTGTCTGATGGGAGCAGATGTAGAGATCCACGGCTGAGCCCCAGGTGGAGCTCCGCGAGTCCAATCGGTGAGAGAGGAGGGATTGTATGAGCGAGAATTGTTGAGACCATGATTGGAAAAAGCTCAGGGACAAATAGCCAAACTAGTGGAAACGCATGAACTGTGAACCAATGGCTGAGGAGCCCCCATGGAACTGGACCAGGCCCTCTGGATAAGTGGACAGTTGATTAGTTTGAACTGTTTGGGAGACCCCCAGGCAGTGGGACCGAGACCTGCCCTTGGTGCATGGGCTGGCTTTTTGGAACCTAGGGCCTATGCTGAGACACCTTGCTCAGACTTGGTGCAGGGAAGAGGGCACTGGACCTGCCTCGGCTGAGTCTACCAGACTGGGCTGACTCCCTAGGGGAGACCTTGCCTTGGAGGAGGTGGGAATTGGGGGTGGATTTGGGGGGAGGGCTTTGGGGATGGGAGGAGGGAGCATGGGGGAATCCGTGGCTGATATGTGAAATTAAGTTAATTATAAAATAAAAATATTTTTAAAAAAAGAATCAGAATAGCCTTGAAGCCAATGTGAGAAGCACAGAGGGCTTTTGTAGGATCTACTTTTCCTACAGTGTCTCCAGCTGTAGAGAATCTTCCTGCTAAAGTGATTCTTGGGGTGATACATGTGCAGGTGCTCCTCCAAGATAGGCTTGCTCCCCACCCCTTATATCTGCCTGCTGTTCGCCCCTATTTCTGAACCTCCTGGTTTCTTTGTTTGGAACTCCTTGTGACTAGAAATAATAGCATCTCCTCTTAAGATGAGCAGTCACAGCCACTGCAGTCCACTTGTCCTTTGTGTCTAGGCTGGGTGTCTGGAGCAGATGGGCTAAGAGCACCAATGTGTATAACAGAGCTCACACTCTGAGGTCTTTTGACCTTGGAGCATCTCAACAGTTACTTGAGGGAAGGACTTTGTGTGTTCTGCCGTGTGTGTGTGTGTGTGTGTGTGTGTGTGTGTGTGTGTGTGTGTGTCTTAACATTAACTCATTTCTCTACTTTTACACAGGCTTTTGGATGCAGCATCATAATCCTTTCAACATAATACCAAAGGAGTCAAATTTTGATTTTGATGTTTCTTTGTGCTAAGATTCTTTATAAGCTGGGTCTACTAAAGCACTCTTCACTTAGGGAGTCCCTGGTGTTCAGGGAGGGGAGGGAGCTTGCCGAAGGCACTGATCGGAGTCTGGAAATCAGAGCACTACAGTTGAAAGCCCAGGGTTGTCTTTGTTCTTGCTCTAGTAAATGGTCAGGGATTGTTGTTGTTTAATGGTTCGACTGTTGTTGTTTTGATATTGTCTAGAAAGCTTGGAACTGGATTATAATTTTAGTAGCAAAAATAGAACTTGGATGGAATATAATCTTTTCTCCTGTATGCCTGGAGATTCCTGAAGGATTAAGCAAGCCACAAGGAATATGGAGAGCCATGTGGACAGCCATCACTGTGATGTGGAGAGGCTTTGAGGGCTCCCGGGTCAGAAGCTTGACCCTCGGTATGCTGATGTAAGAGGTTGTGGAACCCTGAGGAAGTGTGTCTTAGTGAAGGCTGTTAGGTCCCTGGGGACGTTGCCCTTGAAGGGACTGATATGTGTCTCTCTGAGTATCACAAGAAAAGGCTGTCATAAAAGAACATTCTGGCTCCTCCCCTCCCCGTCTTTTTTGTTGATGTTCTTTCCTATGTGCTCTCACTATGATTTCACTGTCATGACATGAGGTAGTCAAAGGCTCTCTTACCAGAGAGCAGATTGGTGGGCCTGCCTAACCGTGAACTGGCCATCTATACCCCTGTGAACCTGTCTTTTTCTATCAAGCATCCACTCTTGGGTGTTTTGTCATTACAATAGAGAATAGACCAATGCAGCCATTGTGAAACAGTGAATCTAAGAACCAGGCACCTTTTAACTTCTTAGAATGATATACAGATTGTCAGTTATAACTGAGATTTCTAGGTATTGCTTTACTGGCTTCATTGAATGGGGGTGGGGAGAGACAGAATAGCTTAATTTGAAAATAATAAAAATAGCCTGATGCTTTGTTAACCATCATCCCCGACACCATCCTGATGTACTAACAAGCCCCAGTGGATGCTGCTGCTCCCATCTCCATTAAAGCTATGGTTCTCACATTAGGAAACGTACTTCTTATCACCATTAACCAAAAGGCATGCAATGTTGTTTCCAAAATTGTACAATGGCTGCATCCAACAAAAGAATCAGAGGCCTGTGAGGGAATTTTCATTCTTGTGTGGTCCTTGGGTTCATGTTGTCACACAAAATGCCACTGTGTATATTCCTGAGTATTTCTACATAGACAGCAGGAGAGAGATCTGAGGCTGAAGGCAGTGGGGGTGATATCACCTGGAGGGAGCAGGACATTATAGTTGGGATCCCGCCACAAGCCTGATCTTTGCTCTTCTATTCCCACCATGATACTTAATCTCTTGTCCCAGTCTCTCTACTTCTCTTTCCATAGCTTTTCTTTGCCAACCCCTCAAGTGGGATTTATTTATGACTCTAACAATGTGGTATAGAACCTGAAGTCACAGCCCAGACAAGGTGGGAATCCTGTAGCTCTCCATAGTGTTTGCACAGTCTGTCTGTATATTATTCCTACTTTGGGCATTTCAGCCTTTACTTTGAAAAAGGTTTTGGATTAATTTAAACCTTGGGGATAATGAGTCTATAAAACACATCTGTTGCTTTTGGTTGAAAGTACTAGGAAGAGAAACTGGGAAATGGGGTAGAAATGTTCTGGAAAATTACCTCAAAGAGGATCTGTTAGAAACCCTGTGGCAGGGGTGTGGTGGAGAGATGGCGTAGTGGTCAAGAACACTGACTGCTTTTGCAGAAAACTCGGGTTCAATTCCCAGCACCTACATGTGTAGCTGGAGAGTTTTCTCTCCAGGTCCTGCCAAGCCCCGGCAGTCTGACAGCCCACTTATAAAATAAACACACAGACGCTTATATTATTTAAACTGTTTGGCCTAATAGCTCAGGCTTCTTGTTAACTGTTTTTAAATCTTAAATTAATTCATTTCTATAAATCTATACCTTGCCACATGGCTCATGGCTTACCAGCATCTTTACATATTGCTTGTCATGATGGTGGCTGGCAGTGTCTCCCTCCTGGCTGTATCCTTGAACACACAGAGATCCGCCTGGCGCTGCTTCCCAAGAGCTGGGATTAAAGGTGTGCACCACCACCGCCCAGTTTCTGCTATGGCTTGCTATTAGCTCTGACCCCCAGAGCTAATGACCCCCATGTTATTTACTAACATACAAATAAAATCACATTTCAGTACAAAAAAGGAGAAAGATTATAACTAACATAAGGAAAACTATATACAAAAGTACAATAACTATATACCATATATACAAGCAATAAACACCTAAACAATGTCTAGTCCATTTGTATTTGACAAATTCAGAGAAAATAATTCCATTATCTATCCTATTTTGGTAAGTCCAAAATGTACCTAATTCACTTTCTATCCTAATTAATATTCAACTATAACTAACTAATCTTCAACTCCCTCAGAGACCCAAGAAGGAAATAATATTACCTAATAAAAAATAAAAACAGGAAGTGCATGCAAGCAGCTTCCAAAAAAAAAAAAAAATGTGAGTTGACAGAAACAGCCAGCTGCCTGGACAGTCACCTGAGGTTTCTCTGCAGTGTTGGGGCATCATCTTCAGCCTATAGGCTTAGTGTGTCTGACGGACTCATTTGTGAAGTAGGATGTACACAAGGTCAATAGTTTGACCTCACATTGGGTGAGAGCAGTCCATGTACCAGAAACACTTGAATTCCACTAGTGTCATGTCATGATTCAGGATTTTAAATTCTGGAAATTGTTGATGTTTTTTGAATTCAGCTGTCCATTCTTCTTGGCTGTGTGTGTGTGTGTGTGTGTGTGTGTGTGTGTGTGTGTGTGTCTTCATCTCAGCATCCCATTCTTCTCCATATCCTTCTATTAAATGCCAGGCTACTATTGCGAGGTGTGAGTTTAGTTACTCTTCAAAAATAACTGTTTCAGCTGCCGTTCCACTGTTCATCAGAAGCCATTGGCCCACTGCCTGTTTTTACTTTTTATTAAAATAGAAAAGGGGAAATATGGTGATATTTTATTTGTACTGAAATGTGAATTTATTTGTATGTTAATAAATAAGTGGCCTGGGGGTCAGAGCTAATAGCAAGCCATAGCAGAAACTGGGCGGTGGTGGTGCACACCTTTAATCCCAGCTCTTGGGAGACAGAGCCAGGCAAATCTCTGTGTATTCAAGGACACAGCCAGGAGGGAGACACTGCCAGCCACCACCATGACAAGCAACATGTAAAGATGCCGGTAAGCCATGAGCCACGTGGCAAGGTATAGATTTATAGAAATGGATTAATTTAAGATATAAGAACAGTTAGCAAGAAGCCTGAGCCATCAGGCCAAACAGTTTAAATAATATAAGCGTCTGTGTGTTCATTTTATAAGTGGGCTGTTGGACTGCTGGGGTTTGGTGGGACCTGGAGAGAAAACTCTCCAGCTACATACATGGCAGCTCACAACCACCTGCAACTCCAGATCCAGAGAAAACGGTGCCTCTTATGGCCTCCACAGGCACCAGCACACATGTGCTTCATATAAATTCACCAAGGCATGCTAGTGTGCTCTCTCTCTCTCTCTCTCTCTCTCTCTCTCTCTCTCTCTTTCTCTCTCTCTCTCTCTCACACACACACACACACCACACACACACACACACACACACCACACACACACACACACACATACACACACACACACACACACACAAATATTAAAAAGAACTCTACAGGGATATTGGATTTTATTTCCCAATGGAACTTTGGAATAAGATAAGTGAGAGATAAAAAATAATCTTCTTTTATAAGAAAATAAAATTTCTATTTTTTATTTATTCTTAGTTTTCAATAAAGTGCTATTTTAATGCTACATATAATTGCTATATAGTACATACTACAAATATAATTTTATATATACATGCATACATTGCTGAGAGAGCAATGGGGGAAATTTTCACAATAAGACAAAATTTTACATAATTAAGATTTTAAATTCACACATTGGAAAGCAGGATCAATAACTATAAGTGGATTCTTCATTTAGGTTTTAATAAATTAGAACGAATTTAGAATTAAGATTGTGAAGCCATGTTTTTGTTTCTTCCTCTAAGATTAAGTTCAGCCTTTCTCTGACCTGAGCACCACATAAACCTAGAATACATGCACTCATTCATGCCTTTCAAACTGTTCCCACTTGTCCCAGCCTTGAGACTCTCCTCCATTCTGAGTCCTGAAGACCCTGATGACTTCCTTCTCGGTGTCACAGATGAGGAGACAGTAGTCCAGAGAGCCCAATGGCTTGTTCAGCATCAGCAGCTGTGGCAGGAAGGCTGCACACCGAATTCAAATCTGTGCTCAGTTTGCCTGTCAGTAATGAGTGTGTCCCATGGCCAGAGACATTAGAAACTCTCTACAGCAGGGGAAGCTCAGGGTAATTAGACTGTGTGACACTGTGAGATTGGCCACCAAATGCAGTACACTGCTTCTCCGAGGACAATGTTCCCTAGCCCTGGGGAATGAAGATAAATGGAGCTAATGAGATAGAGAATGGAGGGAATTAAGACTCAGAAGACAGAGGGCCAGAAAGGGGGAGTCCAGAGGACCAATGTCTTGGGAGATATGAGTAATCTAGTGTGTCTCTTTTTTATAGTTCAAAACTTTAGTATCTAAATTTTTGACTGATATATAAAATAAATTTTAAAATGTGACTTTCCCTATCTCTTCTTCCCTTCCTCCCCTCAGTCTCTAGTAACCACCACCCTACTCTGGACTTTTATGAAATCAATATTTTTAGATTCCACATGTGAGTGAGGTCATGTGGTACTTGCCTTTTGGTGCCCAGTATATTTTACTTAACATATGTAAGTTCCATCCAAGTCATTTTTTGTGTGTGTGTGGGTGATTGAATGGTATCTAATTATGTGTACCACGCTTTCTTTACTCAGTAGAGGGACACTTACATGGTTTCCATTTCTTGGCTATTGGGAGTAATACTACAAGGAATACGCAGAGTGTTCGTGCTGAGTAGTCATGGTGGCCTGCCTGTAATTCCAGACTTAGAATGCAGAAATGGGGATCCCAGGGAGAGCTGGCTAGTGAGACCAGCTGTATTGGTGAGACCAGCTGTATTGGTGAGCTTTGGGTTTGGTTGAGAGACTCTGCCTCAGTGAATGAAGTGGAAGAGCAACTGAGGATGACATCCTGATGTCAACTTCAGGCTTCTGTATGTGTATACATGTGTGCCCACACAGATAAAACACACACACACACACACACACACACACACACACACACACACACACACACCAATGGGAAAAGAAAAAGAAAACACAAGCACATGCTGATTTTCTCCCTTTGGGCACACCTGGGGGTGAGGTTGTTTGATGTTTGGGTGACTCCTTTTGTTGTTGTGACAAAGTAAAAAGCAATTCAAGTAAGGAAGGGCTCACTTAGTCTTATAGTCTAAGGGTGCTGTCCATCATGGCAAGGGAGTTCCCGTAGCAGCAGGAGAGGGAGGCAGCTGGGCATGCCCCATGCACAGTCAAGAAACAGTGAGATGAATGACAGGGCTCAACTCACTTTCTCCTTCTCCCTCAGTCCTGAATGACAGCCTGTGGAATGATGCCATTCATGTTTAAAGTATGCCTTCTTATCAGCTCCATTAACACAGTCTAGAAACTTCATTAATGTTCCCGGAGATTCATCCCCTATAGGGTTCTAGATCCTGCCAAGGTGACAATCAACATTAACCACCACACATGGAGTTCTACTTTGTCGTCTTCAAGAAACCATCATACTGTTCTCCATAATGGTTTCACTAGATGACATTCCTAGTGTGGCTCTTAACCCAGGTTTTGTGTCTATTGATCACTTTCTTCATCTTAAGATGGCTTTGTGACTGGAATCTCCTTTTGTTTTGTCACCATCTCAAGCTGTACAGTGGAACTGGAAATTCTGAAAAATTAATTCCCTTACTAACTTAAAGAATGCCAATTCTCCTGGAACCAAGCTACACGGCTTAGACTCTTGTTCCGAATGCACCATGCTGTCAGTGAGGAAAGGGATCTCTTTGCAGAGTTTCAGTTCAGTCTTGCACTATTTACTTGGACATAAATAGGCAAAAATCAATCCAAGAAGAATATTGGCCAACTTAAATCTGTTCTTCTCATTAGCCACACACTTTGAAGAATATGTATTTACTGATTGTTTTCTGACAGAACCACAAAAGACTCAGAAATGATATTTCCAAGTTGTAATAAAACCACCGTCAGATTTCTGGTTCAATCTTCCCTGAGCAGCAAGCGATAACATGCAAAGATTGGTGTGTGCAGTTTTGGAGGTGGCTGTGCTCGAATGATTAATGGTTTGGTCTTGAATTGAATTGGGAAAGAGGTATAAGGCAGGATCAATTAAGAGTGAGCTTAGACTTCATCACCACGAGCAATCAGTAAATTCACTGTTGTTCTCTGAATGCATATGAAGGGACGGGAGGGGGAAGTGTAAGAAAGGAATGATGTGGGCCAGCTGCCTACCTGTGCACAAAGGAGCTTGCCATGGCCTTGGTGTCCATTTGAAGTAATACTTCAGCACAAGCTATTGGTCTTATTAGAAGCTTCATTTATTTTTCTGGTGACAAAGCCATATATCCATGCTGCTAAAGTGCTCAGAGCTGGGGAGATGGCTCAGCATGTCAGCTTGGTGACTGGAGTTAGGATCTGTAGCCCTCAGGTAAATGCCAGGCAAGTATAGCAGCCTGCCTGTAATCTGAGTGCACTAGAGGTGGAGGTGGATCCCTGGAGCAAGCTGGCTATCTAGATCAGCTGGACAAGCAAACTCTGGGTTCAAGTGAACCCTGACTCGATATATAAGGCGGGGAGCAAGATAAGAGGATACCTAGTATCAGTTTCTGGTCTCTACGTGCATACATACACATACATGTACACCTACATACACATGCACACTCACACACATATGAACACGCATAAACACATTCACACATATCACACATAAACACTTTTCAAAAAGGATGACTAAATGCAGATCAGTCCTCTTTAAAAAAATTCTCATGCAAGGAATGCTGAGAATTTTCTAGAACCACCATCCCCACCCCTCTCAGAGGAAAGCACCATTAAGTAGGATGTTCTTAGTGTAGTTCTCAAACTATCAACAGAGAAAAGCTCAAGTACTATACTGGGAGCATGACTGGTAACTTCATCTCTCCATGCATTAAAACCAAACAAAGTCAACCCACCGGGGCTTGGCTTGCCTCTCTGTCCAGCTATGTCCCGGGAAAGCACTGATCTTCCTTCCTATCTGCTGGCCTCTCGTTAGGGCCTTTTGAGAATGGCACAAGAGCATTTTATCACGGTTAGTGTAATTCCCAACTGGAGTCATTTAAAAATTCTGGGCAGGAATTTTCAGATGGGAAGCCCGGTCAAGAGCCAACTTGTTCTGTTGTGTCTGGTGCCCTGTGATTTGTTTTCCTGCCCAGGGGAACCCAGCCATGGAAGAGATGCAAATTTGTCATTTGGAATCAGAGCAGAGTCCAGGTTTCTTGACCTCACTCAGTAAGTCTGTTTCCTTATCTACATTAAGAAAAATCTGAGATTAATTAAATTTAACACTGTTTGCTTGAGCAACAAAAGGCTCTCGAACCAGGCAGCATTCCAGACCAAAGTTGGCTCAGAATGACCTCCCCTGCCATGTGTGCAGGTTATACTTGTAGCTAGAGAAAAGAAGGTGGCAGAGAAAACAACCTGATTAACTCCAGGCCGCACCGGCCTTACCTGCTTTTGGTGTGGGCAATCTGCAGCCAAGACTGACGGAAGTGCTTTTGCTACGCTAGGCCGAGAGTCAGGCATCTCAGAGAAGAATGGTTGCAATCTGATTATACGCAAAGTTAAGTTTTAGTGAGTGATGTGCAGAATCAATCTGGGTCAAATTTTATCACCCATGTATGGAAACAGACTGGGGGAGGGGGGAGGGAATCGATCAGTTTGATGTCTGTAAATGGAGGTGCTAATAGATCCTACTACATCATAAAGTGGCCCTTGTGAGGATCCGTAGGTTTGTACTTAGCACCTGCCATGTTGTAAACTCCTGTCAACTAGAGTTTGGACTTCCTTACTAGGCATGCGGACTTAGTGGAGACAGGGTGTCTGGCTGTCTACTTGCTATTGTCAGAGCATGGCTTATTGGAGCTGCAGCAGATATCTGGTGAGAGGTAGGTTTCTACCTGCTGCCATCACTGAGCTTACTGACCAGTGTCCATTGAGACCTCGGCAATACTCCAAACTAAAAAAAGAAGTTGGAGGGAAGAGAGTAGAGATAAGTCATTTTCCAGCCTTCTTATGTACAACCCTAGTGGGAGAGGCCAAGCTTGCCGGCAAGACCAAGAAGTGACCGCTGAGAAGAGGTTCCATCACTAGGGAGAGAGAGAGAGAGAGAGAGAGAGAGAGAGAGAGAGAGAGAGAGAGAGAGAGAGAGAGAGAGAGAGAGAGAGACTGTGGAGTGGAGAAGATCTGTGGGAGGCTATCTTTCTGTCTGAGGAGAGCTGGAGTGTGCTGTTGACTGGCAGGCAGTCACTCAAGAAGAGGAACTAGACACCTGTCTTGGGGAGAAGAAGGCATCTGCCATCACGGGGGGTGGGGTGGTGGTGGTGGTGGTGGTGGTGGTGGTGGTGGTGGTGGTGGTGGTCAGTCTTCACCTTGCCTGACCACGGTGCCCTCTGGAAGTAACGGCTTTTGCTCCTATTCTTGCTTCTGCCCTCTGGAATGATAAGCAGTTCTCCTCTGACCAACCTGACACCAGAAGGATCCAACTGTGAGAAGGTGTCCTAGGACATGTGATCCCAGCTCAGCCCAAATCACTCTGTCCATGAATCACTGATTCCTTATGTCTACTGGAATAAAACCAACAGGGTCCTTAAGTTAAGGAGATGATAATGCATCCTGTGGCTTTTTGCCAGGATGTTCAGGATGGGCTTCAGCAGCCAACTCTTCCCCGTTAGATGGCTCCACCTATAAACAGAGGCCCCGCTGCCCCACACAGACACAGGAGGCATCCACCATGTCTGGCCAATGTCTCCCAACATAACAATACTGAAGCTTATTAGCTGTTGTAACAGGCAAGGTCTCCTGGGACTTCTCCAGTCTATAATTGGCTTTTACTGTTGTGGGTTCTGTAGTGTCTGAAATAATGAGGTGATATTTGGATCTGACATGGCACCATTAGTGGCCCAGTAATACAGATTATGAACATGCATTCTTGTACGGGAGAATAATAAATCAAGTGGAAAATACTTGAGAAATAACAAGGGTCATGTCCAAATACGTAATCTTTTGGTATAAATTAATACTAGCAATTAATAATTCATGGTCTTGTCCTCTGGGGGCTCACACTTCCCTTGCAAAAACTGTATTTCGTGGGCCATTGGAAAAACAAGCATGGTGAGTGTTTAGAAGTATAAAGACTGTGCCATGAACTGGGTTGAACTGGATGCTGATTAGCTCATCAGGAGTGGGAAGGAGGGTGCATACTAACCTAGCTTTCCAAAATGAAATTACCATGTGCACGGTTTTATATGCCCCTATACAATTCCAGCGATATTATGGTTCTTGGGGAAAAAAACTGTATAGCAATTTATAACAGTCATTAAGTTTCGGTGACTTATGAGTGGGCAGCATTCCTCACTCGAAACACAGCGTGCTATATATTTCACCACTTGCAGGAACAGCCGATGCAAATGTTGATCTCCGGCTATGGATTTTTTGTTGATGTTTTTTCTCTCTCCAATACTGAGTATTTATGAGAGTTTTCACAGTGCTGCTCATTATAAAATTCAGAACTTTTGGTAACACTGTTCACGGTCAGCAGGCGAGAGAGGAAGGGCAGGTTGAGAGATGTACTTGTGGGGAGCCTGCTGTCTGCCATGCTTTCCACACAAGTAGTTTCAGACATCACCTCGCTTACTGCCTCCCTGCCAAGCCAGTGTACCGTGTCAACCACCCAAAGATGGATGTGATCTCAAACGGTCTTCGAGAAAGCGGCATGTCTATCAAAGACAGGCCCTGAGGTGCAGGGGTGCAGGCTAGTGGTGGGGTGCTCCTTTAGAGTGTGTAAGGACCGGGGTTTAATCTATAGCACAAGGGGAAAAACAATCGGAGCTCTGCCTGTCCCTGCCTGCTTCCAACTGTCCCCAGGAGTCTCTATCTCTGTCCTTTTTCTCTTTGTTCACATTAAACCTCTCCTTCCTGTAAGTGTGTGTGTGTGGGGGGGTGGATTTTAATTTATTTTGTTTAATGTATATGGGTCTTTTGCCTATGTGCATGCCTGCATATTATGAATACGCAGTGCCTGCAGAGGCCAGAAGAGGGTGTCAGGTCCCCTGGATCTGGAGTTACAATTCTGAGCTGCCAAGTAGGTGGTGAGAACCAAACCTGGGTCCTGTAGAAGAGCAGCCAGTGCTCTTAACCACTGAGTCATCTCGCCAACCCCTCTCTGCTTTATTTCTTGAGACAGTCTCAGGGAACATGGAGCTCACCAGTTTGGCCAGAGTGTCTAGCCAGTCAGGCCCCAGGAATCTCCCTCCCCCTCCCTTCTCAACACTAGGACTGCAGCCATGGACTGCCATGCCCTGCTTTTTTATCTGGGTGTTGGGGATTGAAACGGGTCCTCATGGCTGTATGGCAAACCTTTTCCAACTGAGCCATCTCCATGGTTTCTACTGTATTTTCCCCCCAGAGAGATAATGCAGAAAAGAGAGCACAAATTTAGGAGAATTATCATAAACACTACCCAGCCTTCTGCAGACTTTTGTATACTCCTTTCTCATTTCTGCCTCTTGCCACGGTCACTCTCTCATCTAACAGCATGGTTTTGTTTGTCAACACCGAATGTTTTGTCTGAATGGGATTATGTGACTTCTTTCACTCAAGATGCTGCTTGTGGCTTCACCCTTACTGTGAACAGTTTATAAATTACTCATTCTTGTTGTTAGACACTATGTCATCAGATGTCCCTTCCACAGTTCGCTTAGTTATGCCACTACCAGTGGCCACTGGGAAGTTCCCAATTTAGTCTTGCTGTGGTGAACACTCAGGAATCTTCTGGACCTTGGCATCTGTTGAAACTATGCTTGACTTTCTGTTGGTTATACACTTAGAAACGTTGGCTTTCTGTGATCTTAATTATGAATTTTACCCATCCTCAATCATGTGAGAGCCCATCAGGATGAAAAGGAAGGTGGGTGGTGCCTAGTCTATATGCTAGAATGTGTAAGAGGATGTCACTTTATTGTTCAATTCAAACCTGATTTTAGCCCCAGGTAGAGAGAAATCCATTTAGTTCTTGTCAGAGCCCACTTCCAGCCTCATTGTCTGATGAAGACATAGGTGAAGGATCCCTGGGTTTGTAAGTTCTTCTCTGATGAGTTTAAGCCCCAGAGGGTTTTCTGTGTTATGCTTGGGACATAGACATTTTGGGAAGGCTGGGACCCTACCTCTGGGCCTTTGCTCTACTCTTCTGGGTCCTTCCTGGTATCTCTCTAAGAAGAGCTAGAACCCAAAGCTTTTCTTCACAGTCCAGAATGCTCTTATTTTTCATTCAGAAGACCACCAGGGCCTCCTCCTGCCTCTGTGAACTCAGGATTTGAGAATCCTGCAGACTGCCCATCTTCTGCCCCAGCACGTTCCTGTGCTAAGTTAATAAAATGTACCACCCCTTACTGGCTTAAAATATATGTCATCTTAAAATCTCCCATGCTTCTGCTTTACAGACATGTTGGCAAGAGTGGAGGTTCTGAGGCACATGTGACCTGGGGTGACACTTGATGTAGGCTCAAAGAGCCAGCTGAGTATCACCCATGTACAAAGACACTGGTCATTGAGTTTGCCCCACAGTAATCCAGTGTGATCCCCACCTTGCTATCATAGTACTTTCTCTTCTACAAGGTTCTTGAGACCTTTCTTTGTTCTTTCCCAAGAGGGTGGATGTAGCAGGAATCTTAAAAGTTCTTGTTAATAAAATCAAACCTGAGCCAGGTATTGGGGTGAACACTGGAAGATCAGAGAGACAGAACAAGCCACAGCTAACCTCACCTGGCCAACTTCTCAGCGGATCTTGTTTCCTCAGACTGGAAGCTTCTGTATCCTCATCCCAATGGCTCTCAGCTGAACTGCTGCTCGAAAGCCTGAAGCTTAACCAGCTAAAAGCTTTTTGTTTCTGATCTTCACGCCTTATATATCTTTCCTTTCTACCATCACTCCCTGGGATTAAAGGCTCGCTTTCTGGGATAAAAGGCGTGTGTCACCATGCCTGGCTGTTTCCAGTGTGGCCTTGAACTCACAGAGATGCAGAGGGATTTCTACCTCTGAAATGCTAGGATTAAAGGTGTGAGTGCCACCATTTTCTAGCCTTTGTATCTAGTGGCTGTTCTGTGTCTGACCCCAGATAAGTTTATTAGGGTGCACAATATTTTGGGGAACACAATACACCACAGGTAGGGTCTTGGATAAGGAGGAGGGAGGGATGAGAGCCTGAATGAAGAAAGATGGACAGGAGCTGTTAGAAGGTAGGCCCTAAGGAATCTCAGAGAAAAAGACACAGCAATCAAAATAGGACAATTTCCAAATGGAACACACTGCCAAAATGGCTGAAGTGTTGACAGATGGATGGGAAACAAGAACTTTCTGTCTTGAGAAAGTTCAGCTTGCCTATGAGGGTTTGTACCTAGTCTTATTGTATCTTGTTATGCTGTGTTTGGTTGATATCCCTGGGAAGCCTGCTCTTTTTTGAAGGGAAATGGGGGAGCAGTGGATCTGGGGAACAGGGGAGGTTGCTGGGGCTGGGAGAAGTGGAGGGAGAGGAGGCTGCAGTTGGTATGTAGTCTATGAGAGAAGAAGAAGTAAAAAGAAAAAAAGAAAAGAAAAAAAAGAAAGCTCATGCCCTGGAGCAATGCTCACCCTCTGGATTAGTTTCCTGTGACTTTCAGAACAAAAGTCCACAAACTGAGAGGCTTAAGGCAGCAGAAGGTATTCTCGTACAGTTTTGGTGTCTAGATTCCAAAAACTAAGATGCTGTCAGCAGGGCTATCCTCCCTTTAGAGGTACCAGGGAAATCTCTTCCTTCTCCTGGTTTCTGGGGACTGACAAGCCTAGATAATCCCTGGCCTGCTGATTCATCATGCCATCACTGCCTCTGTCTCCATAAGGCCACCTGCCCTCTGTGACTGTCTCTATTTTCTCTTCATATAAAGATATTGGCCATTATGTTAGGGTCCACCATAATTTAGTATGAACCTGTATAACGATTAATATATCCGCAAAGACCTTATTTCTAAATGTGGTCACATCCTGAGGCCTTGGGATGACATAAATTTGGGTAGGATTCAATCCAGTGCATTCTCTGAATAGAATTGAGATGATTGACGGTTGCAGGCAGTTATGCTCTACCAAAGTACCTGAAGGTTTGTTCAGTTTCTTTCTCTGTCCTGATGGGAAAACATTTAAATGTTCAAACATTTTTTCTTACTGATAAGTAGTCCATTTTGCATAGCTCTACCTGGCTACCATGGACCGGGTCATTTGTGAAGAAAAGAGGTTTATCTAACTCGTGGTTCTGGAGGCTGGGAAGATGTAGAGCATGAAGCTGGTATCTGGCAAGGGTCTTTCTCCCCTTGTCATGGAGGCAAGTGATCGGGGCCAACAGGAACTAGGATGGCAGATAATTGAAAAGGTGGATAGCCTTAAGAGAAAACACGAAGGAATGACAGACCAAGGAATGATGGAAGGTCCTAGAGTTGTTGCTACTGTTTCCCCTGGGCTCAACTGGCAGCAGAAATTGCAAAACCAAAATGTCATTTGCATGTGAAATGTTCTCCAGAGGCGCCTGGGTTGGGACACTTGGTTCCCAGCAGGTGGTGCTGTACAGGAAGGTTATGGAAACTTTAGGAGGGAGTGTGTGACCGAGGGTGGGCTTGGGGACTTTAGGGTTTGGCCCCACTTACTATTCTTTCTCGGCTTCTGGATGGCCTATGCAGTGTGGTGGGCTGGATGCATGCTCCTACTGCCATGCGTTCCCACCACGATGGACGGTGTCCTTTCTTGGACTTGGAGCTAAAATCAACCCCTTCTCCCTTAAGTTGCTTTTGTCAGGATATTTTGTCACAGCCAAGAGGACAAAATCAAACACCAATGACACGCCACTCTCTGCGAGTTAGCAGCCCTGAGCCGTGAATGCCAGCGACTCTCAGTTTCGTCATTAGCAGGTTCTCTTACCGCTCTTTGAGCAGCCAAGACTAGCAGCTCCTATCACTCTCCAAGGTTCCCTGGCTGCCAGCCACCCTTGGTGTTACTCACTAAGGCTGCAGACTGCTTGCACTGACTCGCTTAGAGAACAACCACCTCAGCCTGCCGTATTTGAGACAGAAATCATGAATCAGCAAAGTAAAGCTGACTCTAAAAGGCTTTGTTAGGACTCCTGTTACAGGCGAGCAGTACCTACGATGGAATCTTACCCAGGATGACTTGAGCTGAGAGGAGTGATGTGTGCATGGTTACAAAAGCTGAACTCATACATTTACAGCATCCTGCCTGCTGATGCTAGATCCCCTGGGATATCGTGGCAGTCTGTGCAGAAGTACTGGGCCACCCACCCTGGCTACGCTGGGAGGGGAAAGGACTCCACACATGGAGGTGGGAATGTCTGACACAGATGCAGAGAGGCTGAGCCATCTGAATAGGCTGTGAGGTGGTGGAGTCTAGGAGCCTGTGGAACATCCAAAGTTCTTAAAAAGAGTAAGTGCCTCTTTGGTCTCATGCACCCCTTGGCTCAAGGAAACATGAAGGGTGATGCTTACTTGGTTGAGGGAGAGGAGCTGATACTGGAGACTGGTCCTGCCCCTAGGATGTGACTTTTGAGAAGGGATCCAGCCAAATTTGAAGGACAAAGAAAGGGCCAAAGAACATAGTCACCTCGACTTCATTCCCCATCTCCCACCTGCCTGTGCCCCTCTCTCTCAGGGCCAAACCAGTTGGCACTGTGAGTTTCAGAGCCTCATGATGGCGGCACCACAGACTGAGGAGGGTGAAGTCCAGATGTCAGAAGCCAACAGAAACTATTCACCTCCAAGCTGAAGGCCTTCTGAGGAGAGACTACCTATCAGCATCCTGGTAGAACAGCGCTGGATCAACCTAGAGATTTGGATGTTGAATCCAGGTCATGGAAAAATTCTACTAGCAGCTAAAGAGTTGCAATCCATTACAGGACAATTTCCACAGGGCACAGTCTAGTTTGTAATCAGCAGGATTAAGTTCATTCTTTTCATAGGGGGAAAAAACCATCTAGATTCTTTTGGATAGCAAAGAAAATGCCCAAATCGATAACCACAGTTAAGAGAGTTAATCCTTGCATGGAATGACAGAGACACAGGTAAGGCGACTCATGTCAACTGTGTTGTGTAGTCAATCCCAGACACCCTGCCACACAGTGATAATCTCAATATATCAAAAATACAATGCCCCTCATTTCAAATACTCAGATATTTTTCTCCTCAGACCACATCCTCCTTTTTTTGTATAAAATATATTATTTTTGAGAATTGGGATTGTGTCAGCTGACTTTTCAATAATAAATATGATGTGTCATCTTTTTCTGATTGCTTTTCCTTTTCAAAACTTTTTTTTAGATTTATTTATTTAATTAATCAGATATATGTATTTAAGTGTTTCACTTGTATGTATGTATGCACATCATGTGTGGCTTGGTGCCTGTGAAGTCAAAAGAGAAAGGCATCAGATCTCCTGGAATCGGAGTTTATGGATGGCTGTGAGTGACCACATGTGAGCTGGGAACTGAACCTGGGTCCTCAGCAAGAGCAACAAGTGCTCTAAGGACTGAGCAGTCTCTCCAGGCCATATTTTTTCCCTTTGACAAATGAACCTAAGGACATTACATAAAGGAGTCTTGTTGTTGTTATTCTTGTCCATAAGCATTTAATATACATTTTTCTTGAGCAAATCAAATGATTCATTGCATATTAATTTCTACAATCAGACATATTGGGGTTTCTGAAGGCATTGGTTTTCAAGTATGTACTTTAAAACTTCTGGGGGCATTTCTATGATTCATTGCATGATAATATTATATAAATACAAGTTTAGGTGCCTATTAAAAATAGATTTGAGTTCCATAATCTGAAAATTACTCAGTTCTTTGGCTTTGTAATATATCACTTTAGTTGGCAGTAGAGAGCCCATTATGATATTAGCAAGTGTTTCAGTGGTAATAGGAATGTGCTCACAGAAAGGTTAGGAGAGAAAGATCTGTTTCTAATGGATCTTGGAGTCACTAGGAGCTGGGTAATGCTTTGTGGACATAAAAATTAAATAGTGAGAGTGTAGCAGTTTAAAATATTTGAGTTCTAGATGGTATTTTAAAATGTTCTATTGTATAAAAATATTTTTAAAACCGTAAGTATTAAAAAAAAGTAGTCAGATGTGGCGCTTTATTTTCTGCTTCCATTCTGAAAGACGAGCAGGAGTGGGTAAAATGTAAGTGGTGAGGGGCTCCGAAAGGGCATGTTTGGACAGCTCTGTTTTGCCCTTTTTGAGATGGATGGATGCTCTGAGGAAATTGGCACATCCACCAGAAGCTGGTTGGGAATGGCAGCATGGATGTCTTCTAAAGATGTGGCTCACTGGCACATGACCGGTGCAGGGGGGCACAGCACCCTGAAGGTGTGCTGAAGTGTCGATGTCTGCTGCTTCCCGGGCTTGGTTCAGTCTTTATCATGTCCGGCATGTCAGCCCTGTTCCCCCAGCTGAGGTCTGCTGCCATGCATCTGCGTTTCTGATTTATTTCTCATGAATTGAATGTGGGTAAAGCGGTGCAGAAACTGAGGCGGGCAGCCTGGGATAATTGCAGATTCCGCACTCCCTCGGTTTGGTTCAAAACATCTCAAGATTGGAGTTACTGAGCCTCAAACTCTGTCAGGACTTGAGTTTAATTTCACCCAATGGCTAGTTGCTTTTCCAAATTGTTGTTTGCTTTTCTTTCTTTTTTTTTTTTTTTTTTAGAAAGAAAAAGGACTTGGCGTTTGTGGTATTTTTCTTCTTCCAGAGGGCCCAGGATGGTAAGATGTGTTGATGTCCTCTGGCATCAAGGAACACCTAAGCGCGCGCGCGCGCGCGCGTGTGTGTGTGTGTGTGTGTGTGTGTGTGTGTGTGTGTGTGTGTGTGTGTGTGTAGGCCAGAGGTCATCATTGGACGCCCTCCTTTATTGCTCTCTACCTTATTTCCTGAGGCGGCGTCTCTCACTGGGCCTATAGCTCACTAATTCAGTTAAGCTGGCTGGCCGGTGAGCTCTAAGGCTCTGACTGCAGTGGCTTTACCACACCTGATTTTTAACATGGTTTTAGGGAGTGGAACTCAGTTCCATTTGCTTCTGTGGCAAGTACTGTGTTGACTGAGCCGTCTCTCCAGCCCCTCAACTGCTTGTCATAGCTGACCTGGGATGATAATGGATGGGAAAAATCCCCTTTCTTGTCTCTCAAGTCTAGGGCATCCTTGGTTTGTGGCTCTGTAATTCACCCCCCAACAACTGGCTTCCTTGGAGGTCATGTCTTTAGGTGTGTTTAGCTCAGTGGGAAGGTTTGAAATGGAAAAAACAAAATGGTTGTGTCTTGAACAGTGGGAGTCCATGAAGAAGGTTTGGGCAGATAGTGAAGTAATGAAGGACATCTAAGGCACAACTTTGGTCAGAGCCATGGCAATACTTGAGGAATAGAGGACATACATCCTTGGACCATAGAAGCTAGAGTGTTGGGAAACAGAAGGCCTATTGTTATTGTCATAACTATGGCCTGTGGTCACAGGACGGAAGTATTGTGAGCCAATGTATGGACTGCCTGGTGGTTCTCTCTCTCTCTCTCTCTCTCTCTCTCTCTCTCTCTCTCTCTCTCTCTCTCTCTCTGTGTGTGTGTGTGTGTGTGTGTGTGTGTGTGTGTGTGTGTGTGTTTAAGCAGCATCTTTATGCACTGCAGACATGCCTGAAGCTTAGTTTTCCTCTTGTAGAGGGCTGCTGGAATTACAGGTATGTACTACCATCTCAATTTGACATGCTCTTTAATAGCCAGACTATGTGCTGCCCCCTCCCAGACACCCTCCCTGGTCTCTCACTTCTGGTTTTACCAGGACACATCCACATCATCTGTACTTCTCATATTGGGGTCTGCCACTTTCTCATGGCACAACTGCTGATTCCATTTGTGGTGGGATGCACAGGGGGCTGCTCACCATCTGTGGTCTAAACAGAAACCTTTGAAGATGGAGCCATGCCTTTAGCAATCCTGTTCCTAAGGCGCAGGGCCCTCAGGGAAGGCAGTGTACCTGCTTCCTGAACAAAGGAGTTGCCAACTCCCAGGCCCTTCTTGCAATTAGCTTTATATTTTGTTCATATCATAGACTTCATGATGCTCTTATCAATCACTGCTTTAAAGACCATTCCTGATCTGGAGAAATACCCACTTTATTGCTTTTTTTTTGTTTGTTTGTTTTGGTTTTGGTTTTGGTTTTGGTTTTGGTTTTTCGAGACAGGGTTTCTCTGTGTAGCTTTGCACCTTTTCCTGGAACTCACTTGGTAGTCCAGGCTGGCCTCGAACTCACAGAGATCCACCTGGCTCTGCCTCCCAAGTGCTGGGATTAAAGGCATGCCCCACCACCGCCTGGCCACTTTACTGCTTTTGCAGAGGACCCAGGTCCAATTCCCAGTGCCCATGTAAGGTGGTTCACTGCTGTCTGTAACTGTAGATCCAGGACATCCATCCAATTCTCTCTTCTGGCCTCGACAGGCACTTGGGTGGGCACACACACACACACACACACACACACACACACACACACACACACTGAAAATAAGAAATACATCTCTAAAACAAATCCTATTTCAAGTGGTTTGGTATGAGAGTCTGCAGAGATCCTCCCCAAGTAGACTTACTATTTCTCTGGGACTGCAAATATGGCCCAGACTCTTCAGCTGCTTTCCATGTGGTTACCGTGTGAGCAATTCAACAGCAGACAAACAACAGCAACAAACCTCCACTCTGTGGTACTTGTACTTTCAGTGACTGTTAATTGAGAGCAAGCACAATGCCAGAGTGCTAGGAACAATTTTAGGGATGCTTTTAAAGTGTTTTTCAAACAAGTGTTTAAATTCGATCTGAACAACAGTTTTAGACATACACCTGTGCCATTTTGATTTCTACGGAACCAAATCAAGATGGAAATGCCTGTGCTTATCATTGTATGTGCTCGTGGACACATCGCAATCACTCCTTTTGGGCTGGGGACCTGGCTCCGTTGGTAAACTTCGTGCACTGAAAGCGGGAGGACCTGAGTTCCATCCCCAGGACCCACACAAAAAAGAGACCAGGGGGTGGGGTGGGATGTGCCCTTGTAATCTCAGCACTGGGGAGGCAGAAGCAGGAGGATCTCTGGAACTCCCTAGACAGCCAGCCTAGCATAATTGGAAAGTTCCACCCAAATGTGATATAACTTTTGTCATAAAACAAGGCAGATGGCACCTGAGAAATGGTAACAATGTTGTCTGAGGGCTCCATGTGCACGTGTACCTGCGCACACATACACCACACCCCCCACTACAAAATGAAATCATTTCTTTGTCCTCTCAGGATCATGGCCCATGGATTGCTAGTTGTTGAACTACTCACTGGACTCAATGGCATGCAGTTTTGAAGCTCTGACCCTTGGCGAAGCTGCCCACCAATTTCTGCCCTTGCCTTGCTCATCTCTTCATTTTACTTTTCATGTGTGTACACAAAGGAACAAGGGTGTCTGACTGTAGTATTTTTGGACCAATCTCACCTACTGTAAAATATTCCCTAGAGCCAAATTCAGAATACGGCCTTGCTTCCCACATGTCATCTCAGAACCTGCTTCTTGCTCTGCTGCTGTCTTTGTTCCTTGGCTTTCCTGTCTGTCCAACTGTTGGAGTGGTTAGAATGTCATTGTTCTTCCAATTTCTGGGGTGGGGGGGTGGCACAGGTGGTCTTGAGCAAGTGTAACAGTGAAACAAAGCTACTCAAAGCCTGGGTGTTTGTCAAGCCCGATGAGCACTCTGAGTCAAGGCTGAAGGAGCCAGTGTGAAGGCTGAGAGCATCCCTGGAGACAGTGCAGAGGCTGGGAGCATCCCTGGAGCCAGTGTGGAGGCTGAGAGCATCCCTAGATAACTGTATCATTCTTTTCTTTATAGTTGGAATTAACAAGTTGGAGGGATAGGAAAGTATATTGTAAACAAAACTAGACATGCTATTTGCCCGTTTCTAAAAGATTCTTTATTAACTCCCTTTATAAACTAAACATGCATATACAATTTTCAGAGTAATTAAGATGAGTCAAAAGCACCTATCTTTAGCTACCAGCAATTTAGTGATTTATTTCTCCATTTCTTCGTGTGATATATGTTCTTCCCTGTATATTCAAGGAAGACAATGCCATCTCCTGTATCTGGCTATCTTTTTTTTTTCTTAATGAAACTCTCTATCAATATTTCAAGCATACCCACTCTTATTTCTTTCTTCATCAGCTACTTAGAGTCCTTAGAGTAATGTGTGTTTTCTTAACATAGATTTCCCTGATTTATTTTAGGAAGTTATGTCCCTGAACTTCACCTATTCAATACGATCTTTGTTATGGTGAGACTGAACAAGGTTTAATTACTTGAAATAGATGATGACATCTTAATGAAAAGTGTTCTTTTTTACAAAGTTCCCACTCCATTCCACTCTCTGCCACACCCTGACAAACGTGTTTGTTTCAACTTTGACAGTGTTCCATGGATACATTTATTTTTCTATCAGTATTATGTAAGTTATCCTTTAAAAGAAACTGTAAATAAGTGGGATGAGAGCCCTGGCCTCCTGTATCTCAGCCGTTAACGTTTTTACTTGATACTAATCAGGGCATCATACACATCTTCAGGGAAGAGGGGGTTTCCTGCCTCTTTTTTCCAAAATAATCCCTTACGATGGCTTGCCCAGGGAGCTCTGTTCATGTCTCTTATGTCAATGGTTTATTAAGCTAAGGCTGGACTCTGGACCTGAGCCAGGATGGTTTGACTTGGTGTCTTAGGAAAACAAATAGAGAATCAGAAGTAGGTATGGAGAGACAGTATCTAATTAGGAATTTGTTTAGCCCTAGTCCCTAAATGCTAGCGGGGGAGGGTTATCACAGGTGAGCCTTTGTGAATCAGTGTGGGCCCGTGAAACATCTCTAAGTCTCTTCAAGTTGACTCAGAATGAGTGCTGGGTTTGACAGGTCCATTTCATTTGAGACTCTGAGACAGGGGAATTACTCCTCCCCATCTCTGTGACAGACATTGATAGAATCTCAATTTTGCTGTCCTTGCAACAAAGTTGAGCCCAGGTTGGGTACCCAGCACCCACGTGGTTGCTCACAGAGAATATGACACACCTCTTCTGACATCAGCGGGGCAACAAGTATGCACATGTGTACATACAAAACACATATTTACATAAATAGAATTAACATATAAATATAACAAAATTGAGAATATTCTAAAAGTCATGGGGTTATATACTTCAGAAATAGTATAAAAGAATATATACATATAATATTTATGTCTTATGGCAGTGTGAATAAAATTGAGGTTATCATCTATAGTAATATATAAGTACTCTTCCACTGAGTTAAACCTGAGTGCCAAATTATGGAAAATATTATGTCTATTTTAACACAATAAAAGTAAAGTAAAATAAAATTAAAAAATCTTTTATATGAAATGAGATCTGTGTGCATGCATGGATAGATAATAAATGATAGAAGATAGATGGGTAAAGATGCCCTAATCAAATATTTTGAAATCACATATAAATACAATGCATTCATATTTTACTGGAAGGCTGTGTGCGGAATATCAGAATAGTGGTTCTCTTTAAATGAGACAGGAAGCAGGCAGAGGAGAAATTTAAATACTGCCCAGTCCTGTTCATTTCAAACTTTTCTCTGTCTAGCCTGATGCCATCTTTTCTTCCACTCCCTGCTCCTTGTGTGTACATTGCCCTGTTAAAATAATAATCATTGTCCTATTAAAATAATAATACAGTAAGTGGGAGGAGGAAGCTGGTGGGAGTTCCTTTGCACTGCAGCCAGACTCCACGGAGTTCCCCTGAGCCCAGGAGGGATGGCAACAGGCCTAGAATGAGGCACTGCCGTAACTCATGACTTGGGGTTGCAAGGGAACTATATAGTCTGCAGCATGCAAAGCCCAGGAGCTGAGGCTCCAGCTTCAGGAATACCCAGTCCACTTCATTTCAATAGGGTAAGTGATGGAATTCTTCACCCCCATTTTACACAGTCACTTTCATAAAAGATAAATGCAGCGTGCATTTGCTGAGATATCAGTAGAGTCAGGTGGGATAGGGAGAGTAGTTAGGTCTGCACAATTATCTGTTGCACATTTCACAGCTGCAAACTAATAACTTGAAGCAAAGTGGTTTCTGGCAAGAGAGATTCTACCCCACGTGTTGTGGCATCGGAAAGCTCAGTGGAGCTGTCTGTGTTCATACAACTGTGAGGTACAGTCATTACTCTGGCTCATCAGTGACAGATGTGACAGTAATCCTGGGTCCTCGTGTCACCTTAATTGCCTTCTGGGTAGAAAAAAAAAAGAACTTCCTTGGGTCACAGAGTTTGGTTCAGGGAGTTACTAAAATATATTCCAACATAAAATGAAAAAAAAAAAACTCCACACATTTTCCTAGAAATGCAAGGAACATGGTCATCACCGATGTGCAATGGCTGTATGGCTGTGGAATGGCTGTCTCTGTAAGCTTTTGTGCACTTCATACCTTCAAGTGGCCCAGAGAGATGTGGGACACACACTATTTCAAAACCACATGACTGGGCAGTATTTAAATGCTCAATTATTAAGGAGTCTCTTTTTTAAAGTGTGTGTGTGTATGTGTGTGTGTGTGTGTGTGTGTGTGTGTGTGTGTGTGTGTGTGTGTGTGTGTGTCTGACTGTCTGTCTGTCTGTCTGTTTAGGCACACACTCCATGTGTACATATGGAGGTCGAGGTCCATATGTCATGGTATCTTTGTCTCTCAACCTCATTTTTTGAGGCAGAGTTTATCAGTGTGCTGGTTGCTGTTTCTGTTTGTTCTGTTAACACAAACTAGAGTCGTCTGGGGATAGGGAACCCCAACTGAGAAAATACCTCCATCAGATTGGCCTGTAGGCAAGTCTGTGGTGAGCTTTCTTGATTAATGATTGATGTGGGAGCACCCAGCCCCCTGTGGGCAGCGCCATCCCTAGGCAAATGAGCCTGGGTTGTGTAAGAAAGTGGTCTGGGCCAGCCAGTAAACAGCATTGCTTCATAGCCTTTGCTATCCTGTCTTGAGTTCCTGCCTTGGTTTCCCCAAATGATCAACCATAGCCTGTAAGCTGAAATAAACCTTTGCTCCCCCAAGTTGCTTTTGGTCTGTGTTTAATCACAGCAACAGAGAACAAACTAGAAAAGCAATTCATTCCTGTATTTTTGCATTTGTATTGGAACATTCCCCCACCCAATACCAGCTGTTGCACTGGATTTTATATATCCATCTCTCCCTGAACAAATGTTTCTACTGTTGGTGAAATGATAATTCCGACTATTGTTTCCTTATTATGTTTTAGGAAATGATACTGCAATGCTTAGGATGTGCTCTTGTCTGTGTTGAAATGAGGATTATTCTGATTAGAGACATTAATTAGTCATGCACAAGCCATTCAAATAGCATGGAAGAGAAGGAGCCTCCACAGGGAGTAAAAGGACTTGAATTAAAGTCTGGAAGAAGAAATTACAAATGAGACAAAGGATTTACATTCATCTTGTTACATAAGATTCATCTTTGTAGAAAGAAATTGAGAAAATGTGATTAGAAATGAAAAGGTTTGTCTTTATCTGGTCATAAGAAGGATCAAATGGATGGAGAGATGAGTGGGAGATGGAAAGATGAGCCAACAGCTGGAGGTGTGGACGGTTGGATGCACAGGTGAATAGATGAATGGGAGGGTTGTGGAAGGGTGGATGAATAACAGGAGCGTGGAGGTGGGCAGGTGGAGCAAAAGGATCTTCTGACTTCGGCCACTAAACTGCTGGGTGCTCCCATCTTCCGGCCATGCAGCTGCCTGGGACAATGGATTTTATGTCAGCTTTACTGGGCTAAGCTTTTCTAGATGTATCCAGGGAAGTATTTTAGAAAGAGATTCATTTGAATCAGCAGACTCCGTATGAATATCGTACCAATCTGGCTAGCTCAAATGGATCAATTACTCTGTCTCTATAACAATGTGCAGCCCAGGCTGAAGTTCAACACACATCTCTTGCCTCAATGTCTTGAGTGATGGGGTGACGGCTGCTGCACCATTCCCTTATTGTTGTTTTGTGATGTTTTGGAACTGGTGCACCCATATTTTCCTGTCTGTCTTTGGACACCAGAGCACTTAGTTCCTGAGGGTTTGAACCCTGTGGCTGCCCTGGTTCTCAAGGCTCTGATCTTGGACTGAATTACATCACTGGATTTCCTGGTTCTTCAGTTTGCAAGATAATGGATGTGGGACTTCTCAGCCTCCAAAATTGCATGAGCCAGTTTGTATAATATATTTTCTCTTGTTTGTCTGTCTATGTTGTAGACCTCATATGCATTAGTATTTGTTAAAATTTCCATATTTGTAGCATAAACCTGTAGCAGTATTTCAAATAGTCAGTATATCTATTTGAAATCTATGTGTGAAATCACATTACTAGTTCAAAACACTCCAGACATCAATCAAACTTGCTAAAGGGTCATTCTAAGAAGTAACATTGCATTACACAAAAGATCACAAAATCACTGACATACAGAGTCATCAAAGGAAAAAACTAATACAGGTTGTGTTGGCTAACAAAATAATGCATCATTTTTGGGATTTACTGACATTGGCAGCACACATTCCATTTGGAGATCTGTGATGCGCTGTATTGTATATCCTCATTGTAAACAACTATTCACATTTTGGGGAGGGTGCTTCTATGAGATAGGGTCTCACTATGTAGCCCAGGCTGACCCACAGCTCCCTTTGGAACCCAGGCTGGCCTCAAACCCCTGGCAATCCCCTCGCCTCAGCCTCCTCTTGAGTTGTTGGGATTATAGGCATGCCTAGCTGCTTTTGTATTAATTTTATGTTTATAAACCTTTTCCTAATGAGGGACACCCAAAAGTGTTAATGTCTCAAGGCTGACACAGCCCAAGTTCCTCTGAGGTCATAGTATAAACCTTAGCACTCTAGTGACCCTTTCTGCTTTCTATACACACCCATGTCCTAGCCTGAGTCATCGGGGCCACCTGTGCTGACTAAGCCCCTGCAGGTAGCGAAGATGAACTTCAAGTGATTGGCTGATGGTCCAATTAAGGGTCCTAAGGAGTGGAGGCTGCACTTTTGAGTGGTCTAAGATGCCTTTATAAGGATAAGAGGGAAGGAAGAGGGCCAAAGCCAGAAAGAGCAGTTCGTCCCCGTGGAGAGGGGAATAGACAGTGGGCAGTGCTGTACTGCTGACGATGAAATCAGAGGAGGGGCATGAGCCAAGGAGTCCAGAGACTTCAGAAATTAGAAGAGGCAGGCTGGCCGATGGCTCAGTGAGTAAGGCCCCATAGGATCTAGAGGTGCCCAGGAAAGGAGCTTCTGGGCATCCCTGTGGGGTTTTCTTGATCAGGTTAAAACTGAAATAGGAAGTACTGCACACAGTGGGTGGCACCGTTTGCTGGCTAGGATGCTGGACAGTAAAAAAGCAGAAAGTGAGCTGAGAGCAAGCCTCCGCCCCTCTTTGCCTTGACTAAAGTGTAGTGTGATCAGCTGCCTCCAGCCCCTGTCACCCTGACTCCTCCATGGCAGACTGCACCCTTGAATGGTGAGCCAAAATATACCTTTTCCCCATAAGTCCCGCCCCCCCTCCCCCGGGTGCTTTTTCATAATGGCAAGTAACTAACTGATATCCCCATCTAGTCCACTCACTGGGCCTGCACTACTGGCTTGCGTCTTTCATCTACAAGGACGCACTCAGCTAACCCCACTAATGAGGGATTACATGTGTACTCTCCAATGTAGGAAGGCAGACATTATAGTGGAACCAGGCTTCAGAGGGATCCTGGAAGCCATCTGGGGTCCATCACCATTCACAAGACAGTGTTGTTACATCTTCTCCTTGTGATGGCCACACCCCTGTACCCCCATTCTGGCCTTTAGCAAGCAGGGAACAGTGGATTCTGTCTGTGTTTGCCACCTCTGTAAGGGTCCTCCCAGCCTGTCATTCCCATATCCTCTCAGCTTCTGTGAACACAGAGTGGCTACCAATGCTCGGTTCCTGCCACCTTCTCTTGACCGTCCCCTGCCTCCCAGAGAGGAGTGAGCACTGACCTCACATCCACCAATGTTGGTTTCTTAAGCTCCTCTGTGTGCTATTTTTGCAGGTTTGCAATGTAAACAACTTCTGGATCCCATCCACACATACATCACAGGGGCTTAGAACTGAATGTTCACCTCGGGAGTCAGAAGCACATAGAGTCATTTCCTTGATGAAGGAGAAATCACCTTGAGCAGCCACCATAGGTTTGGCAAAATTAGCATTTTAAAACAATTGTATGCATTCTTTCATCTGTTATGTGGTTACAGACTTTAATGGAGTAAACAGAGGAGGAAAAAAGTTAGTAAAATATGAAAAAGAGAAATTAGGCTGACTGGTAATCTTTTAGCAGAATTAAACACAGATGCCTCTGAGGTATTTCTGAGCAGCTTTACGGAAAATAGCTAAATAATTAATTCACGTTATGTATCCTCAGGAGGCAGCAGATTCAGAATCCCTTTAAAATGTATAGCGTTTGTGAGTTTCTCGGCAAAGTTACAAAAGAAAGAGACTCCTAAGTAGCAAGGTTCAGGGCCTAAAGAGCATTCTGGTCCATTATTTTTTGGGGTGTGTGTGTGGTAGAATCTGTGGGTGATCCTTGGTGGATGGAGGAAGGGGTAGCTGTGTGCTTCCCCGGCTCCCTTTCTTGGGAGAAACACGTGCACTTTGTGGACTGGAAGAGCTGTTTTGAGTCTATGAACCTGAGAACTTGTACTAGAAGCCTGGGTCCATCAGTGGGTGGCGGAAGGAATCATCAAAGGAATGTGTGTAAAAGCTGGGACCGTTGACTTAGGACTGTCATGTTTTCAGCAACAACAGTGTCTGAGAACCCTCTGTGTCCCCGCTGCTGGGCTGGGGACTTTGGTGAAGCAGTAGGCAGCTCGTCAGACTCTCTCCCAGTCCCCAGGAAATCAAATTTCTTTTTTTTTTCATTGTATTTTATAATATTTTGGTATTACAGTGTGATTACATAATTTCCCCTTTACGTTTGCTCCCTTCCAACACTTCAGTGTATGCTGCCTTTGTGTATTCCTAGAGACAAATGCAGTTTTCTCAGTGTGCGTAATGTTACTTTGTATGTGTATGTCTTCAGGGCTGGCAGTTTCGTATCGGATAACCAATGGGTGTTGTTTTCCCCGGGGAACACTCTTTCTCCTAATCCCAGCATTCCTTGGCTGCCTGTAGTTCTTTGCCTAGGGTTGAGACCTCATGGGCTTTCCCTAATCCATGTTAGCATGTTTATTGGTGTCCTCATTGTTCAGGTCACATTTAGGTAGCCATGTCAGTGATATTTCCTGAGTGTAGCTTCTGATATTTCCAGGAGACACAATCTCATAGCAAACTTTGGTTTCTCTGGCTCTTAGAATCTTTCTGCCCTGTCCTCTGCACTCTTGAGCCTTAGGTGAAGGAGTTTTGCTGTAGATTTACCACTGGGACTGGGCTCCAGAACTCTGCATTTTGATTGGTTGTGGTTTTCTGTAATGCTCTTCGTGTGTGGCAAACAGAAGTTCCCTTGTGAAGGGGTGATGTAGATGTAACCAACCGTCTTATTAAATAAGAAACACAGAACCAATGCAAAGAAGAAAGCCAAGAGATCAGAGCTAAGAGCCTTACCTTGCAGCTAGCCTCTTCAGACAAGAGACCTCTCTGAAAGAGAGCTACTTCCTGTCTGTTCATCTTCATATAGACTGTCTGTTCTGCCTTATCATTGGTTGTAAACCCAAACACATGACTGCCTCGTCACTGCCTGTATGTACAGCCTTCCAGGTCTTCTATGGTATTGAGATTAAAGGCATGTGTCTCCAATGTTGGCTGTATCCTTGAACACACAGAGATCTACCTAGCTCTGCCTACCAAGTGCTGGGATTAAAGGTGTGCACCACCACTGCCATGCTCTTGCTGTAGCTCTAATAGCTCTGACCCCCGAGAAACTTTATTTATTAACATACAATTAAAATCACATTTCAGTACAAATAAAATGCCACCATAGGGTGAGGTCTACACTTATCTGTGGGTATAAGGACAATTATTTATAATGTAGTTAGAGATTATGTTAGTTTAGTAAAGTGGTGGTTGTAGATTCTGTCAAAAACCCATGACTTCACTAACCCTGAGAGACCCACACTTCAGATCGGAAAACACCAGCATACTGCATGTATTGAGAGGTACTCAGGAAACAAACAGCCATGGAGATTGTCTGAGGGGACTCCATATTGTATCTAACCTGAATGTAAGCTGGGAAGACTTGAGGCAGGGGCATTGCCAGAAGAGGGAAGAGTTCTGTCCCTTCCAGGAGCTAGGGAGGAATCCAACCTAAATGATCAGAATTGGCAAGGAGGACAGTATATTGTGAAGGAAAGGCTTTCCATCTTAGGCTCTGTGGCTTGGGGACTCTGGACTTAATGGGGAAAAAAAGACAGATGGACAGAATTAAAGGAGAATATATTTCATTAAAATTCTATGTGGCTGAGCGTTTATAGAGAAGAACTGAGACTCAAGGAAGCCAACCTGAAGTTAAAATACCGCGTTAACAAAGGAACAGTATTTGTCCAGGGGACAAAGATGGTAGGAAACTGGCTATGAAAGATGTGTGAGAAGTTAGCGTGAAAAGTTATTTTGTTCATGTTGATCATCTCACAGTCTCTGGCGAGAAGAGTCATTCTCTTTTTCCTAGTGTGATGAAGGTGTCTCTGTGACAGAAGGCAATCAGTGGCTTGCTTTGAGGTAGACAGGGAGAGGAGAGTTCTCTCTCTCTCTCTCTCTCTCTCTCTCTCTCTCTCTCTCTCTCTCTCTCTTGACTCTCAAGCAAATTTAGGGTAAAATTATCCTTTGGCCAACATGGTGTATCCTGATCCCCATCCGGAGACACAGATGGTGAGAAGCAGCAGACAGTAGAGGCTGTACTGTGGGGCTCACGAGGATAGCATTCTAAGCGAAAGTCATTGAACTGCATACTCGAATCTTGACTCTTAAAATAATAATGATAAAAATGACAACAAAAACAGATGAACAAAAGGCCAAATAATTGATGTTCTATGGGCAACACAATGGTGCCGTTTCTTCTTCATATTAAAAAAAAAAAATCCTCAAATGGATGATACCTACAGTACTTATTCACTTTTCTATGAGGCCCAGATGATTACTGATCTAAGTTGAAAATCTTTGCTCCACCTTGGTTCTGCTTCTCTTCTTTTGTGTGATCTGCTGGGCAGGTCACCATATCAGTGAGACACATAAGGTGGCCAGGAACACACCAGCAAACAGGCCACCCGAGGAGAAGTGACCTCCTAGTTAGTCAAGACACATTATATGAATATGACTATAAAATTCAACCAGCTGAAGATGATTCCCGCTGCACGTATGTGGGGATTACCCATTCCAGAGTCTAAAACTCTGAACCCTCCAGCATCTTCCAGAGGAAAAGGGGACATTGCGATGCAGATTTCCTCATAACCTAATCACCAGGCACTGCCATGGAATGTGCCCCTATACCTCCTGTGGGTAGCCTGGCTTTCCCTTTTGAGCTCTGAGACCAGAAGCTCATCTACTCCATCTCTAGAGAGTTGAGAGTCTGTAGAGCAGGAAATGACCTGTACTCCACATCACCAACAACTCTGCAGACAGGAACAAGAAATGACCTGTCCTCCACATCACCAACAGGCAATGTTATTCTGAATCTGGGTTCTGTGTCCTCCAGGGAGAGGAGGACTCATCCACACTGCACACTGTTACATTAAAAAAAATGTCACTTCCAGTAGGGTGTGGTGGCTCACACCTGTTATCCCAGCCTTTGGGAGGCTGAGACAGAACAATCACTGCAAATTCCAGTCTTTGCTGGTGCTACATAATGAGTTTAAGGCCAGCCTGGATTACATAGTGAGTTCCAAACTAGCCTGGACTGCAGAGTAAGCTCAGAAAGACAAGCAAACAAAAGAAGTCTCATTTGTCACTCACTCTTCTGGTGCTGGAATTAGGTGTGAGCTATCTATCAGGTAATGGCATGGTGGCCCACAGTTCTCTGTAGTTTTGTAGGCGTTGAGTAATGATTTATTTAATGTTTGTCTTCACTTCAGACTCTTAAGTTTATTCATTCATTCAAAAGACTGTCAGATTGAGTGCTGGGTTTGGCAAGATACTGGTAAGCATCCTTTGTCCAAAATCCAGCTTCATGTCTTATTAACAGTGTGACCATGTCATGGAACATCTCTGTCCTTCTTAGCACCTTCTTCATAGGTCTGTGATGATATGCCACCGGCAAAGAGTGGTTAGCATACAGCAAGTACTAAATAAACTCCGTCTCTTGTGTCTTACCGAGAAGGCTTTGCAGAAAGGACTGGGAATCCAGGAGGGAGAAGGTGAATGAAGAGCTGCAAAAGACCAGTGAGTAATCACAGCTTCATATCAGCCATAAGGAAAGCAAGGCTGGCATGAAGAGGGCCAGGCCTCTGGTCTCTGTTGGCAGGGATGCTTCCTTGACCAAGGGTCTTGTGAGCCAAGGCCAGGTAGCAGACCAGGCCCAAGCTCTGAGAAAAGTTGAGAGGAAGACTATTTTGTGTAGAAAAATCAGCAAGAGACTTGGTGGTGTGATCCCACATTAACTTGGATAACAAAATCAACTTCAGAACCATATTGGTTTCCTAGATGGTTGTACAGAACAATGCCATGTTTTAGAACCACGTTGGTTTCCTAGACGGTTGTACAGAACAATGCCATGTATTTTCCAGCATCCATCTGTAAGAAAAGCCAATTTAAAGAAAAAAAATATCTTTCATTTATCTAATCAAAATGATATTGCTGAACTAATGGTATACCAGAACAAAGGCTGGGAAGGCACACCATTTGGATTTTTACAAAGCCTGCATTAGTAGAGTGGACCTTAATGGCTTCACTGTTTTTCCCATCATAGCTACCAGATTTCAAGGGGCCTCCAAAAAAATTGCACTCCCCATGAGGGTGATGCATCTGCCTATTTTTCTCATGAAATTGGCAACGCCAGGGTGATCTTGTTCATAAGACTTTCTAAACTTGAAGGATGCGGTTGCCATGGCAACTGATGTAAACAGACAACTGGAATCCCAGGATGAGCAGCTGCCTGGAACACTTCTCTCACCAGGGCTGCCTCTGCATCTGGGAAGCCTTGTCTTACTGGGATTTTGTAGGAGCTACAGTCTGCCTTATACAGGCCCGATCTGAAGCCCTGTTATCTTGGGATGCAGTCCATCCATGAGGATGCTTACATCCTTAGCATCCTTACAACAACAACAACACCTGTTTATCAGCCACATCATAGACCTTGTCAGTGGGGCAAGAGACTTGCGTGATGGTAGAAGTGGTTTCTCCAGGTGGGAAGCTGGAAAAAAGTTTTTAGAACCATGATGATTGAAGAGCCAGATATGAATGGGGTTCACTGCTGGAGTAAAACTGTAGACTGCTGTGCTCCCTAAAACACAGCAGAGAATAGAGATGAAAAGATGTGATGTCATTCATTTAAATGTTTTTTAGTTATGTGTGTGTGTGTGTGTGTGTGTGTGTGTGTGTGTGTGTGTGTTTTACCTGCATGTATGTCTGAGTACCATGTGCATGCCTAATGCACTTGGAGGCCAGCAGGGGGCACTGGGTGCCCTGGGACTAGAATTATAAATAGTTGTGAGCTGCCTTGGGGGTGCTGGGAATTGAACCTGAATCCTCAGGGAGAACAACTAGTACTCTTAAGTGCTGAGCTATCTCTCTCCAGCCCCAGTGATATCATTCATTTAAAAAATGTTTATTAAGCCTCACACTACACGCTAGATCCTGTTCTAGATTCAGGGGGTTTGGGTGCTGGGGACAATGATCTATTGGCTAGTATCTTGCTGACGTGTGCTTATAAGCAGGGTGTTTTCATAACTTTCTCAGCGTGCTCTTAATGGGGAGGACATCTTAGGATCTATCTTGCTTGGTGTCCTGAGCATGCTTAACACATATTGTCAACTAAACAAAGAAGGTAGGAGCAGTGGCAATGGGTAGGAGGAACATTAGATTTCAATGCCACAGGTGAATGACATTTCCCTCTGTGAGCCTGCTCCATTTAAAGAATGGAAATCATGCTCACAGGGTTGTGGGGTGTGGTGTAGTAATGGCCATGAAAGGGCCAGGGCATGGCTAGCACAAAGGGGCTCCCTGGAAGGAGACCTACAGCCTGGAGCAGGTCACAGGGAGGAGGATGGAGCCACATCAGGACCAGATCACACAGGCATTGCGGATATGCTGCTCATTTGAACTTTCCCTACAAACAATAGGGAGCCCCAGTGAGGGTTAGGCATTGTTTGGAAACACCATCTGACTGCAGCCTGGAGTGGGGAGGATCCTTGGCAGGCTTTGGGTATAATACAGGTAAGTCACGACTGTGACCTGTGTGGGGAGAGAGGCTGAAAAGGAGGGCAGCAGATACACCCTGAGGCTTCTCAGGAGGTGCAATTAGCAGTTTCCATGCTAATTAGCTACTGTGAGAGATGTAGGGGAGTACAGAGACACCCTGATTTTGTGGCTCATGTGGCTGGCTGGAAAAAGAGGTCCTCATCTGAAATGTTGAATTGCACAAAGGGGAAGAAATTTGTGGTCAAGATGCACCTTGGCTTTGGAGATAAGGGGTCTGTGGCTGACCTGAATGAATGTCCAGGGGCTCTGGCAGCTAAGGCCTGAGGACCATGCGCTTCTCTGAATCTGGACCCTGGCTTAAGATTTAGTCACTGTAACTATTCTCATCCTTCACAACTCTCCAGGCCCTAGCTGGTCACTTTCACTCAGAAGTGTGTAGAGAATGGACAGATCTGGCCCTGCTATGGTGTGGGAGTTTAGTTCACAGGTGGCCAGGGTGTGGGCAGGACAGAAGTGAGTAAGTAGTCCCAGCTACTCAGGATGCAGATGCATGAAGATCACAAATTCAAAGCCTGCCTGGGCTTCATAGTAAAGGTTCAGCTTGGATAACAAAGTGAGACCTTGTCTTCAAAGTAAGAAAATCAATGAATAAATAGCTAGTCTGCATGATGTCTTAGGTACAGTACATGCGCATGCGTGGACGCGCACTTGTGCGTGTGTGTACACACACACACACACACACACACACACACACACACACACAATGGTTATGTTCCATGGGTGGTTGGGGAAGGCCTTCCTGAAGAGGAGACATCCCAATACAATCAGAAGGATGAAGGACCTTGGGCAAGTCAGCATCCTGGAGCACTGGGTTTAGCACCTACAGATACTGCCTTTCTTACAGACTGATTGCTTTGTCCCGGGGTGTGCATAAAGCTGCATGGACCCATTGCTATGGGCCAACACCTCAGGAACCCTCCCTGCTCTGACCTGGTGTGTTGCAGTCCTTCTAAGATGAAAACATTTTCTTACTCCCCGGGAGTTCTCTTAACATCGGGAATCCTGGCTGAGAAGAAGAGTGGCCCTCACTGACACACTGTGGACCTTCTAGCCATTTCCTCAAGACTCAGGGTGGCTGGTGGGTAGGTGGGGGGTGAGGGGTGGGGGGTGGGGATAAGGGGTGAGGCTCTGGTAGCACTGTGTGTCATAGCCACTAGAGGGCTCATGGCTCACAGACTTCAAGTCATACTATTTATAGCTCCCATATTCACTCTTGACACTATTGCGTTAAATGGAGCCTGGTCCTGTAATGTTCAAAGTTGCTATTTAATTATACACCATCATCAGACCATTATAAACCCTTCTATAATAGCTAAACATTAATTTTATAAATGTTTAAGTGTGTTGTTCATGCAAAACTATTCAAATGCAGATGGTTAAATCAAATTATTGACTTCATAATGTTGGATGGAAGTTTTTACCTTGGAAATTAAATTTCCCCATTAAAAGTTTTCCTTTGTTACCACCCTCCATCAGCTGCTGGGTTCCGGTTCTGGCCCCACAATGTGCTTAGTTTTTCCTTGACTTCTGTTGCCAGATTTGTGAAGGGCCCAAAGTGTACGTAGCTTCCAGGTCCATCCAGAAGTAAGGAAAAAGATGGGCCCACAATGGCCAGGGAGCGTGGCAAAGTGGGTCACTGAGTGGGAGCATTCACACAGCTGTCTCCAGGTTAACAAAGTGTAGGCGAGGCAATTTGGATTCAAGACCAGCCTTTCTCAGACGGAAAACAAACTCCACAGACACCGTGGCTCCTGCTGATAGAAGGTCAGAAGGGGAGCATCAACCTCTCTCCTGTGGAGCACACTTTCCCATGACCCTTCCTCTGAGGTCTGTCACTCAAAGAACAGTGTGCTCATAGCCACATTACACAGGGATGGCTCCAGCCTGCTGGCTTTGGGGGGTAGGTGCTTGTCCTCACAACTCATCCATCACTTGTAACAAGGACCTTGTCACCTGAATGGCATGGGGACTTCAAGGTCTTCTTGAGAGAAGAAGCTATTTATTACAAGGTTGTCGACACTGAAGTAAACATCTTCAAAGCTAGACTATTATCTGTTTATTTGGGTGTATGTGTTTGTGTGTGTCCACACATGTGATTGAATTTGTGGGCCCAAGCATGTAGAGGCCAGGATTCCACACTGAGTGTGTTCTCTGGAGCCATCCACCTAATTTTTTGAGATCAGGACTCTCACTGGAACCGTGGGTTCACTGATTTCGTTAGGGGGGCTCAAGCCACTGGAGTCGACCTGTCTCGACCTCCCCGGGACTGGGATTACAAGCATGTGCCACAGTGCCCAGCTTTTTACTCCTGTTCTGGGGCTTGAACTTGGGTCCTCATGCTTACTGCCCAGCCCGATCCCCATAGACTGTCCTCTTTCTCTCGGCCACCTCACCTGCTGCCTCTGATCTGCTGCACACAGGCTTGTCCATCCTTTTCGGCATTTCATGTCTGCCCTGTGCACACTGTTCTCCTCTCTCCTGGGTTGGGGGAGATCTGACTGAATGGACCACCTCTGTACTGCAGGGATCTTAGAGAGGAATGTGGAAGTTGGAGGTTTTAGCAGCAGGCTGGCTACTGGGAAGAAATGTTGGGGCAGGCAGCCGCTTACGTTGAAGAAGACTGATTTGGTTACACCCCTGCCTGGCTACCCACCGAGTCGGTGAGTCCCCTTTTCTCTCTCAGTTTGCCAACCTCTGACTCACAAACAGTTGAAAAACAGTTAAATATCTGTTAAATACTTAAAACTATTTATCAAATGCTATGGATAATGGCAACGGTAGTAATACCAGTGACATGTTGTTATCTTGAGTCCTGGTCACATTCCATGTGCTGTTGGCATTCTGGATGCATGGTTTCATTGAATTCTTCCCACACCATATTTCTCAGGTCTCACTGCTCTCATAGTGCAGACAAGAACACAGGTTTCCTGAAGTTGGACCGCTTGCCTAGGGTCACACAGACAGTTAACCATAGAGCCACAATTGAATCTAGATATACTCTCAAAAGTCTTAGTTAGGACAAGGAATAGATAGAATTTGTTTCACTGTGATGCATAGTGGATTGGCCCCCTTTTCCACACCAGGTTCCTTAAAGTCAGAGGCTTGTAAAGCACAGTGTGCTGGGCATCATACAACACTGTGTCGGGCCTCACAGGACAGTGTCTGCTGCGTAGGTGTTTGGTGGCTCAGAATTTTCATTTCTAACAAGCTCTCAGGTGTGACATTCCTGCTGTTCCAGAGGCCATGGGGTGGGAAACAGTGTCCTAGACAGACAGTAACTGCCGATTGTGTGTTGACTGGAGACATTCAACCACAAGGACCTGTCTTATGTAGACCTGACTTACGTCTGATCACATGACTAGGACTAAGATGTCAGCTTGCACAAAATGACACTGTCTTTTGGGCAAACCTGCCGTGTGCTAGGTTTTCTGAATGAGGTTCAAGTTCGAGAAGAACTTAGCAATGCAAAGCAGTAACTCTGCACGCTGCTCTCTGCCTCACAGAGGCCAGGACGGTTCCTGGCTGTGACACTGGCCCAGAAAGTTCCTCACTTCACACTTCTCTTTCGGTTCCAACCATGTCAGAGGGAAAGTCCTGTTCTGTGCTCCCTTTCTCTCATCCTCATTGAAGCCATGGCTTCATCTCCCCAGAGCCTCGGGGCAGGGCACTGTGACTAAAGTGTAAGAGACGGCCGCTTTACCGATGTGTTTTATTTGCTGTTAACACACTCCATTAACACACCAACAAGTAGGGAGGAGGGTGTGGGTGGATCTGGGAGGAGTAGGAGGTGGAGGATGGGGTGAATATGATCAAAATACATTGAATACATACATGAAATGCTCAAAGACTAAAAGTAGGTCAGAAAAACATCTCTTTATCAATGTTGTTATAAGATTAAATGAGTTCATATTTATGAATCCATTAGAAGATTATCTGAAACATAGAAAATGCTATATAAGTACTTGTGAGTAAATACTTTCATTGAAGTGTGAAACGCGTTGTCTAAAAGCAACTAAAGGGCAGAGAAAAATGTTCTGGTGCCCTAGGGATGCCCTTGTCCTCCTGGTCCATGGCCGATATTATAATCCATGAAGGCACATCCCAGAGTCCCCGACTTAGCCACTGCTAGTGTTATTTCATTTTTAAACAAGATACTGTGTAGATCGTGCTGGTTTAAAACTTGCTAGGTAGCTAAGGATCACCCTAAGTTTCTATTTCCTCTTGCCTTTACCTCCTAATTTCTGCAATTAGAGGCCTGCACCCCCATACCTGTTTTATTAGTGCAGAAATTGGGGATCAAACCTCAGGCTTTGAGCATTCCAAGCGAGTAGTGTACCTACCAATGGAGCTACATTTCCAGGCCGCATGGTTAAGAGTTAGCATTCAGGGCCAAAATTTATCTTCCCAGCCTGGTCCAGTTATCCTGGAGCAGCCATGGAAAGGCGGTGGATGGACAGCTCAGGTCAGGCAGCCAGAGTGGATGTACGCATGGAAACCGAGGGTGGCAGTCAAGGCTCCAGCACCAGGCTGGCCACTGCCTTCCTATCTTCATCCGCTGGGCATCTCCAGGAGAACAGTGGTCCTCTGTCATCCAGGAGCCATTAGTGGGCAGGGACTGTCTAAGGCTATGAGAAATGGGCATGCTGATGTGATCAGGCAGATGTTCTGGGTCACTAGGGAGGCTATGGGGAAGGGGAGCTGTGGGTTCAGGTGGGAATGTGCCCCTGTCTCTGTTGCTAAATGAACTAACCCTTTGACCTAATGTCCTTCTGACCTGAAATGAACTTCATCTTAATCCCCCACCATCTTGTTCCAACAGGCCTCTCTTCCGTGACCAGGGACATTATTTAGTCCAGAGCAGACCTAGAGCCTGTGTTCCCAGAGACGATGAGTCAGGAGGACATCTACATTTTTAATAAGTGCATTAGCGACCCTGAGGCAGGGAGCCCTTGGAACACACTTTCAGAAACCTTGCTTCCCTTCTCCCAGAATGGAGGTGACCTCCCTCATCACTGCGGATCCTGTTTTCATTGCCTCGAAGGTCCCTTTTGAGAGGAAGAGTGGAAAATGCCACCAGCTGGATACAAATGACAGCATTCCAAGCAAGAATGCGTTCATGAGCAGAGAGCTGCTTTCCTCGTCTGAAATGTCATTCTTTGGGTATCATGAAGAAGTACCTGAATTACTCCTCGCTGATCCTTTGGTGTGCCTAAAGTCTTAAGCTGTGTGTGTGTGTGTGTGTGTGTACAAATATTTGGTTTTTATGTGTAAAAATTCCATTCTTGGGAGCTGGAGACATGGCTCAGCAGCTACGAGCTCTTGAAGCTTTTCCAGAGGATCTGAGTTCAGTTCCCAGCACCCACGTTGTGTGGCTTACTGTCACTTACAACTGCAGCTTCACAGGATCTGCCACCCTTTTCTGGTCTTATAAAGCACCCACCCATGCATGGACTATACATGCATAGGTACACCTACACACAAATCAAAATAAAGCGAATCATTTTTTAAAAGTCCCAATGTAAGCTTCTTTGCCACATTTTAAAAACAGGAAGCCTTCTGTTATTAAAAATAGGAAGTATTCTGTTATTACAATCCAATCTCTGTCTAGCACCCCCTACCCCCAATTTCCTGTTTCCTATGGGACATCTACTCCATATGGCTTTCCACTTAGCCTAAGTGAGCTGCCAATCAATGACACTGTGTGAGCCACGTAAACAAGGAAGAAGAAAGTGGCCAGATGCCAGCTAGCATTACATGGCCCATGGTATGAGCTTTGCAAGATGCTGTGACTCTCAGGCTAGTGCTTTAAAGACAGCAAAATGGAAATTCTTGCAGCAGGGGATTTTTCTTATTGTACCAAAGCATACACAGTGCAACACTTACCACGTCGCCCATTCATAAGTATGCAGTTCTACAATGTTGCCTGCCCGTCGTCGTCACCATGCACTTCTAGAATGCTTTCACCTTCCCAAACAGATAGCCATCACTGAGTGAACGCTGATGCCCTGTGCCCCATCCTGCAGGCCCCTGCCAGCCTCTACTATGTTCTTTGTCTATGTGTTTGACTCTTCCAAATATTTCTTGTAAGTGGATTCCTAAGTATTTGTCTTTTATGATGGCCCAATTTCCCTTAGCATAATGTCCCCAGCGCTAATCTCTATTGTAGCTTGTATCACAATCCCTTTTTAAGGATGAATAATTCTCCATTATGTATCTGTATTATTGTGTGTATGCACACACACACATTTATACTTATACATACATACAGTTTTGCTCATCTATTCATCTTACCTGGCCTTGCGTCATTTCTACCTTTTGGCTGCTATAAATATTATGCATGTGTATATTTAATAACACCAACCACTGAATCCTTTCCCACTGCCCACTGCCAAATCTGGCTGAAGCTCTCGGTGGCTGTGGCGTGGCTTGAATGACATTTGACGGGAGATGCGCTGAGCATATGACTACACTCCCAGCATCTCTGGCTGAGGTCTTCATAGCTTCTCTCAAGGCTGGATTTTTCTCATGTTCAACAGTTTGGAAGAAGGACTCACATTTCCCCCACTGAGATGTCACTTTGTATACTTTGGAAATGTTTTGTTATTATTGTTTAATTGAATAAGACCTAAGCCTTGGACTGTTCTGGAGCCATGGAAATTTTGGCTCCTGCTGCAGCCATGGATAGAGGGTGTTATTATAACTATCCGGCTCTGCATGTGGCTTGTGTTGTGTTTACAGTTTGTGGTCACAGGGAGCTCGCAAAGCCCAGCAGAATGGAGGCGAGCTCCTGGAGAGTTGTATTTGATATTCAAGAGGAAGACATACTCTGCTTATTAATCGTCTGATGGACTAATTATTCTGTAGGGAGAGTTGCTGGGTAAAGATGCCTGAGCCACAGAGGCAGGGCCTGTTCTGTGCAGCTGGCAGGAATTCCCCCTCCCGCTATCAATGCCAACTGTTTAGCAGTAAGAGAGCAGATGAGCAAGCATGGCACATTCAGCACCTCCCTTTGCAAGGCCATTTGAAAGGAGCCGTCATCTACCTATTCCATTTCAAGGATGGCTTTATGAAGAGGTAGACCTCCCTGCCAGAGGAGTGTGTGCACAGACCAGAGGGCACCAACTTTAGCTGACGTTTGCTTGTTTGTGGTCCGGGCCCCTGGGGATGCACTAGTGCCTGGGCCTCTCTCTCATTTTAAAGGTGGCAGGGAGATGCCCTCCCCGGCAGGGCTTCCCAGGGCTGCTTTTGAAGACAATTTTTGAAAAGGGCTTTGAAGTGACAAGGAGCTATCCTCTCTTCCTGTTGAGTCTCTTTTAAGTCAACCTGGTTCTCCAGTCTCTCCTTAAAGCCAGCTTCCCTCTCCTGGTGATTCTGGGAGGCGATGAGGCCGAAATACTGTGGGTGCAACCTCATCAGTTGCCTCCTGTAGCAGGGCAGCGGCATGTCCTTCCTCTAACACAACCCTTTCCTACCCGTCCCCTCTTCAGCCATGTCTCTTCTCTTGTTCTGAGGCTAATCTAGCGAGTCTGAGCATCTGTAATTAGGAGCAGAAAGCCTCATTGGCTCTGCTCAGTCAGGAAATGGGGTCAACCCAAAGCCTGAAATGCTTGCTCCTTCTGAAGGGCAAACCCCAGTGCTGTTGCAGTTCCCGCTGCTGACTTCCAGAGAGCGCCCAGCTTCCCGGGGACTTGTCCAGAGAGGAGGTGCCCCTTGTCTCTCACTAGGTGGTGCAGCGGTAGGGTAAGGGTCTGGGTCCTGCAAGCTGAGCTGCAGCCGTGGTTTAGGCAATTTCGTTTCTAACCTGCTATGGGGGAGAAGAATGATGTAACAGCAAGCATTGCACATGAGAGAGAATACACCAGAACTCGGTGGAATGGGGAAAGGCTGAGACTAAGACTTGGAAACCAGCTAACCCCAAAATCCAATGGTAAGTCTAGAGTTTACTGGGGAAACCATGAGTTAGTTATTTAACCTCAGCAAAGCCTCGGTTTCCTGATCTGCAAAGGGAAGGGAAAGAAGGAGCTAAGGAGACCCAGTTGGCAAAGTGCTGGCCACTTGAACATGAAGAGGAAATGAGTTTTCCTCTTCAGCACTCACCAAAAAAAGCAGGGCACCGCAGTCTGTGACTGTAACCCCCTACTCTGGGGAGGTAGAGACAAAGGGTTCTGGGGCTTGCTGGACAGTTCTCTTTCCACATCAGTGAGCTCCAGGTTCAGTAGGAGACCTTGTCTCCCCAAAAACAATAAGATAGAGAGCAACGGAGGAAGATCTCTAGTATTGACCTCTGACCTCCACATGCGCGCGCACACACACACACACACACACACACACACACACACACACACACACAGAGAGAGAGAGAGAGAGAGAGAGAGAGAGAGAGAGAGAGAGAGAGAGAGAGGATAGAAATCTTTTTTTCTTCATGAGTTTTTGTGAGAATCCCATAAGGCAATGCAGGAAGATATAAGCTCTAAGTTGCCAGCGATGGAGAGGGGAGTGTTCCTGACACTCTTTGCACCTGCCCATGCCTACCTGGGCCTTGTTGTACTGTCCCCTCCCTCCCACTCCCTAGCACCCTTCATCTCCAGCCCACTCCCCAGTATCCCTCATTTCTTTCTGGCAGGCTCTTGGTTGCTGCCTGCAAGTACCTCTGCCTCCCTGCCAGGGCTTTTTCTGGCCTCATCATATGCTTGGGCAGAGCTCCAGGAAAGCCAGATGTACTCTGTATTCTTACCCACCCCCCACCTCCCCTGGAATGGCCCTAGAACCAGATGTTGTTGGATAAAAACATTGGCCCCCAGTGGATCTGGGTGGAGGGTGAAGGTGACTCGGAGGCCCCAGGACACCGAGTCTCACCTGCTGACAGGGACTGCCTGGACTGTCCCTTCTTCTGTCTTGTCTCCTACAGGGATTCCTGGTATCACATCCAAATAGGCTACAATCACTCGTACCCATGTCTTATGATGGGCTTCCGTAGAAACATGAGCTAAGACACTGACATGGCCTTCCTTGCCTTGCTTTATTTCTGCATTCTCTCTAGATCAAATGTGCTATGATTTAGAAGTGGATCCAAGGGCCCACTCTGGTTAGAGTCTTGGTCACTAGTGGGAAGTTGTTATCCATGAAACTTTAGAGGGCAGGTCCTAGTGGGGGTTCTTTGAGACATGTCTCTGTAGGAGATTGTGGGACTTGGTCCTTCTCGGTCACTCCTGTGTCCTTAACTACATTTCCACCACAATGGGCTGATATCCGCCATTCTCACTAGAGGCCACCCAATCTTAGAATTCGAACCTCAAAAACCACAAGCCACGTCCAACTCTTTTCTATATAAAGTTACTTGGTTCTGATATTTTGTTGTAGTAATGCAGAACTGATTAACACAACATGGAACAGAAAAAGAAGTCTTTTTCACAGAATACTAACAATGGATTTTTAAATGTCTTGCTTTCCAAACACAGTATATTTCAATCAAACTATTCTAGAAACATGAGGGAGACAGTAGTGGCCTGTGGAATGAGTCACTTATAAATCTAATAACTGCTTCCCTTCCGCATATCTCAGGCAGGCAGGAAGCAGCAGGACCCTTTGAGAGGACTGAATCGTGCCTCCAACATGGGGCATTATGCTGATGGGCCAGCTGCACACTTTACTTGGCACAAGTGTCCAAATTGTCACAACACAGCTGACAGGTTCAAAGGGACAAGGGCATGCATTGAAGTAACAGTGCAGTCTTCCTGAATGCATTCGATGCAAAGAGATATGGAGAGGGTAGAAAATTAAAATGACCTGCATGGAATGCAGTACTTCTGATCATTGGCACCTTCATGCAAATGCCAGGCCCATGCAGGAGCAGAAGGTGGCAATCTCCTCTAACATTTCTACAAAACTCAGCCTAGGAGGCTGCACAAGCTTACTTATTGGGGATCCCTAATGCACTAAGGGTTAGTATGCTACATAGGAAAGAGCTTGTTCCTTCTTTTAGTATCATTCACAGCCATATTTTGATTGAGACTCTAGAAGCTAATTTGCAACAATCTTTTCTAATATGCAGCTTGCAGGAAGGCCAGCCCCTCCTCCCTTCAGTCTTCCTGTTCCAGGGGAGATGGGTGGACACAGGCAAAAACAAACTGAAGAAGACAATTACCAAGGCAGCTTTGTAGAGAAGTTTGTTGTCGTCAGCTCATCACCTGAGAAAGGATTCTCAATTGATTGAGGGTTTGCCTATATTAGACTTACCTGTGGGTATGTCTTTGGGGGTGATTTGATGATTAACTGATGTAGAAGAACCAGTCCTACTGTGGGTGGTACCATTCCCTGGGCAGGTGGGCTTAGGCTGCATAAGAAATCCAGCTAAGCATAAGCCCAAGAGAGAGCCAGCGAGCCCCATTCCTTGATGGTTTCCGCTTCAAGTTCTTGCTTGAGTTAGTGCCTGACTTCCCTCAGTGATGGGCTGTGACCTGGAAGTATAAGCCAAATAAATCCACCCCTCTTAAGTTGCTCTTGGTCAGTGTTTTATCACAGCAACAAAAATCAAACTAGAACAGAGCGTAGCAGCCAATCGATCCCACCCTGGCAGAACGATGATTTCCAAAGTAAAACCTGCTGCTCTGTTCCCCCGAGCGCTGGCTGATCGCCACATGCTGTGTGCCCACCACTTACATAGCTCACCTCACTGGGCACCCTGAATGCTCTGGAGGGCAGGTGTAAATACTCTCACTGTTCCACAGAAACCAAAGCACAGGGGTTAGGTCACTTGCCCAAGGTCACATGATAGAGAAGGAGCAGAATGTAGTCTGTTGACTGAAGAACACATCCAAACACATCCAAACCACAGCCTTCATGGGCACAATGATGGACAAAGCAGCATCCACTCTGCCTGCTGCACCCCACCTGTTCACCACCTGATCCTAAGGGCACAGAGAGGAAGGCTGAAAGCAACGACCCCCCCCCCCCCAATGTGGCATCTTTCTGTCTATGTGCAGCTCGCGGGACTCTGATGATGGTGAGCAGTATGCAGCCTCCTGTCCTGACCTATGTGACAAGCT